>NC_046155.1:31115508-31715508 GCF_011064425.1 Rattus rattus
GGTCCCAGCGCATCCTCACTGGGGAAGCAGAGAAGGAGGCTATGCTTGCTGGATGCTTTTTCCTTGTGACCCAGTCTGTGACTCCAGCCCTTGAGCCTTCACACAGTCGCAGTGGGTTTTCCCCGTTCTAAAATACCTAATAGACACGAGCAGAAGTGTGTCTCCATGGTGATTGCAAGTCCAGGCAAATTGGTACCGAAGACTCCGAAGACTAACAGTCACAGAGTAGCCCAATTATTTGATGAAAAACACTGGTCTCCTATTAAGCGATGCGCTTTTTAAGGTCCATCCTTTTGACAGCATCACTTTTAGTAAGTGATTCACACCCACCCTGCCAACTGACCTCTTATCCTCTTGCTCTCCAAAGCAGAGGAACAGTGGCTGGAGAGCAAGGGTCCTCGGTAAACACCCTTTTGACATTTACTTTCTTTGACCACCATTCTACATAACAAGGAGAATGAATGTTAGCCACATAATCTCCATTTGTCTACCTAACTTCAAAATATGTCTTCTCTTTGACCATGATTATTTTCTTAAAGAAAGACATTTTAATCTGGAGAGATAAAATAATATAGACTGTATGCTAAAAAATAAATTATAAAACTCAGAAAAAATGTCATGGTTCATACTACATCACAAAAAAGAAACCCTGCTAATTTTACACATTTTATAGAAATTTATTTATTGTCATTTATTGTCACTGCATCATCCGTTGATTTGGTGTTACTTTTCATCTAAGATGAATCTAATTGGTTCTCTTTAATCCACTGCATAGTATTTCTAGTTGCTTGCTTTAGTTAAATAACATTTATTTTGTTGCTCCTACTGTCCCACTGCTAAACCAAGAGGAAAAAGGACAATGACCCTTTTAAATATATTCTTGCAAATTAACTTTCTACAGAAAACAATTTTTCACATTGGAATCACTATATCTAAACTCATGAGTATTTCAGAGTGTTTGATATATATGTTGCTAAAGGACCTTTTAGAAAGCCCGAGTGGATTAGAATAGCTATCAACAGGTTTGTAAGAGTGTTCATTTTACCAACCCATGATGCTAGAGATCTCAGTGGTCTACGCGCTTTATTATTGGGATTAACTTGAAATTCCAAGTCTCAAAGCAGTATTCAGGCTTCTTGACACTGCAGGCGTCTTCTTACTGATGAAAACAAACCCACAATCCCATTGTAACTCACTCTGTAGCATCTAAGTCATTTTGTCTATCTGAGAAAGGAAAGGCATCCTAGAAAGAGGGCAGGGGATATAAAGTGCTTGTCTACCGTGCATAGATCCCTGGATTGGCTCCACAACTCCACATAAAACCAGGTTGGTGTATGTGTATGAGACTTGAGGGGCATTGCCTGTAATTCAGTACTCAGTATAAATGTGGAGGTGGAAGGATCAGAAGTTCAAAGCTGCCCTTGGCTACATAAAGTTCAAAGCCAACCTAGGATGTATGGGACCCTAAAAAAAAAGAGAGAAAGAAAGGAAGAAAGAAAGAAAGAGAGAGAGAGAGAGAGAAGGAGGAAGGGATGGAGGGAGGGAGGGAAGGGGTGAGAGAAAATAAATGAGTGAGGAGAATGACAGAGGGGGAGTGGAGGAAAAGGGCAGGAGGGAAAGATTGTTCAGAATTCTGGAGTAGCTGCTACAGTGATGTACATACAGAATACAAAGAACTCTTAAGTCATCTCGGAAAGGATATGCATTCAGTAGTTAATGTCTGAAGCTCACTAAAACGCTAGGGGTGAATGCAGTTTGTCCCCCTCCTTTGTCAGGTTATACAACTACACTTTGTTCTGATACGAAACTCAAGAGTTAGTGGATAATATTTTCTAAGACAGCACTGGGACTGTGCAGAGACATTTTATACACCAGGATTACAAGGAACAATTAAAAAAGAAAAGAGCCTCAAAGGAAATTAGCAAACAATTGGATGGAAATTGAGAAGGAAACAAGTTGAGGGAAAATGAGAAATGCTAAATTGCTGAGTCAAACTCCAAGCTCCCACGCGCCGAGCTCCCAATCCAGCACCTCGGTTGGACATTTGTCTTCTAGGACCGCTGAGCTGAAAGGGAATTCTGAAAATGTTGCCAAACACAAGGGAGTTTTATGAAAAGAAGGGAGACAAAGAGGAAAGCAAGGGGAGTCGACATAGTTACTATCTAATAAAGAAGCACCTTCAAAGGAACTCCTCTCTCATTCTCAAGCGTGGCAATTGACGAAATGTTCAGAACCTAGAGCTAGATTTCTAAACCACAGAACAAAGCTTTCAATTGCTGGGTGGCTATGCTCAGTGCTACATCCCTTTAATTCAACCCCTGGTCATGGTGACAAAAAGTTGCAACGCCTTTCCTGCTACACTACCCATTGCCTATCTACACCATGGTCTATAGCAGTTTCTCTAGAGTTAAATTACTCCCTCCTGGAGGGAGGGGAGGCTCCTGAGACTCGGGGGAGGGGGAGGAGGCAAACAAATATCACACTGGGGAAAGCTGAGAAAGCTTGGAAGAGTCAGGGAAGCATCCTCCCAAAAGTTAGATAAACAGAAAACAATCACTAGGGAAGGAGCGACTGACCAAACTGCATTGCAGAGAGGGGCTTTTCCTGGACCTGTCAAGATGTTTACAGGTTGTACCAACAGCTCCAGTGTGGCAGTTCACCTGTGGTGCTGCTACCCGTGCCAAGCCGTGCCAGGGATGTGCTTTTCAGTGATGCAGCTGCAATCAAGTCACCCTAGCTCTCAGTCAGTTACCTCTCACCTATATTCCTATTTATAACCACAGTATAAATTCATTGCTTCCCTGAGTTGGATTTTGGTCCAGTTTTTCCTTCGGGTTTTCTTTATGGGGTGAGTAGACATCTGTGTTGTCTCCCTCCAGGAAGCATGATCAGTTTGGAAGAAAATAAATAAGGGTTCCTAAAACCAAACAGACCAATAAACACAAAACCTAAAAAGCATAACAGTATGTGATACCTTAACGAATCAGTCAGGTTTCTTTGAGGCCAAACAAAATCTTGGGAGCACTCCAAATGTTGAAAGTTAATGAACTCATCTGTGAGCGCACATTCGGAAGGGGTAACCTATTTCAGAGCCATTTTGAAGAAGATGAAAGAATCATACAAACTGGATTTATTTATTCGGGTATTATTAGCATGGCAAGATTTAGTTTCTCTCTTATTTCCCCGCAAGAAAAGTAATCACACATGAAGCCAGCTTGCCGTATTTCATTTGCTAGAGTAAATCCATCCGAATGATCTAAAGGAAACAGTGACATTAGAGGCATTCATTTCCCAAATACCTTTAACATGGTGTAATGTCTGTCTTTAATTAGGAGGCCCGCACCAAAGCAATATGACATGTGTATGGCAGTTAAACGAAGAACGAATGCACTGTTCCTTTGAAAGTGACGAAGACGAGAGGGCAAGTCTACCACAGTGTGGATTAGACACATTTATAGGCATATCTATAATGAGTCCAAGAACAAGGTAGACTTTTACATTAACACTTTGGATTGAGTGAAACATTTAATTTAAAGGTTAACTTCTAGGGTGAAGCCCCCCCCCAACACTAATTACTTGAAACTTTACAAGGTAACTTGGGCCTGTTCTGTAAAGCTTGATACTTGCAAAAAATCTCAGCTTGGGATAAGTGACATTCCAAGACAGCAAATAATGCCGATTTCCAGTGCCCAACCTTCAGGGTCCAACTTCACCATGTTTCCTGGAGAAGCCAGAAGCAAGTCCTGCACCATCTCGTCATGCCTCTGTTCACCTATCGTCCACACCACAAGGAGAAGGAGACGCACTGCACGGCTGAATACATAATTCCCATGGAGCAAACAGATGTGTCCAAAGGTCTAGACAGACGCGGATGCTTCAAACCTGCTAGGACTTCAGCCCAGGCCTCTGCCCTTCAAACGTTCTCTTATAGCATCAAAAATGCTTATGACTAAATTTCTGCCTGGCCAGCATACCGACAGCCAATAAGGACTGGCATCACCCTTTGGTTTATGACAGTCCCACCTCTTTTTTTTAAAAAACTTATAGAGTAGTTTTACCTCCTAAAAGCATTTCCATAAACCACTTTACTGCTGGAGTCTGCTAAATTCACCAACATTATTTTTAGCTTGAAAGATAAACTCCCATGCATTTTCCATCTCCAATTATTTTTTTATTCTATTTTTAAAATCTTCCTTACGACTTTCTTGGGAAACCTGATTAAGTGTTTGTTCAATATTTAGAGGGGGAAAAAAATCCAAAAAGGATTTTCTTGAAATTGAAAATCTGTGTATTTGCTTATTGTGTGTGGAGGGTGGGCTGTGCATGTGCCATAGCATATATGTGGGGGTTGGAGGACAATTTGAAGAAGCCATTCCTCTCCTCCCATCCCCCATGGAGATCCTGGGGATCGAACTCTGGTCATTGGATTTGGCAGCAAGCACCATTACTCACTGAACAATCTCACCAACTATCTTGAAAAGTTATAGCAATCAATCCTAGTACACATTTTTTTTCCAGAAGAACAAACAACAGCTCAGCTCAGATGTAGTTTTAAATTGATACAAGGATCAGCATTTTATTCTACATCTAATATTTGCAATGTGAACAAAATGTCCATTTCATCATTGCAGGTGCCATTTATGTGCATGGTTTTCTTCTATAGCAATATTTTAAAATTAAAAACTCACAAAAAGGAAAAACTCAGAAAGAACTGTGTGTAAGAGAGCAAGCAAAGAGAAGGTTGCTGAAATGCTGGTCAACTCCAGAGACACAGAAAGAAAATAAATGTAACTATCGCAACCCTAACCTTATGAAAAACCACACAAAGAAAACATCCCGGGGAAATTGACAGCCAGAAAAATCTCCCCGCGGCTGTGTATAAAGCAGCACTCTGCAGCAGCTCCATGCACACATGCTGGAAATCAGATCTGCCCTCCCCAAGGCAGCACAAGTCTACGTCCCATGAATGACAACTGCCTTTTGTTTCATACTCTATAAAATTATGCAAATCTTGAATTCAATTTTGAAAATGACTTGCTAGGATAATAGTTTAAAGCATGTGTTTTTTAAAAGGTCTTTAAAATAGTAGAAAAATGGATTTACTCCCAATACTTACATAAAAAATTAACCTAATTCTTTTCCTTAAGAAATAAGGGCATTTATTATTAACTATTTGCATATCTCCCTCTTTCATCTCCTGCCACCTCTCAACTGAATGGCTAATTTTTTGAGAGTTTATAATATTTTTTTAACTGTAGCCAACTTACCAAGACCAGTAAGATGAGACTACAGCCCTCAATTTGTTTATTAACACAAGCCATATCTAATAAAAGGACTGAAAACAAGATAAGGAATTTCTGATTTGCTAGACAACTTCATATTTTCCTACATTGAAGTTTGTGTGAGCTTTGGAAATCATCTGCCCCTGCAGCCTGGTTTATGGGTAAGGAAATAAATGTTAGAAACATAACGGGCATGAGGTCAGATAAGGGCCAGCAGCCGAGTGTCCTGAATACGGGTCTTCTGACTTAGTTGAACCTTTGCTAAGCATACCGTTCATGGACAGGCAAATAGCTGTAGAAAAGAGGAAAGCTATGGAAAGTTATTTTTAAATTCTCTATTATTTAATTACCTTTTCTTTAAACTTTAATAAATCAAACTTCAGCTGCTATAATCTGGTTTTGCAACTGTTTGAAATTACTTTTCCAACATTAAAATCATTATTCAACAATAATAATGTTGAGTAGCTAGATGGAGATTAGTGGACATGGAGACAATTGGGAGTGGATCCCTTCCTCTTGGTGGACTTCGCCCCTTATCTCCTCGCCCCTTATCTCCTGTTTTTTCTCGGTAACAGTAGAAAAGAAAGTGCACCTCTTTGGGATTTAGAATAGCTCATGAAAAAGTCTGGCCCTGGATAGAGCCATGAGTTTTTGAGCTACTGCCACGGTTATTAGAACATTATACACTCCTTTCCCTAAGACTTAATCTATTAGTGTTCCAGTCATCTGCCAGGAGACCCCATTCTCAGGAAGTTGATTCACCCAAAGGCATGCTGAGGAGATGGGGACAGCAATGGAGCTAGTGCAGATCTTCACTGCTAAGTCTCACCCTGATTCTCAGTTCTAACTCAAGAACATAACGTCCTTTTCTCCTTCCAATCTCTTCTGTGGATGCTGTTCACATCCTACGTATGCTTTCCTTGGCACTCTTGATATTATTGTCTTTCCCTAATACGCCCTACCGCAACCCTGCCCTAACCCCCAGCCTTTCTACCAAGCAGCTGTTTGCCAACCTCCATTAATGAAGATACCAACTTCCTTGGAACCCAACTCAAATGGCTTTGATTTCTTCCTTCCTCTTCTCCATCTCCCTCCTCACGACAGCTACCACAATTTGTAGCTTTCTTGTTTTCATATTATTTTCTCAAAGTCTAATAAAATTCCCTCCTTTCCTTCTGAGTCTTCTTTTAAATTCTTTTATTAAAAAGACTAAAATCTCACAGGAAGGAGCCTTAACTCCCTGGAGACAACATTGCATGACTACAAAAGTTCAGCCTGCATGTATATTTTCTTAAGTCTATGAAATACTTTGAATTTTTTTTTCTGAAAATTCCATTCAACTAGCTCCCAGGGGAAAGGAGGGAAATTTTAGGAAACTTATATACATGGGCTAGGCCCTACTACCCTAAGCTAGGCATGTTTATGGTTAGGGAGAGAACAATAATAATGTTGAGTAGATAGATGGAGATTAGTGGACATGGAGACAATTGGGAGTAGATCTCTTCCTCTTGTTTTCTCAGGAGGGAACAGGAAGGGGAAAATAAATGAACTTTAAATATTTCTGACAGAATTTTCATCACGCTGCAATTGAGAACCACTTATAGTCTTCTGCAGAATAGTTTACATGTAGTTTTTAAAAAGTACTTTCAGAAGAATTTAAGACTACAGTACAGTTGATGCAGAGAATGAAAGAGTAAACACCCGTCACACACTAGGTATTATAATAGGTACTTGAAAATGAGGATTGATCACTCACATGAATCCATGAAGTGACTGGAAGCAGGACAAAGCCTGGAAGATCAGCCTTCATCTTCTGTCTGTCTCTTACTTGTGTCAGACTGCTGATTAAGGGTACATAGGAATGATCACTCAGGAGAGTATCGTATCACTGTCTACCTTACTTCATTCCTCTTCAAGGCTGAAAGCACAGAGATAACTCATTGTCTGAAAACCTCTAGTCATCCCTAAGCTCCCAGAGTGAACAGAGACTATCCCCCAGGAAAGAGTAATTGTCCATGCTGGCAGGCTGCTTCCTGGGTGGAAATAATCATCCAAGAGACAGCTCGCTCCCTCCAGCAAGAAGGATTCCTTCCTACATGCAGATCAGGAGACGAGATGGTGACCAAAGACAGCAGACCTTGACAAGAAATGTGTAATTATCTGTGCCTCTAACCCCTCACCCCAGTCCTTCTGCAATTTACTCTAACACTTGTGCCAACACCATGAAGACAGACTTGGGGTCACTGAAGTCTTTTTTCTGTTCTTCTCAATGAGGCCACACTGATTAAATCTCCTCCCCTCTCGTTCACCAACATTCACGTTTTTAATTGTCGTGTGGGAACAAGTGGCAAAGCTTAATCTATTGGGACTGCCAGTGCTGGGGCTTTTGAACCTGAATCCATGACTAAGCAGAGCAGAGACGGAAGAGGTGCTAGTCTGAAATGAGCTTGGAAAATCAAAACTCAAAACTCGTAATCAAAGAAACAGATGTGTGGAGCTACGAACTGTATCGTGTCCCTCCCAGATTTAGAAGAAACCCTACCCTGCCTTATGACAGTATTTGGAGATGAGGCCTTTCAATGGGCCACCATGATGGGAGGAGCCCCTTTACATGAGAAAAATAAAATTAGAGAGCTTGCTTTCTCTCTCTTTCTCCACTATGTGCGACCATACAAGAAAGTGGTCATCTGCATTTCAGGAAACATTCTTGATGGGAAGGCAGACAGCATTTTGCTTGCTCTTAATCTTGGACTTCCCTGACCCCCAGAGTCGTGACAATTCCTAGTGTTTAGGCTACCCATTCTACCTCATTTATTATGCAGATAATTCTGATACAATAAGAAACAGGTTGAGTATGAAGATCGGGTCAGAGAAGCTTGTCTATGAGTCAACTGGGTTAATTCTGGGACCCAGCCGCTGAGAACATCCCTTAGAATGTCCCATACCACCTCTTTGTTTGATTTAGTCAAAATCAATCACCTACAAATGTCAAAAAAAAAAAAAATCCATCCCTCAGAGACATCCTCCCTTCCTTTCTGTAATTAAAAGCCCCTGGACCTGACAAATGGAGCCCTTGGGCCACCTGCTTGAGGCAGCTCCTGCCCGGTAGAGCACTTATATTTTTTAATGTTAATAGATAGATAGAGAGAGAGAGAGATGTTCCTTACTACTCCCCTGTGCCTCCCTCTGTTTTCTGAGACATAAAGAACCTAACCATTGTACCACATAGTAAGAGACAATGAGTCCCTCTCCTCTGTAACAAAACTATGTAAGATAACCCACGTTCAGTATGAAAAGGACAAAACAGTCATGAATGACATCAAGAGGCAGCCTTTGAATTGCAAAGAGTTTCATTCATGTGTGCCTTTACTTGGTTAATAAAATACATACACAATGAGGAACAAAAATTAATTGTCTAGGAATACAGCCATTTTCCCTTGCTATGTTGTTGTGTCATATGATGGGAGGGACAGGGATTTCTTTGACCTTATTTACAAAGACACATTCCTGTTAATGTGGATTCCACCTTTGTGATCTAAGGGCCTCCCAAAGACCCAATCTTCTAACACGGTCACTTTTTTTTTTTTTAACAAGGAGAAAGGAAAAATGTCTTATTGTGGTTCTTAGTTTTTATACTTTCTCTAAAAAATTTCTCATACAACTATCAGGTAGAACCATTATTACAGCAGGATAACTGATTACATGGTTTTCTAAATATTTTTATATTAGTAATAAGTCCACAGTAATGTCACAGATTGATAGAACTTAAGGAATTACAACAGAATTGTTTACATGTCTTTCCATTCAGACTAGTATCTGACTAAGCATTCATTATCCGTCACTAGCCCCCTATTAGTTCTTTATAAGCTTAAAGTAATAATTTTTACAACACTGTCACACTGATAGTTAGGGTTTTAACTTATAAAGATGGGAAGACCAAACATTTAGAACATTGTAAGTATGAACTCACCCATTACTTAATTCTGAGGAGTCAGACAGGCTCAAAAATAAAATTTAAGGCTTGCCGTTTTAGAGCTACAGAGGACACAGGATGGTCATATTCACTTCCCTGGAAAATTTTAGATTGCTATGGACTTTAACAACAGTCCCAAACCTGAAGCCACACTAGATCTCTTTGATAATGTTTCAACCGGGACCAGGTTGAGAATTTTCTTTCTGTAAACTAAAAATATTCCTGGGGCAAGGCTAACTTTACGCTCATGTGAATTCAAAAGAACCAATCACTGTACCTTAATTGTAATTGCTAATCTACTCTTCCCCCAAACACTCAAAAAGTCCATTTTATTAATAATTATATTATCATGCAGACTGATTTTTTTCTTAAAGACCAATCCAACATGCCAAACCCCTGTAACAATTAGCTTTATTGTAATAAATTTGCCTAAAGGCTTGTGAGATGGCTCAGCAGGTTAAGACACTTGCTTCCCAACCTGTCAATGTCCAACTGGGTTGGACCCCCCAGTTCCATGCAGTAGAAAAACAGAACCAACTCCCCATACTGCCCTCTGACCTTGATAACACATGCTATGGTTGGTTGGTACTCCACCTCACCCCACTCCTGCTCTCTCCCCAAAAACCATACATACAATAAATAAGTGTAATTTTCTACCGTAAGAAATTTATCCAAAGGAAACAACTAGTAATTAACAGAGCTGAGATTAGCGTGTCTTCAGTTTCTGTCTTATCTTTCTATCCTGTGGCACTGACTCTTCACGGAGGGGAGGGACCAGGCACAGGAGAAAATCCTATAGAGCACTCACAGACTGATGTTTCAGTTTGATTGTCAGCTTAGATGAAGAGATGGTCAGTGCAATGACAGCTTTCTTTGTGACTATTGTTTCGGCAGATTGACAAAGCAGACAAGACCTGACCTGAAAGTGGGTGACAATGGCCCATGGGCTGGGCTCCTGAACTAAAGTACAAGGAAGAACAGAGAAGACTAGCTGAGCAATGACCCACGTAGTTCTCCATTTCTTCATCTGGCCATCGTAAGCATGCAGTCTTGTGTTCCGGCTCCCATGCCTTCCCCACCAAGGGGGATAGAACCTTCTCAAACTGTCGCTAAAATAAGTCCTTCCTCCCTTATGTTGCTTTCGGTTGAGAATTTTTACCAAAGCAATGAGAATAAGTAGCTCATATAGAAGTAAAGAAAGCCCAATGAGTAGGGTGGTAGTGACACACACCTTTAACCCCAGCACTCAGAAGGCAGAGGTAGGCAGATCTCTGAGTTTGAGAGAACCCTATCTCAAAAAAAAAAAAAAAAAAAAAACAAAACCAAAAACAAACCAACAAACACAAAACAAAACAAAACCCAACAAAGCAGTTAATATTCGTGGCTACATGATATATGACAGCATTTTACATTTTATGTCACATGTTAGATATAGAGCAAAGTGTCCTAAATATGCTATAAAGTCAACTGCAATGCCTTTGAAAGAAATCAGCCAATGACTGGATTCTTCACAGTGAACCTTGACTTCTCAGGCATACACACTGTCAAGGAAAATTGTATTCATAGACCCAAACATCTGTCTCTAGGCATAAACTTTTTCCCTAACACTGAGGAAAAATTCATAGATCCCTACGGTAAACCCAGATATCAGAGGAAACTCAAGCACTTGTAAGATATTACCGGAAGCTAGGAGATTCGCCTACCAAATGTCCCCTTAGCCACCTAATTTGAAAATACACTTACCAACCTTATACATATGGCTATGCATCCCTGGAGCTCAATAGTGTGTTCTGATATCTGCTTCTATAGAATCACCAACAGAAAAAAAAATCTCCTGAGTGTTTACTATGTAAAAATCCTTTGTAAAAAAAACACAACTGAGTGTCAATAGAAGGCTGGGCAAGTAAGGCTGACCATGCAGGACCCTAAGCTGGCTGCTTGACCTTCATATGCAGCACCCACACAGTAGGAGATAACTGACTCCCACAGTTGCTCTCTGACTTCCACACATGCTATGCTATGCATGACTTCTATACATGCTATGCTATGGCACGTGCAACTCCCACATAGTCACAGAAAAATAAATAGATGCAATTTCCTTCTTTTCAAAATAAAGATACAATCGAAAATGTAGTAACAGTTGAGAATTGTACAAATATCACACCTGGATAAGCCTCAAGTTAAGGCATCTTTACCTCAAACAACTTCTTAAACAGTAGAACCGTTAGCTCCCTAAAGAAAAATTTTTCTTCTCCTGCGAGAAATCATCGGGGTTCTTCAATCTTAAGCATATGCCTTGGAGCGAATAACTCCTGACAAAAGGAAATTAATTTGCTTTGAAAACTGTAATAGGCATTCTACTTTTGATAGCTTAATACCACCAGTCAAGTTAAAACAAAACAAAACAACAAGAAATTGTTACTTCCCTTTGAAAGCAGCACAGGGCCATTTCCTCGTCTTGTTGCTCCCAGTGCACATTTTTCTGGCCACTACCTGTGCCCCTGAGTTTTCACACACTTTCCACTAAAGTATGTTTCCTACAATGTTCATTCCTGTGGGCTAGACAGCTGGGGCCCATGTGGCAACCCACAGCTGCCTGCTTTCTCTCGTGGACGATCATTCCCACTGTGGCCAAAAGGAACAAGACTTCCACTGACCTTTTAAAAGGTGGATTTCAAACCGGAGTCCAGGTGGTAGGATTACTTTAAATATTTTGTTAAAAATGTAATTAAAGATAAAAGGATTAAGGATTACCAACACAAACACATCATCATCTCTACTACAGACGAAACAGGCGAATACTGTTACAAAGAGGGTAATTGGTCAAGTCATGGGCCATACCTTCTCTGAAACACTGGGAATATATTTAATAAACCAAGAACATGACAGAGAGGAAAACTACTGCAGACCAAATGTTTTCACTCTCACTAGCTGCTTTATGTGTGAGCAGAGTGATTTCTCAGACAGCTTTCCTGTGCAGCTTCGGCCAGGTCATCCCTTATCCTCAATGACAGTCAAGGGAAGCCTAAACCAAGCAGCGTTAGATCGTGTGAGACGTCAGCAGGTCAGGATACCAAAGCAACAATGATCACCAAACCTGGAAGGCAGACTGAACTGAGAAACACAACATGTAAGGCACACACACACACACACACACACACACACACACAGACATACAGACACAGACACATGAGCACATAGAGACATGTGCATGTACACACACACACACACACACACACATAGACATACAGACACAGACACATGAGTACATAGAGACATGTGCATGTACACACACACACACACATGCAATCACAAACATACACAGACACACATACATAGAGACACATGTACATGCACAAACACACACACAGACATACAGACACAGAGACACATAAACAGACATGGACACACATACATAGAGACACGTGCACATACACAGACACACACACACACACAGACACATGCACAAACACACACATAGACATACCGACACAGAGACACACATACAAAGACACACACAGACAAATGAACATATAAAGACACACATGCGCGTGCACATACACACACATATACACACTCACAAACATACACAGACACACATACATAGAGACACATGCACATGCACACACACACACACAGACATACAGACACAGAGACACATACAAAGGCACACACACACACACACACACACACACACACACACACACACGCACGCACGCACGCACCGGGGAAGCAGAAGACAGCAGAACAGTCATTTTAACTGGCTCTGCAGAGCCCCGGGTAGTGACTGATGTGAGGTAACATAATGACCCAGCATGGCAGATAGGGGTTCAGGCCTCCAACCAGGCTTCAGAGAGAGAGAGAGAGTTGCTAGACAGAGTGGCTTTGCTTTCCTGGACTTTAAAGACTGGGCTTTGGAATAATGATTTTTATCTGAAGAAATATACTGTTAAAACTGAAGTCCAGGGTGGGGCAGTGAATAAAACTAAAGTATGAGATATATATATGAAATTGTCACAATTAAACTCATTACTTTATACGCTACTTAGAGGAAATTAATGAAATAAGCCTAAAACTCTAAAACTACTATTTAAGAAATGCCTTTATGGGCCCAGAAAGACATCTATAATATATTAAGTGACAAAAGCTAATTAGAAAACTGCTCGGGCCCCATTTTATTGTGCACATACACAGATAATTACAGAAATGATTAACAGCAGGTTATTTTATTTCTAGTGAGGGAATAATGGATGCTTTCTCATTTACTTCTCTGACTCCTTCTTACGTCCTAAAGTGAGCATGCATTTTTAATGTATTTTATTTTAACAGTTTATAGGAGACTAGAGAGCTGTCCGTTGTGCCTTTCCCTCCCTTCTTACAGCAAGAGGCACTTGTATTTCTTGTCTCCACCTCACTTTGGATTTAATATCACTGAGGTACCTCGTGGCGCCGTTGCTTTCCCAGACATTTCTATGTGTTAGGCTATTGAGAAACACACAGGAGGTGCAGAGCAAAGAGTAGTTTCCTTGAGACATACACATAATGGAACGAGTGACAGTCAGAATAGCGAACTTGCTCTCTCTCCTTAATGGCCAGATTGTAAATGGCAATGCAATTAGATAAATATATTTTAAATATCCATATCACTGCTTCCTAAAGGTGCAGTACATGACAGAAATATGCGCATGTGATCCAGCCTTCCTTCCTCATACCAGGATGTCTCAAGAGAAACATTCCCAGAGGGCTGACCTAAACCATCGTGTATTAAAGGTGTGCCTTTTCACTACATGAACATCTTATTTGGAAGTCACTTAACTCCAACCTAGAAGTTACTTAGAAGGGAGGTGACTCAATCACCCATGAAAGGTAAAGAGCAACGATGGCTGCATTCATCACTAACGGGCACTTCCTGTTTGGGAGGCTGTCGATTCTATCAGTCTTCCTGGAGACCAGCTTGTTTGGCTAGTAATAAGCACCAAAGAAATAAACAAAATATCCCACCAGGGAAGCCTCACGGTGATTGCATGCAGACATGTCTGGGTTGCCAACAGCGAGCTTTGTGACATTGCTATCTACCGTGGGCAATAGAAGCTAAGCCACCCATTACTGTGAGTGACTACTGAGCAGATATATGCAGAAAAAAAAACCCAGATAGCAAGGGATAAAGCTAGATCAAAGCAATTAATTCCTTGCCATTGACTAACAGGCAAGCCCCCCAACACACACACACACACACACACACACACACACACACACACACACACACACACACACACAGACACACATTTATCACCAGGTGCAGGAGTGAAATTCCAAGCTAGATCAAGATATGAATCTGAAGCTTGCTTCAAACTTGAAAGAGAAGTTCAAGGAAGTGTCATGGGCCAGGCTAACACAGGTCAGGGGCTCACAGACTCTCAGTGTGGAGTCTGAGAATCACTAAGAGAGGGAAGAGTCAGGTACAGCCGGGGGTGGGGGGGAGGACGACTGATTACAAGAAAAATCAGAACCACTACTCTGAGTTTGGCCCAAGGATAAAATGAGCTGATGATGTCTTGTGGTTAGAAAGACTTAGCATCCAGAGTTAAAGGCCAACTGTGAGATTGAGCTGAGAGATTCTGGAAACTGCTAACCTCAGACAATACAGCAACATTGAGGTGCTTAAAAATATATTTGGAGATATATATATATCCCAGAAATATATATATTCCCCAGAAATTCCTGGGGAAAGGGAGGTTGTTCATGCTATACAAAGGGTAGGAAACAACACTGAGATGCTAAAAACTAAAATAACAAAAAATTATCAAAAACTAACAATAAGAAAAATATTGCATAGTTTAAGGCCAGCATAGGTTATATATACATAATTTGAAAGAAAGAAAAAAATGAAGGAAGGAAGGAAGGGAGGAAGGAAGGAAGGTAAAAAGAAAAAGAAAATCAACTCATCTTAGAATTCATTTTTTTTAAAGGTTTTATTTATCTTATGTATATGAGTACACTGTAGCTGTCTTCAGACACACCAGAAGAGGGCATCAGATCCCATTACAGATGGTTGTGAGCCACCATGTGGTTGCTGGGAATTGAACTCAGGACCTCTGAAAGAGCAGTCAGTGCTCTTAACCACTGAGCCATCTCTCCAGCCCAAAGTCCATATTTTGTGAGTTATTCTATTTTTATTTGTGTGTACATTTAACCGTGTATATATGTGTACATTGCTCAAATGTCAACGAAGGCCAGAAGGAGGCATTGGGTTCCCTGGCTCTGGTGTTCCCAGTAGTTGTGAGCAGCAAGAACTCTTCACCATTGGACTATCCCCTAGCCCTACAGTTTGTGTTTTTAAAACCGTACTAGTTACTACAGAGTTAACCTATGCCAATAAATCCTGAAACATATACTGACATAAAATGTGTAATGGGAATGTGACTTTAAAATGTCACTACTATTAACAAATACTGATTAATGACTTACTGTGTACAAGCCACCAGGCTAAGTGCACCCCATACATGGATGACTTTTGATCACATGTTCATCCACTTAGTGATCAGGCCAGTTAAAGTGATCACTCTAAGTTACAGTAACTCTCCTGAGAGAATAACTATGACTGGATGGTTGTCTTTACAAGTAACACTTTTGGGAAGGGCAACATTGTTATGCCTGATTTTATCGGATGTGTGTGAATAAATTCTCTAAACTGTTTCGACTGGAATGAACTGTGGCTGCACGTGCCTTTAATCTCAGCCCTTGGAAGGCAGAAGCAGATGGGTCTCTGTAGTTCGGGGCAGTCTAATTCACAAAGTGAGCTTAGGCCAGCCAGAGTTGGACAATAAAAATGTGTCTCAGAAGGAAGGAAGGTAGGAAGAAAAAGGAAGGAAGGAAGGAAGGAAGGAAGGAAGGAAGGAAGGAAGGAAGGAAGGAAAGCAGGAAGGAAGGGATGGAAGGAGAAAAAAAAGAGTCTAGACATAAACCTAAAAGAATAAAGCAATTTAATGTAAATTGAAGTTCTGCAAGTCAAACAAATTGGAATCCAGATGTTTTCAACTTCTTGAAAGACACAGGAGATTAGAGAGATAGCTCGACAGTTAAGAGCACTTCCTGTTCTTCCAGAGAAGGGGAGCTCTCTCCCAGCACCTGTACCCAACCACCAGAAACTCCAGCTCCATGGAATAGGACTTGGATATGTCCCCTTCCGGTTGCCTTAGGTGTTGCAATCATACTCAAATACACACTCTTCACACACAAGTTAACAATTAATACAAATAAATAAATATTTTTAAAAAGAAATAGGATAAAGAAGCAGCTTTAATGTGCTATTCACTGCCAGTTACCCTCTCTCGACAAATTCTACACCTACCGTAGCTCATTGAAGCTGATTTGAAATGAGATCACTCACTATTATGGAATGTGAAGTGAAATGTGATATTAAATTTTAGGCACATTTTCCTCACCTCAAATACCAATAAATTAGGTGTTGAATCAAAAGTAGTATAAAATTGTGATGTGTGTGTCTCTTTGTGTCTGTGTGTGTATGTGTGTGTGTGTGTGTGTGACAGAAACTTGGTAGTACTCAATTGTGTGCTTTTTTGATGACTTCTAGCATCCTAGTTACACAGTCTATAGATCTACGTTGTAAGTTTACAAATTTGCACAAAGTTACCCTAAAACTATTTCATCTACCTAGATGAAAGAAAGGTTTGACTTTCCCAGAATCAACACAGTATTTCTATGGCCTGTGTTTTGACTCAAACATTCAGTTCAGTAAGACAGAAAATCATTTGTGAGAAATATTCATTTCAAGGAAACATCCTGGTGGGGTATTTCATTTCAGTTCAGCTGTTGAGATGGTATCATTCAGATCCACTTAGCATAGTTTACCATGAGGAATAGGACTCGATGATATAAATGTTTTAGTATAATAGAATTTCCTGTAAGAAAAATATTCTCAGGAAACCTTTAAAAATAAAAGTCAAATACCAAGCCATCCAGGATGCCAAGAACAATTTAACTGTTATTCAGGCTTGAACATTCCTGTCAACATGATCAGCTTATCTTCTTTGAGGGCAGATCTACCTGAGAGACTGTCCAATGAGAGGGTTGCCTAATAACTGTGGAATCAGGAGGAGGACTACTCAGGTGAGCTCAGGATTTAGTACCAGGTATCAAAATTAATTTATTCACTTATCTCTTCAGACCAAAATGCTAAGCGACTTCTCACTAGAATCTTTCCTCTCTTGGCAGAGATGTGGACAGGCCTTGCAGATATTTGGGAGCTCCCACACTTGTACTAAGTGGGCAGCGTCTATCTTGTTTCTGTACCTAATTACTTGACAAAAGCAAGTTAATGAACAGGGGGTTATCATCTCTTTCGGCTTAAGGATATAGCCTATCACAGCAGCAAAGGCATGGTGGCAGGAATGTGAGCCTCCTGCGTGGATGCACAGAGCTTTGTTTCCTGAGTGGCTCGAGGTCCTGTCAAGTTAACAGTCCACGTGATCATTGCACTTGACAATCCTATCATTCGAGTAGAAACAGTAGAAGCACGTGGTACTTAAAGCCAAGAGTCCAGACCTCCTGCTGTGCACACATGCATCAGTAAGGGCCTTACAAGGTCAAGTTTATTAGAATCTACGGCATGAGTGGGGTTTATTAAGGAATTGCTATGGTTTTTCAGGGACTCAATGTCTTAACATTCAGAGTTCTACCTTGGAGAGGCTAAAGTAATTTACTACTGAAGCTCGACCATCTACTGAACCTCCTAGAAATTGCCATGGACATGGCTTAGAAACATTCAAGGCCAATAGCTCATGTTCCTTTGAGCGTATTCACGTGGCCTGAATTATTCTGACAGCAGAGTGCACCTTCAGATACTCCGGCAGGGTAACTTGTAGCAGAACACAAGCCAAAGGCTTTCTGGGAGAAGTGCTAAAGACAAATTCGGCCTCTGATCAGTGATCAGGGAGTAGCTTTCTCCCCTCAGTAGGTTGGTCCCACAGGACCCAAAGTCCAATTCTGACACAACGAGATGCAGCCATTGACCCCTCGAAGAAGAAAGGTATCCTCTGCACACTTGGCAAGCACAGGCAGAGTTGCAGGCTAAGCTGCAGATGGCTGAACTACAGGTGATATGGCTGCTGTATTTCCTTGTGAGCCACATTTTTATTCTTTCCCTCTGTCCTTGGAAATGCTGGTTCTCCGACATGCAAGGGCCCTCAGTGACTCCAGACAAAGTAACAAGGGCAAAGAGGAGGCTCTGGGCTGCTGACCACTATGGAAATAGTTCAAGGATGACAGGATTGACAATCCTTTTGAAATCAGAGCATAGTCAGAACTGATGACCCTCAGTTCCAAGAAAAGTCCAGCAGACTAAAGAGGGAGCCAGGTTGTGTTGGGAAAACAGTATCTTGTTGTCAGATAGAGAGGGGCACTTCCAGAGGCAAGAGAAAACAACCAATGATCCACATGCCAGCCGTTTTTTGGACTGTAGCAACAGCTTTCCTATCGTTGAGGGGGTAGTCAAGAGGAATGTCACAGGGAAAACACAGGTTCAGTCCAAGGGGAACTTCCACACTGAGGAGACAGGAGTCCACTGCTGAAGGACTCCGAAGGCTGCCTAGGGAAATGTAAATTGTAAATTAAGCTTGGCTTCCAAATTGCTCATAGTGTTAGGGTTTCGAATCTCGGCCCGTGCCCAGACAGAAGACGCCCAAACACCATGGTTCCATGTGGAGAGGTTTAATGAGAGAAGAGTAGAGGAGAGGGAAGGTGGCCGGCCATGGGCACGCGGAGTGGGGGAATGGGGGGGAAGAACAAAGAGCAAGAGGGTTAAGAGAAGGTAAGAGAGAAAGAGGAGGAGGAGGAGGAGGGGACAAGCAGTCCCTTATATAGTCAGGCACAGCTGGCTGTTGCCAGGCAACTGTGGGGCGGAGCATACCTGTCTGTTGTCAGGTAGCTGTGGGGGTGGAGCTTAACAGAATACCAACACATAGTACATGACTTACCTAGGTTGCTTAATTGTTCCATTTGCATGAAATATCAAAGAAAATGAGCTGAGCTTTAGTATAAATAAAAAGAACATGTTTTAAAGGTTGCTATTCATTAGCCAAAGGAATTTTTTATTTATTATTTATTTTACCATATACTAATTTTGACACAAGAAGTTTACAAAGAGCAAGAAAAAGAGTTCAATCCTGGATTCCAACAAGCTTGCCTTTAAAACTGTTTCTAAGCTGCCAAATTTGCAGACAGGAGATCATAGTCTTCCGTTTTCTAAGCTTCTTTTTCTTCTCTGGCAAAATAAAGATGATATCATCTACCTCATGTGAGGGCTATGAGAGTTTAATGGACATCAACAAATAAAAAGTGTCAAATCCTTAACCAAGTGTCTAGACAACAAATGGAATCAATAAATCAATGTTTCTTTCTCCCGCACACATATATTTAAAACATCATAGTTCTTTTAAGAATGCTAGCGAGAAATTTGGACTATGGCCCTAGGGAACACAAGGATGTGTGTGTGTGTGTGTGTGTGTGTGTGTTCACATGCACTATCAATATGAAGAAAGGGTTTCAGAAATATCATAGCACATTCTGGGAAATAATGCTTTTCAGCCTCCTGTATTTCTCATGTATTGGTTAATACATATTTTTAAAAATAAAAATATCATTAAGAAGAAATTGCCATATTATCTCAGTCATTCTACAGATCTAAAAGTACTTTAAAATTAGTCTTTTTTAAATTTATTTTAGTGCTGACCCTTGGCAAGATAATTTTATATTCCAATAAGTACACAATCTTAAACACATTTCTCTAGTGATTGTCCAGAATACTTTTTAAATTATTTGCGTCATAAAGGCCATGGATTAGAAACAGATGTGGTAGGAAGAGTGGACAGAGGAAACACGAACCATCAACCTTTATTTTCTTTAAAATGCCTCACTGATAATGAGAAAAAAGCATTCAATTTTCAATTGTCAACTGTGTGGGATTAGACTCAGAAAGTTCTGCTTTATTATAAGTATATGGTTCCTTCAAACAGCCTTGCTGTTTGAAAAAAAATAAATGCTCAAAATCTCCTGGCTAGACTGAGGTCTGAAACTCATTTGCAACTATTCCCATGCAACCCGGGAGGATAGCTGTTTGGGAGTTAATTTTTAATGGGGCTCTTTAAGGGTCGATGAGCTTGCATCACCCCCTGAATGCATTTGACTTCTAAGACCACTGGAAGGTCCATGATTAATGTGAATTGATATTTTTCATAGTGTTTACTGTACCCATCGATAGTGGCTAATGTAAAAGCTTCCAGTAAGCAACTGCTAAAAAAAAAATGAAAACATCCGTCCATAAAAACAATGGCCCTCCATCTTCCATACCTAAGACCTGCTTTTCTCCCAGAAACAGAAACGTCTGCACAAATCACATAGCGGAACTCATTGTTCCTCAGCTAGGATGGAGCAAAGTTAGACTGAGGAGAGTTTGGTTACCTCAGGGTACAGTGCTGAAAGAAAAGGATATTTGCCGCGTGTGCACCCGTTACCTTTCATTGCTGTGGCAAAGTGCCTGATAGCAGCAGTTTAAGGAAAGAAAGCTTTGCTCTTGCTCTCTGCTTGAGAGTCTACGTCATCACGGCTGGGACCGCACAGCACGCACACATGCTATGGAGTTAGTTACAACACATCCAGTCAGGAAGCAGAGATGCTCGCTGACGCTCTGCTCGCTGATGCTTGCCTGGTTCTTTTCCTCAGACACGATCTACAGTCCATGAATGATGTTACCCACATTCAAGTAGATCTCTCCTCCTCAGTTAACCCTCTCTATAAACGCCCTAGAAGATTCCAAAGCAGCATCAGTTGACAATGAAGGTTAACCGCCTATCTTTGTCTTAACGTGAGCTGTGAAGCCTCTGAGAGCCTCTAAGTTGAAACCAGGTTTGTTCTGCTAAACGTAGCACTGAACAAACGGTCCCTGGAGTCTGAGACTGGCATCTGACTGACACTCTGGGACCAAGCCGTCTAGATTCAGCATCAGTTCTTCTACACCGGAGCTGGAGGGCACTGGATACAGTAGTCAGCAACGAGTGGTCTAGGCTCATCGTTAGATTTGAGACAGTGGTTGGCTTTGTAGCCCTAACTAGTCTCAACTCATTGTGTAGTCGAGGCTAGCTTTGCACTCAGAGATCCACCTCGTCTCTCTGCCTGCTGAGCCCTGGGACTAAAAGAGTGAACCACCATACTTAGCTATGTTTTTCCTTTTCCTCTTTTTTTTTTTTTCTGCAAAGATAACAGAGGTACCCTCCCCCCCAATACTGGTTTGAAGGATTGAAAATTCTCAGCCACATGCACAGTAAAAAGACAATAACCGTTGGTTTATTTGTGAACATTTGCATAACTATGTAAATACTATTGCTATAGCCACCAGTTTATTTTGAAGAAAGAAAGTCGGTGGCCTACAGAGGGGGAAATTTAGAATTAAGTAAATCAATGAGCTAATTAATTAAAATAACCTGCTAAAGTTGCCATTAATGAAAGAAACAGAACACTTTCTTAGCATCCTTCTCATTCTACTTAATATTTGGGATGTTCAGAGATCAGAAATATCAAGTGTTTTCCCTAATTTGCTAAGAACAAAATGATTTTCAATAACTCAAATTTAAATGCATAGTGCCACATAGATATGCAACTAAATCCCACACACGTGAAAAGACAAGGAGAGCAAAGGAAGTAGAAGGGACGGGGAAAGAAATAAAATAAATTGGTGGGGGAACACAGTCCGTATATGTGTGTATGGGTGTGTGTATGTGCAGGGGCATAGTGTGTATGTATGCGTGTGGGCACGTGTGTGTTTTGTGTTTGCAAAGGCCAGAGAAAAACCTCAGTTGTCAATTCCCACTCATTGTAGTACTTTGAAGGATAATGGGCCCAAGGACGCTTATGTTTAATGTTTGGTCCCCTGTTAGTGGGGTCTTTGGGAAGGATTAGAAAGTGTGGACTTGGGGTTGGGGATTTAGCTCAGTGGTAGAGCGTTTGCCTAGCAAGCCCAAGACCCTGGGTTCAGTCCCCAGCTCCGAAAAAATAGAAAAAAAAAGAAAAAGAAAAAGAAAGTGTGGACTTACTAGAAGGGTAGGTGTGGCCTTACTGGGGGAGTTCTACCATTGAGGACAGGCTTTGAAGTTTCAAAAGCCCATCCCAGACCCTGTCTGTTCTGTTGTTCTGTCTCTCTCTCTCTCTCTCTCTCTCTCTCTCTCTCTCTCTCTCTCTCTCTCTCTCTCTCTCTCTCTCAATGTGAAGCTCTTAGATACTGCTCCAGCACCATGCCTGTCTCCTTCTCATCTTGACGATCATGAACTAACACTCTAAAACTGCAAGTAAGCTCCCAACTAAATGGTTCCATTTATAAGAGTTGCCTTGGTCATGGTGCCTCTTCATAGCAATTGAACAATAACCATGACAAGCATAATCCACATAATTTTCGAGACAGGGCATCTCACTGGCCTGGAGTTCACCCTGCGGACTAAGGAGCCCTGGTGATCTATCTGCCTGGATTACACACGTGTGCTCCCGTGTACAATTTTGGGTGGGGTATGGAAATTGAACTTGGATATTCAAGCAACTTCCTGGCTGACCCATATCCTCAGTCTGTAATTAATTAATTAGTTAATTATCTTTTGCCACCTGAACAGGAAAGAGGACCTACTTTCTAAGTAGGAAAAAGCTACTGAAGTAATGGACCAGGTCTGGGGCTCTGAGGCAGCTGCCTGGAGATTATCAAATAGGATCCCTCCGAGATACTACCTTCCTCTTCTGGGGCTTAGCTCAGTCTTCTACTCAGACTGACACTCAAAGCCTGATTTTCTTCCCTGAAGAAACAGAGATAGCGGGGGCAGGAGAGATGCCTCAGCCGTTAAGAGCACTGACTGTTCTTCCTAAAGGTCCTGAGTTCAATTCCCGGCAACCACATGGTGGCTCACAGCCATCTGTAATGGGATCCAATGCCCTCTTCTGGTGTGTCTGAAGACAGCGACAGGGTACTCATATACATAATATAAGTAAATAAGTTTTTTAAAAAAGAAGAAACAAAGAGAGCAACCAGGGCAGTATGTTCTACACAGGGAGTTCATCTCTTAGGAGACTCTGAGGTCCAGCTTTTCTATCCCATGAGGCCTCTGGTACAGCTATCTGATGCCCGTGCCTAAATCCTAACTCCTAAGGCCTTTGCCTGGTTGCTCTATGTGTCCCTAAATTCTCTTTCCAAATAGTCCCACATTAAGGCTTAATTTGTACTTTATGTATGGCTCTCAATAAATGTCTGTGTGGACTCTAGCTTTTCTGGAGAAAACCCTGCGAGTTTCTATCTTGCTTTTTGCTCAGAGAATAGAAGCCAATGTCCCTGCTGTGGCTTTCTCAGATCTTTCTCTCCGTACTTCTCCCTTAGGTGGCTTTATCTTTCTAACTTCATTTACCCGGTGTTGAGCCAATTGCTTTTGAAATTCCCCAGAACTTCAGGTCAAAACCTACAAACACCTGTCACTCCTCCTCACCTGAATTCCATTTCCTCCACTTCCCCACTTCCTTTTCCTACTTGAAACTCAGTTTGACCCAAGGAAACTTAGCCACTAGTTGGAAGCCCATTCTTCTCCTTCAACATTCTTTAACAGAAGAGCTCAGATAAGGCACTCCAGCACAGGTAAGATCTCTCTCTCACTCTCCTTACTTCCCTCTCCCTCTCCTTCTTCCCCTCTCCCTCCCCCTCTCCCTCCCCCTCCCCCTCCCCCTCCTCCTCTCCTTCCCTCCCCCCACCCCATATTGATTTGCATTAAAGTTATTTGTTTGGTTTTTAGATAGGGTCACACCATGTGGTCATGAATTCACAGCCCTCCTGCCTCAGCCTACAGAGTAGGGCAGACTTAACTGATTCTACTTTGGTGATAATCTTTCTAGTTTGTTATCAAGCACCCCCTTCTCCCATCCCAGGAAGTGGCTTAATTCAAGTACTTATCTCATGACTACTAACAGAAAAAGAAACCATTAACTAACACAGGTCAAAAGCCTCTCCACTTCACCTTCCCCACTCTTGTTTAAATGGGAATTCCGAAGACCTAATGTCTTCATGGACGTCGGTGTTTGAGATATAATCTATGTTCCCAACATAACCCGATCATCAAGATGTTCAGGTCAAGATAAATAAATGTCAGCCTCTTGCACTAGCCATGGCCTCTAAGTCCCACCTCCAGCCAGGCCCCAGCTTACAATGCCAGCAACAGCTTTTCGTCCCCAGATTGTGATGGGAAACAACAATCACAGGCTTTTCTCTAAGAAAGAGAACATAAAATTGTCTCAAAAGACCATAACAGCACCACAGGTAAATATTTTGGTGGCATCTGTTGCTGACCTGCTTAACTGCTCGGCGAGACTAGTAAATACAGAGCAGTGGTCTCCTAACTGTGGCTTCCGGCCCCAGTTGTTGATCTATCATGGAGAGATAGCCTTTTGTCCCTAATGCTCACTTAAAACTGTCCTTATAAGGATTAGCTATAAAGTTAACGCCAATGCTAATGACATTTAGATCTGAGACAAAAGGGAAGCACAAAGTCTTTCTTTTCAACTTAGCATCCCACCCTCAAAATGGAAATGTGGCCTGGAGACCTGTCCATAACATCCATAACTAATCTGAATTTGAGCACTCCTAACTCTATTAATGCTGAATGGACAAGGGCAGTGAGCAAAAATGGAGTGGGCATGATGGTCATTCTCCAATTACAGCCACTGAAATATGCCTGAATAAACCATACCCGGAGTGAGTCAGTGATCCATTTCAGCAACCATTTTAGCAGTGTCTCTCTTCACCAAAGCCTTCATTCTGATATACATCCCTCTGCCAATATCAAATTAGATATGATAGGACACAAATGATAGAGCTTCAAGTAGAGATGAGGGAACATAGCTTACTGCTTGGTTTGTCCCTGCCATGTTTAATATTGCCAAGCAGACAGGATCTAGAATCATTTGGGAGACAAACCACTAGGCACATCTGTGAGGTATTGAGGAGATTAGATAAACTGAAGCAGGAACCCCACTTTACCTGTGGGTGGCACCACCAAGATGCTATGCTCAACAACTTTTAACGGAGAAAGTAGTATTAGTCAGGGGGTTTCTCTAGAGTCACAGAACTTATGAATGCCTATATATTAAGGGAATTTAATGACTTACAGGCCATCAAACCCAACAACGGGCAGTCTAGGAATAGTTGCTCTGTTCCACAAGGCTAGTTGTTTCAGCTGGTCTGCTGTAGAAGATGGAGTCCTGAAGAAGTAGGTTCAACAGATGTGTGGAAGAAGGAAGCCGTCCTCCTTCCAACGTCCTTATGTAGGTCTCCAGCAGAAGGTGTGGCCCAAATTAAAGGTGTGTGCCGCCAGGACTGGACCTATACTATATTTTGCTTGGAACTTGCTCTGTCCCAGGCTGGCCTTGAACGCAGAGATCTGCTTTGCCTCTGTCTCCTGGGATTAAAGGTATGTGCCACCTTGCCTGGGGCTAAGCTTTTCATGATCACTACGCCTCAAGATCTGGATCGAGATCGTGTATCATCCCACATCAAGATCTGGATCGAGAGCCTGGGTCTTCCAGCCTCAAGATCTGGATCACAGGTGCTCCCTCCACTTCTGGACTTAGTTCGTTCAGATACAGTCAAGTGGACAACTGGGAAAAGCCACCACAGAGGAGGCCAGAAGTGAACAGTGGAGGCCTTGCTTGATTTCTCTCATTTTAACTTTTGAGACACAGTCTGTAGAATTGTCTTAAGCATTTATATGTGAGGGGTGTGGTTGGGAGTGGAGGGTGTACCCCCCCCAACACACACACACACACACACACACACACACACACACACACAGTGTAGAGTCAGATAGCTGTGAGAGTCACTTCTCTCCCTGTCCCATGTGAGGATTGGGGATTGAACTCAGGTTTGAGCACCTTTACTGCCTAAACCATCCTGTTGTTCCTTGAAACAGGGCTTCTATGTATTTGTAGCTCAGTGATTCAGCTCGGCTGTCTTGTCAGGAAGACTCAGGGCTCTTCCTGTCCGCCTTCCCTGTTGCAGCTGTGTGTCTCCTACCCAGCTCTTTACACAGGTGCTGGGGATCTGAACTCAGGCCCTCGTCTTGTGTGGCAAGCATTTTTACAGGCAGAGCCTTGAGTTCGTAGACTGAGCCATTAAGGGTACGCTGTCAGTTTAATGTTCCAGATCTGCAGTTGGAGTTCCCTCCACCCACCAGAGTCTGTGTGACCTGGTTGGCCTTCAACTTGATACCTGCTGAAGGCTGAGGCATGTGTCGAGGGGGTCAGCTCTGAGCACCCAGGTTACAGGTCCACTTCCGCTGTTGCTGTCTTGAGATTATGAAGCCTTCCCTGGGGTCTGAGTACACTTTTCCATTCTAGCTTTATTTTTTAATTCATTTTTACTTCCTCTTGTATTTCCAATTTGTCCTAATTTCATTTTCTGTAAAAATTGTCTAATTGTCCTGTGTGTGTGCGTGAGCTACAATTTTTGCATTTGGCAAAAGTCAGAGAGTAGGCTGAAAATGGCATTGCTTCTGTGAAATCTTCCCTCTGCAGCCTTCTAGCCGCAGCATTTCTGCCTCGTGGCAAAGCCAAAGCATTTACTCTTCCTGCAGCAAGCCTGAATTCTTCTTTATCTTGAATCGCTAACTTTTCCATGTGGACACTTTTCTTCTCTGGTTATTAGTGTCTCCATGACTTTTTCTATTCCAAGAAAGAACTGTCTTTGTAGATACCTTTCCAAAAACCCTACTAGGGAACCAGTGTTAAATGAATTGTTTTCTCATTACTGTGACAAAATCACCTTAAGAGAAGAGAAGTTTGTTCTGTCTCACAGATCCAGGGTCTAATCCATCATGGCAGCTAGGGTACAGTGGCAGGAACTGAAGTAGATAGATGGTCACATTGTCCTAGTCGCAAGCACAGAAGATAAATTCTGCTCCTTGGCCCATGGAATGGCTATTCCATGTTGTCAACTTGGCTATATCTGGAATGAACTACAACCCAGAAATGGAGGCTTCACATCCCAGGCAAGGTGGTACACACCTTTAATCCCAGGAGATAGAGCCAAGCAGATCACTGAGTTCAAGAACAGCCTGGGATAGAACAAGTTCCAAGAACAGCTGAAATCCAGGTGTGATGATCCATACCATTAACCTTGGCCACACCTTCTGCCGGAGACCAACATAAGGACAATGGAAAAAGGAGGGTTTCTTCTTCACTCTTACCTGCCAGCACATGTGTTGGAACCTACCTCTTCAGGATTCCATCTTCTACAGAAGACCAGCTGAAACCACTAGCCTCGTGGGACTGAGAAACTATTAGATTCCTGGAGTTCCCATTCACAGCTGCCAATTGTTGGGTTAGTTGAACCGCAGACTCTAAGACATTAAAATAAATTCCCTCACTATATAGAGATATTCCATAAGTTCTGTGTCTTCCACAGTGGCTTCAAGTAAGTCAGAAATCCAAATATAAATACTTAAAAGTCAAAGCAAAATGATAATATAATTAGCTTTAAAATGGCTAAGTACTAAGAGCTAAGGAGATGGCTCTGCAGTTGAGAAAATCAGCTGTTCATCTAGAGGAACAGGGTTCGATTCCCAGCATTCACATGGCAGCTCACAACCCGACTTTAAGGGATGTCCTTTCTGGCCTCTGTGGGCACCCGGGACAGGGACACACATGATGCACAGACGTATGTGCAGGGAAAGCATCCATACACGTAAAGCTAAATTTCTTTTCTTCAGAGTTTACAGAACTCATTACTCGAGGATGCTCCCTGCCTTGCAGAGGTGGCTGCTGTGTCACACATGTGTCAGTAGGTGGCAGAGAGGAGAGAGGCGATGTTTATGTTCAGTGTTCTGAGCACATGAACATCTGAATGATTCATTAGCAGCCTAACATTCCCTGAAAAAAGAGTGAGCGTGAGACCACCAGTCCAGCACAGGCCCCTGGAGACAGTGAGCCAAAGACAGGCTACATTGGCAAGGGGGCACTCAAGCAGGACAGGAGAGGAGCGAGCAGGAAATGACCACCAGACTGGTGCCCGGACTGAGAACTACCCTGAGATGACACTAGTCCAGTGCCTTGCAGGCCTGGGCGGGGGGGGGAGGTGCAGAACATGCCCGATGACCCCTGCCTATGCCGTAATGCACAAGTCAAGCATAGCACTCCTGAGATGACTCTAGATACTCAAGAGACCTTGGCCACCGCTAAGAGGAGCAAGTGAGTTGTGGAGAAATGGCTGACAAAGAGAAGCAGAAGGAGGTGGGCATAATGAAGAGAGGCAGAACTAGAGACTGCAGGGTAGTGAGGAACAGCCTGGTGTGAGTAGCCTGTGATGCCACCTGCGACCATGGTGTAATCCTGGCCTGTGCTGCCACCAAGGGCCACATCTGGGTCCATGGCCCTGCAGCAGTAGGGGTCTGTTACCACCAAAGGCCAGGTAGATGTCCTGCTTTGGGCAGCTGCCTCATACATGTGGATGTCTGAGGGCTGTGCAAAACTGGTCCCACCTTCACCTGGCTTTGTGGGAGAGCTGGCCCTGGAGGCATGAGAGCAGACCTAGCCACTAGCCAGCTGCAGTATTTGGGAGAAGGCCCCACATGTTGTGGGAGTTGGAGGAGAGCTGCCCTATCACTCGTCTCCCCTGTGGTGGCACCCTTCTCCCCTATTGCTCTTCACCACTGGCAGCAGGCAAGAGAGGTGACCCCAATGGGGTCATTAGAGCAGAAGAACTGGTCCTGCTCCTTACCTGCTGCATCGCTCAGGAAAGCAGGCGCTGCATCTCACCTCAATAGCACAACGGAGCTGGCCCTGGATGTGAGGGTTGTGGGTGAGCCAGCCTCAAGGGTGTGAGAGTGGGAGAGCAGGCAGGCTTATCAGCTCAGACACCTCTTAGGCCCAGACCCAGGACTTTGAATTGTCCCATCCCCACATCTACCCCATTGATGAACTCCCGATGTGCATGAAGGGGCTCTACAGATCCAAAACTCCAGGATCTCCATGTCACAGGGCAACAGCAGGATATCTGAGACGAGGCCCAGTGAGGATCCAGTATTGATAGAGTAGCAGAAGCCAGTGACCTCAAACCAGACCAACAAGTCATTGCAATGAACACTGGCAAACAAGAAAGTGTAGGCAGAAGGTATATTGTGGGACACAATGTGACACAATACAGCTTCCACACGAGATCTTTTTTTCTCTGTTAGGGGGAGGGCAGGAAGGAGGAGAGGCAGAGACAAATGGGCCTGGGGTACATGATGTGACATTCACAAAGAGCTAATAAAAAAAAAAAAAAAAAAAAAAAAAAAAGAAAAGGAAAAAGAAAAAGGAAGGCTGTGATGTACATTGGAATTACAGGTGAGTGGAATTTTAACCTTTAAAAGGAGGTTGAACACTATTTCATCTGAATATTTCATCTGTCTTTTCTAGAAAGATATCCTACAGATGCTATGTGAGTTTACATGAGACCCGGGGTTAAAGACCAAGATGAGACTGGGGATTGATCTGTGTGCTTACTTCTGGGAGACCACATGGCATAAGAAGAAGAATCTCTGTCTTTATTGTCCTATCCTCCATCTTGTCTACCCATAGCAGACATCATAGATTCTAGAAACATCAGGGTTTCTCCCTCCGGTTCAGAACGCATCCCCTCGAGCTAGAGTTTCTGGTGGGTGCTGGAGGAAACTGAACTCAAGTAGTAGAGGCTCTTGACTCTTATGGGTGAGCTTTCATTCCAGCCCTGAGCCTGAAAGTTTTATTCAAAACATTTATTACCACAGCCACAGTGATAATCTTCAAGAGTTAGAAAAACATCTGTCATTGGTCAAGGTAGAGAGTCCCTTCTGAACACCTTCCGGCCATCACCTCTTCACCAAGCAAATCCACTCTTTTTTTTTTTTTTTTTTTTTTTTTTTTTTTTTTTGAAATAGACTGAAGAGCAACATGTCTCTGTGCTAATTAATATCTATGAATTATAATGAAATCAATAAAGCAGGCAGGAACAAAATCAATGCTTTAAATTTCTTAAGTCTGTTTTGGATAGCTAATAGGCCTTTTACAAGGGTGTATGGCAAAAAGAGAGAGAGAGAGAGAGAGAGAGAGAGAGAGAGAGAGAGAGAGAGAGAGAGAGAGAGGAAACAGACACATACTAGCTAGAGTAATTTATAGTGAATATTTTGATATATATATCAAAAGCTGGAGAATCATTTCTGATTGGTCTAAGGCACCAGGGGACACTGGGCTTCTCAAGTCCAGTAGTAATTCTTCGAGGATGTAAAGCCATATGGATAGTTGTCTTCAGACTGAAAATATACCTGATAATAAACCTTAAATATTCTTATTTGGAATAATCTCACCAATTTAATAATCTAATCAATAATATGCAAGTTTATGTATTTGGGGATGGCAAGCTGATAACTATAACTTTCTTTGAACTATATTTAAAATAAGATGGAGCTGGGCGTGGTGACGCACACCTTTAATCCCAGCGCTCAGGAGGCAGAGACAGGCAGATAGATCTCTGAGTTCAAGGCCAGCCTGGTCTGCAAAGCAAGTTTCAGGGCAACCAAAGCTACACAGAGAAAACCTGTCTCAATAAATGAATGAATGAATGAAGGAAGGAAGGAAGGAAGGAAGGAAGGAAGGAAGGAAGGAAGGAAGAGAGAGGGGGAGGGGGAGAAGAAGGGAGGAAGGAAGGAAGGAAGGAAGGAAGGAAGGAAGGACTTACAGAGGATATGACAATGGGTAGAAGAATTATTTATAATGAAGCAGAATTATAATAAATTGTCAGTGGTAAAATCCAAATGGTGCAATGGTGCATATATAGTGTCTACCATAAGCAGGCACGTACAACCTATGGCCTATAGGGTACATACATTTACATGTGTTCAACTGTAGCTATGACTATGGCCCGATACAACATCATAAATGAACTGAAAATGAGGTGGTCTTTTTTTTTTTTTTTACGAGTTTTTAAACTTAACTGAGAACATCCTGCCTCAGTGTCCAAAAGGTGTATGTGTCTGCTAAACCTTCAGTTTTGTTAAATATTTGGAATGTTTGTCGAAGAAAAAATATTGGCTGCCAAATGCATTTAATAACATTATCCCATGCATAAAGACATTTCCCCCGTAGCCTGAAATTTTTATTAATTAGAAATAAAATCAAATCATGACTTTAAATCAAGTTTAATGTTGGAGGAAGAAAAGCATAAATGTAGAAATCCTGAACGCCTTATAAATTTTGATACTAGAGTAGTACATGAGTGATGATATACTGAATAAAAATTGTATCTGGGCTAAGGCTATGCAGTGTGGTATTCTTAACACTGGTAGCCAGTCACAGATCCCTGTCAGTCAAGAACAGAGTAAACAATCAACATTCTACAGGTTGTCCTGCTGGTAAACTGTGAATGGTATTCAACACATCATTTGTGATTGTTTTGTTTTGTTTGTAATGTATTACTATTTTGTGGGTATGAGTAGCCTGCCTGCGTGGATATGTGTAAACAACATCTGTACCTACCCGGTGCCCTTGCAGGCCAGAAGAAGGCGTTAGATCCCCCTGGAAATGGTGTTACAGACAGTTAAAAGCTTTCATGTTGGTGCTGGGGACTAAACTCAGGTCTTCCAGAAGGACAGTAAGCGCTTGTAGCCAGTACACCCTTTTGCTTGTTTGATTTTTGAGATGGGGGTCTCACTGTGTACTCTAGACGACTACCCCTGAACGTGTGTCTCCTGCCTTGGCCTTCAGCAGGGTTGGATTACAAGCGTTTGGCATCACACCTAGCTTGATTTAGCATGTTTTCAACTTAGTATGGGACAAAAGCCAGCAAGTTTAGGAGCGTCTGTGTATTTCTCGTGTGCTCCTTAAAAGCAGATTAGTCCTCAATTGCTGGCATTGGAATTTGCTCATCCCCTTCTGGGAGCCATGCGAAACAGGACACCGGAGAGTCACACATTAAAAGGGTGGAAATCGATTTCCTCCCACAAAAGACAGAACTAATTGGAGCCTTAATGGATTATCCATAAATAAAACACACGCCAGGCTCAGATGCCAGTTCTCAGCTTCAGTCCTAACTCGGGGTCTTGGAAAGTGCATTCTGAGGGGCAGGGGGTGTCGCTTAGTTGGTGGATGTGCTCTGCATGCCTGACAGTCCTGAGTTCTACCCCTAAAATGCATGTGGCAGTGCACACTATAACATCAGGACACAGACAGTCAGGCAGTAAAAACACAAGAACCAGAAATTCAAGTTCATTCTTGGCAATGTAGAAAGTTCAAAACCAGCCTAAAACAAGATCCTATCTAAAACACTCATAAGAATATTATAATTAACAACAACAATAATAACAAAAATAAGTGTGCTCCAAGCCAGAAACATATGTAGTCAATGGTTGACAAGATTGGCTAAATAAGAGAGAAGGAATTCATTTTTGTTGTTTTTCTGTCCCTAATGCTGCTCTGGCTAGAAGGCACGAGAAACCTCTTTTGACTGTAATTCCAGCATGAACGACCCATCCACCTGCTCTTCCACTCCACCTCCTCAGAAGCTCCGGTTTTCAGAGTACGTCTCCAGAAATTCCCCTACAAAAGCAAATGGCTCCAGTACTTTCCTACTGAATCCTTCCCTAGACCAGCCTCGTTCTCTGAAGCAGGCTTGAGTGTTTCTGCGGCTGCTGCCTACCAACAAGACAAATGGAACAAACGCTCCATGTTCAGATAAGACTGAATTCTTCCCTCCTTTTCAGTTACCACCGAACCATTGGATAGAAAAGAGAAACTATAGAGGCAGCTTCGGAGTCATTCTTTCCAAGAAGTTAGTGTTCCCACACCTTTGGACTACTTGAATTCATGCCTAGTGGTGACTCCTCAGGGTGATACGTTTTGCCAACACCATCCTTCAACTAAGAAGGTCCCAAATTTCTTAGTGTCCTTTCTTTGTGGAGGACAATCTCTCTAACAATTTATAATAGCATACTCTCACACTCATCTGACTGTGAAGGCCAATCTCAGGTACTATTCAACAAGTACTTACTGAATGCCTGTCTTTCAGGTTCTGAATGCTGACAGGAATACAACTAAACTAAATTAAAGTAAAAGAACATTAAATTAAGCCCCTTGCCATTCAATCATAGTTTAAAGGAAGACATGGTAAGTGTTTTCAGAGAACAATGAGGTTCTTTTAATGTGTTTCAAGTTCTAATTGTATTTTAAACAGATATTGGAACAGGTGCACTGGCATGACCACCCAGCACCTTTAAACATTTTAAATGCATTTCTGATCTCACTAAGAGTTGTAAGACAGGAGGTGAAATTCTATCGACTCTGACAACTTACAAATTAGGTGCTGTTATTTACTGTAAGCAAACAATTGTGATTTTAAATGTCAGGGGCAAGACTTTGATAAAAAGAAAATATTAAAAATAATCATGAATATGTTTTTAAAGCTGGTCAAGGGACTCAACTCTGTTTTATAGGAAGCTCTGTTCATTAGAATTCCTAGAACTAAATACAGAAAATAACACTATTTAATAGCTGAAGTATAAGAAATATTTTGTCCTTTTGAAAATCTCAGAATTTACTATTTGCCCTCTTATGTGTGCCCAAACTATCATGAGTACTAGAAATTAAACTTTAGGGACCCAAAGAAGGAAACTCGTCCTTAATTACTGAAGGTCAGAGGTATTCCAAATATAAATTTCGGTAGCTGCAGGATCAAAATAAGCAGCCTGGTGGCCATTGGCAGCTCACCTGCTACCCCAACAAACCCATCCTGCAGCTAAGCTTAGCATTGATTTGCTTACAGTTCGTTCCTGTAAATCCGAAGCCCGTCCTGAGCCTGTTGATGGAGTTCATTCTTCCATTAAGCCATCCTCAGCAAAGGTAGACTCTTTGATGCTTAGACCTCACGTGAGAAAGGCACTTGAGGGATATAAAATAATCACTAATCATTCACCTGCCTTTCATCTGTTTCTTAAAGAAGCAACAAATATAAGACAACAGGAAATCTCAGATTATAAGTCTATTAGTGAATCCTGGAGAAAAGTGTGTACTTAACTCCTCCACAGAACGTTCTTAGTACCCAACAATGCCTCTAGGGTCTGCCTCAGCGTTCCAGAGTTTGCTTTGAATTTATAGTTTTAGCAGCTAATGACTCAGGCATTATGACTGCACAAATCACTCTTGCTATGTCTGCTTCTACAACTGTACACACACACACACACAAACACACACACACACACACACACACACACACACACACACACACACACACACACACACAGAAATCCAGCCAGAACAAAGTTATAGACCCAAATTCAGAATAGCCTTTTTTTCTACTCATCTTATTATTTTGGCAAAATTTCTTCCCAAACTAATTAAATGAACAATTATTAGTACTTGATGTAAGATTCTGACAGTTGAGTGATGGCCCATACCTTTAATCCCAGTATTTGGGAGGCAGAGACAGGCAGATCTCTAAATTCAAGGCCAGCCTGGTCTAGAGTGAGTTCTAGAACAGCCAGGCTATAAAGGGAAACACTGTCTCTCAGGAAAAAAAAAGACTCTGACAAAACATTTTAAGGAAATAGATTGTGTGTGTGTGTGTGTGTGTGTGTGTGTGTGTGTGTGTGTGTGTGTGTGTGTTTTGAAGCTATATCTTCTTGTCCATTTAAATTTGAGTAGTGAAGTTTAATTTTCTCCTGGAAGCATGTAGTTTATAAGCCAATAGGACAAGAAAATTTGATTTAGTTTTTTCGCAAACATGTGGTCACATAGATTGTGACCAAAATTTAAATAACATTAATAATTTTGAGCCCAATACATCTGTGGGTATTTAATAGGTTATACTATTTTTAGAATTATTGTGGGGAGTAGTTTGTTAAAAATAAAACAGTCTCACAAAAGCCACTATTTCAGTCTATCTCTGTACATACATGCCTGCTTTAGACAAACCATGTGAATTCCGAAACTCATTCTTCCTCGATGTGCATTCCCCCAAAATGCTGTTTTACTCCCTCCCGGCTTCACATGAATAACTCCCAGCAAGGTCAAATCCTTAATGTGTTATTCGTAGTCCTTTTCTTCTCAATCATCAGTAAAAATAAAATTTCCCACTGTCATTCATGTTTGTCTTTCATTACTTTTGAAGGCCAGAGCCTTTGTAACATGTGAAACAGCCAAAGTCACGAGGCAGCTCAAAGCAAGGCAGAGCTTGAGGCTCAGGACCTGAACTACTGCTGCTCTCAGCTTCGAGGTCTGCGTCCTTGCCTGGGGGCACTCCCTGAGGGAGGCAGCCCTAGACACCAGACGCCTGCAGAATCTCTAATGCGTAGTTCCAAAGCTGGATTGTTCTTTTGACTTACGAATTTATATATTCAATATCTGGGGGCATCAGTTCTAATTTTATCGCGATGGAAACTCCCTTCCTGGATTTGGTTTGCATTTCCACCAAAATTTTAATGAACTCTTCCAAAAAGATGAGGAGGGTGGATATTGGGGGCAGAGAAGGCTAATGTCCCAACTCGCAGTATGAATGCCAAGAAGGGAACTATGATGTGGAAGCTGGATGATCACATGATCATGGCGTGCCAGCGTGCGTTCATCAGCCATATGAACTGGGGGGGGGCGGGGGGAGATGTGGCGAGTGGAGGGGACTACGCATGCGCAGTGCAAGGGGTCTGCGAAAAATACAGTGACTGTACCTCTTCTAGGATATAGATGTTGACCTGAAGCTACTCCAAGAGATAAATTCTCATATCTTTTACAGGTACTTGAGGTAACTTCAGAAACTGATTTTCTACTGCTGGTTATATAACTGGGATTACTTGGGCCTCTGTATTTTCAGCTTTCCTCAAACTTGGTTATTTCATTATTTGGGTACAATGTTCCATAAACGAAAGATGCCTCCATCTTTTCCCTCAACTTCTGAGACATAATAAAGCCTAGCAGAGTGCGTGAGTGACAGCTAGTCCCTGGCACTTCTGTCGTCCAATATTAGCCAGAGCATGCCTTGAACTGGAATGTGTACATGAACTGTAGAAAAGTTTGTAAAATTATGCCATTGATAGTAGCATATCTTTTTAAGCCCAGCACTCAGAAAGCAGACAATTCAGATCTCCTTGAATTATAGGCCATCCTGGGGGGTGTAGTGAGATCCTGTCTTAAAAGCAAACAAGAAGGAGGAGGAGAAGGAGGAGGAGGAGGAGAGGAAGAAGAGGAGAAGGAGGAGGAGAAGAAGGAAGAGGAGGAGGAGGAAGAGGAGGAGGAAGAAGAGGAGGAAGAGGAGGAGGAGAAAAAGAGGAGAAGAAGAAGAAGAAGAAGAAGAAGAAGAAGAAGAAGAAGAAGAAGAAGAAGAAGAAGAAGAAGAGGAAGAAGAAGAAGGAAGAAGAAGAAGAAGAAGAAGAAGAAGAAGAAGAAGAAGAAGAAGAAGAAGAAGAAGAAGAAGAAGAAGAAGAAGAAGAAGAAGAAGAAGAAAAGGGTGGAGGGGGGGGGGAGGGGAGAAGGAAGGATGGAAGGAGGATGGAGGGAAGGAAAACTAAAGAGATTTCTTTGTTTAAGGCAAATGGGCAGTTTCATATCAAACTGCCACCCAATTTTAGGTAATAAAGTGTACTTATAGAGTAATTACTCCATGTTAGCAGTTATCTCTTTTACTAAAGTATGCTAAGCACATTATGTTGTGGCTACATCCATAGATTCTGTTGTCCTTAATTTACATCAGGTATTTGGTCATAAGAACAGTAACTGTGCCCAGCAGCGGTGGCACACTGCTTAATCCCAGCAATCTAGAGGCAGAGACAGGTGGATCTCTGCCTTGTCTACAAGGGCAAGTTTCAATCTAGCCAGGGCTTCACAGAGAAACTGTCTCAAAAAAACAAAGAAGAGGGGGAAGAGGAGGGAAAGAGGGGGAAAGGAGAGGAGAGGGGGAGCAGTAACTAACACAGGCAAGGAACATATGCAATCATCCCCCTGGCTGCTCTGGGCTCCTGATGCCCATAAGTCAACAGGCTGGTAGAGGGTCTAAGTAGTAATGGTACACAGTGAGACTAATGGTGCACAGCGAGCCTCCTTGCTCACATTCGGATGGATCAGGAATCAGAAATGAACAGAAAGTATGGCCCTCCCCCAACAGATCCACTTCCTCCAGCTATGTTCCACCTCCCAAAGCTTCCACAGCTTTCCAAAACAAGGACTCAAACACATGATCATGTAGTGAACGCTGTATATCAAAACCATAGCATGCCGTACTTTCTATGTGCTAGATGTATTCTATACAATAGCTCAATCTTACAGCAGCCCTATGAGAAAAATAATCTACAGTGTAGTACTTGTCTTTCCTGGTCCTCCCTCAGCTGATGAATCCCTTAAAGTAGGGCTCTTGTGATTTTTATTTTGGCTTACAAAAACAATTTAATCGAATATTGCATTTGTTTGTAATTGAGCACACATTTCCAGAAATGGTCATTTCAAAGAAACGTCCATCTACTCAAAGACAAAGCATGCCCACTTAATTCACTGGTAGTTTACTAAAGGGAACAGGCAGTCATAGAAGGAAAATGGTCCTATCTAAACAGCGATTTACAAAGGGAAGAAGTAGCCAGGAAATAACACTTCTCCATGTGCTGCCTTTCTCCAAATGTTTATAACATGAAGTACCAAATAAATGAGCAGGTAAAATATTTAGCAAAGCCAGCTATGATTGGCCAAGAGTTCCCAAGTCCAGGGAACAATTAAGACTCTAATGAAGACTGTCAGCCTATAACTATAATAAACAGTAAATATTAAAAATAATTAATTCAATCATCAAGTTCTAATAAGACAGTTTTTTTTTAATGTATGGATTACTTAAACTTTTCACTGAGAATCACTGTAATATAGAAGAAAGAATCATTACCTTAAAATCAGAGAGAACTACCACAGGTTCCCCAATTTGTAACTAAGTTACGTTCTGAAAAAAGAAGTCATAAACCAAAAATATAGAAATGTTGTTTTATAGGGGTGTATTGAATAGCTCATGTGAGACCGTAAACACTTGTGCTGAGAGTCAAGAGCAGAATGACCACACAGTTAAAGAAACACTTTAAATCCAACTATTGTAAGTTGGGGACCATCTTAGTTTGAATATCTCAAAAGCTTTGTAACTTTTAACAAAATTTCAATGTTCTTTATTCTTTCTTCTTAGAAAAGAGGAGCATAATCTATATACTGTAGACCATCTACACGCCATGACTTTTAAACCACTCAGTGCTATCCAGGGCGTTGTTCTCCTCTCTTCAACTATCAGCAAGCATCTTTTCTCTCTCTCTCTCTCTCTCTCTCTCTCTCTCTCTCTCTCTCTCTCTCTCTCTCTCTCTCTCTCTCTGTGTGTGTGTGTGTGTGTGTGTCTGTGTGTGTGTGTGTCTGTGTGTGTGTGTGTGTTCTGTGCATGTGTTTGATTACGTTTACATTTTCTTAGGAAGAACCCAACCCAGAGGGACAGACTCTGAATTGAGTTTATTCAGCAATTTGAACATCTTTCTTGAAGAAGATTCCAGAAATCAGGTGAGCATGGAGCTGTGCTGGAAATGTTTGAGTTGGGTCACTTGTCCTCTTTGGTACAAATGCCCCTGAGACTTCATATGTTCACCTTTAGATTCTTTCCAATCATATCTGAGGCATGGTGTCTAAATAATTTTATAAGCTAAAAGGAAAACACAAGGAACGTTTAGCAGTCATGGCCTTAGAGCAGGGCCTGACCAGGCCCTGTAGCTGTGGAGTGAACATGACAAAGTTTATGTGAATACAGATAGAATGAAGGTTTTATTTGAGCAACCTAGTAGTCTCTCTACTTTTCTCAAACCAAGAGTATTGGGGCATGGTTTTTTTTTTTTTTTTAAACATAAAGCTTCCACTTATAACAGTTTCCAATTTAATTCACTTTTGCAGGGTGGGGACAGATTTCATTTTGTAGCCTAAGCTAGCCTACCACTCACTCCTTCTGCCTTGACCTATAGAGTGCTACTAACAGACATGAGCACAGCTGGCTCTAACTCAGTTTTATTAAGTTCTTCTATTTTGATCACGTGAGGTATTAAAGACAATATTTTAGTTAATACATATGTGACGGTTTGTGTGTGCCTGGCCCAAGGGCATCGTGGCACCTTTGGGAGGTGTGACCTCATTAGAGTAGGTGTGTCACTGTGGGCATGAGCTTTAAGACCCTTGTCCTAGCTTCCAGGGGGTCAGTCTTCTCCTAGCGACCTTCAGATGAAGATGTAGAACTCTCAGCTCCTCCTGCACCATGCCTGCCCGGATGCTGCCACGATCCCACCTTGATGATAATGGACTGAACCTCTAGACCCATAAAGTCAGCCCCAATTAAATATCTTCCTTATAAGAGTTGCCTTGGTCATGGTTCTGTTCTCAGCAGTAAAACCCTAACTAAGACAACATGTGCAAAGAGAAAAAAATGATCAGTTAGTTAGAACTATTTTCATCTGGGGATAAAAACGAATCCGAACTTAATACATGTCTTAATCATCTGTACATAGGCTTCTGCAGTTTGATATTACCACTACACTACAGATGGGGAAGGACCTTTTATATAGACACGGGCTCCCTTTTCCCTCTGTGGAGTTTAAATCTGAGACTTCAAAGGCAGCATTGATGAAGTAGGAAGAAAGTCAACCATTCCACAGAACAGATTTCCAACTTGCAGATTGGAGCAGCCAACACCCATGCTTTTAATTTTTGCCACATCCTGCAATTTGGCAAGAACCAGTTACCAAGGAAGCACCTGGCCTGTTTGAATTAAGTTTCTAACTGGAGTACCATGCCACTGTATACACACACACTAGCGAATGCTATTTTAGGTCTCAGCATATTAAATAGGCTACTTCTCTGGAACTATTCATTTGAAAAGGTTTGCTGATGCAGGTTTAAACAGTCCTTTGCCCCTCGCCCAACTTCCCTGCCAGGTTACATGAATCATATAGCCTTGAACAAAGCTTGAATCAAGCTGTTGAACTGCTGTCCAGAAATGAGCTAACATGTAGCAGACTGTCCTACCTTCCTTTGGGAATATCTGGGCCTCCCTCATATATGATAGGCATTTTGACATAATAAGGCAAACACTAAAATGAATAAAAGTCCATGTTCAACTCAGAGAAATTGCTATGTAGCTAGCAAAAGCAGAGCACTGACCCCATTAGGATCCCAGATTTAAATCATCTACAGAAGCCCTATAGCTAAGTATCTGTCATGTGACTACAGCAAGCTCCCACCCTTTTTTTTTTTCTTTCTTTCTTTTTTTCGGAGCTGGGGACCGAACCCAGGGCCTTGCACTTGCTAGGCAAGCGCTCTACCACTGAGCTAAATCCCCAACCCCAAGCTCCCACCTTTTATCTTCAGGACTATTGCTTTGGAATATCCTCTCTTCAGACAAGCCCAAAATGTACGGTGATTACTTACAACAAACATTGGTATCAATTTAAGCGAGTGAATATTTAACTTTTCTCAATGCCAGAGAGTAAGAGTCAAAAGCTGACGGCTATCTTCAGGGATGGAAGGAACCACTCCTGAATATGGCCTAATGTGCTCTGCTCACCCCATTCATCTGGGCTTGAAGAGACAGAAAAGGTAGCAGGAGCTGCCAGCTCCCTTCCCAAGGACTGCTGACTTTTGAATGAAACTGAACTGTCAAAGCTGTGGTATATAAGGTGAGATATAATTTGTTTCATTGTTTCATTATGCCTATGAATGTTTTTGCAATCTAGATGGTCAACATTGGAAAAATACAGCTACAACTGGAAAGATGACTGTATTTCTTCATATTTTTCCTAGTGCTCTTCTTCTTCTTTTTTAAAAAAGATTTATTTATTTTATGCATGTGAGTACACTGTCACTGTCTTCAGACACACCAGAAGAGGGCATCAGATCTCATTACATACAGATGGTTGTGAGCCACCATGTGGTTGCTGGGAATTGAACTCAGGACCTCTAGAAGAGCAGTCAGTGCTCTTAACCACTGAGCCATCTCTCCAGCCACTCTAGTGCTCTTCTTGCTCCATATAAATAAACTATGTCCCAGCAGTCTGAAGGCAAAGGAAAGTGGATCTCAATGAGATTGGTCAATATAGCCAATTCCAGGCTGCCAGGTCTACACAGAGAAAGACCTTCTAACCAAACAACAACAACCAAGCAAACATGAAATATATTTATCTCAGTGACAAAAGTTGCCCAAATTTAAATGTTTTCTTCACCATAAAGGCATAACATGCACAATCCTGTCTATAGCTTGAGCAAGCCATGATGTATCATGATATCTATATTATGAGCAAATGATAAAGATTAGCTAGCTAATAAATATCAACAAGATAAAGGTAGTTATACAGTAAGCTCCTTGCAAGCAGGAACTATATTTTAAATTCTCTATAATGGCTAAAGCGGGTATATTATCTTCCAAAAGAGAAAGTGAATTGTGGAATTCTGACAATAAAAAAAAAATCACTAGAAACTTTTGGGGAAGTTCTGATGGCCAGTAGCTATAACTGAAAATGATGACATTAATAATTTAATAGTAGCACTTGCATTGACATGAAAAAATCCAAAATATAACCGTACCCTGATAAAGGCAGGACAAAAAACTATGTGCTTACAGCTAAATGGCATAAAACAGTGGCCTCTGGAAAAGGATGCAACATGTCAATTAACATACCTATAAATTATACGGTGGGAATTCAGTAAAGCATCTGGGATAGACAGAGTTGGCATTTCACATATAGGCAAACTGGGAAGATAAGAAAATGCCTCTGATTGTGACAATGACGTAGCAATTCAGTGAGAGGCAGATGTTTTTGGAAGACACAGGATTCATGCACTAAGGACAGCCTTCATGTGGTGTTTGTCTGCACGCTCCTGATCTCAGCACTCCAGAGGCAGAGCAAATGGACCTCAGTGGTTTTAGTCATCCTGGTCTCCACAGTGAGCTCCAGGACAGCCCAGGGCTGCAAAGAGTCTGTATCTCAAACCAAAAAAAAGGGAATTTATCACTGAGCCTTGCACCCCCACAAGCAGTATCTCAGCATCAGGGATAATAAGTTTTGATGAATGTATGCACAAGCAAATAAGTGACGGAGAGATCAAATACACCTAAGACAGGAAGATGATCAAGGAAAATCTGTAACAATCAAGGCAGGGAGCAATGAAAACCTACATTCCAAAGCGCTAAAAGCGTGTGATTTGCTGTCCATGGTGCTGATCATAGGATCCTTGTCTTTTCGTTTCTAAAGACGTTTCCCTTTCTACTTAATGATCGTCAGTCTCCTGCCGCAATTTAGAGATTTGCCTATAGCTAAGAGGAAAAGGCACACATGTATTCCATCAGTACAGTAACTAGCTTTAAGAGTAATTAGCTGCCCTCCTGCTTCTGTGTCCCCTCATTTACTTTGACAAATGCTTTCCTGGGCTTCCCAGCCTTCTCTGCTGCTGAAAAATGTGCTTAATCTGTTGCTCAGGTCTCATGCACACCCAGGAACAAAAAGAGAGAGAATAGACGGAGAACGAGGATGAAGGGTTCCCCTTCCTTCTATATAGCTCCGTCCCATTTTCAGACACAGACACAGAGGAACTTCCGTGTTTATTGGGAGAACCACCAATGCCTTCACAGGGCCTGCCATTCCTCTTCTGCCCCCAGTGGGATAGGAGGCTCACAAAGGCAGAAATCAGTATCATTAAGGAAGCCTGGCCTAAATTACTTCCAAAGATGACAATAGGAAAAAGAACTCAGAAATCTGGTGATATCAGAAATTTGCTTCAGGTCCGTCTTGCACCTTCGGTGTTTGTGAGTACAGACTGGCAGTGCGACAGTGAGGTGTAAAAGCAGCAGGAGGGCAACCAATGCAGCACGGTGTGGAGACTGACTCCTTCCAACTACTACCCTGTGTTACTAAATCTAACCTCTCAGGACACTGCCTAGGACGAGTGTCTAGTTGGCTTGTAGTGTCAGGCTGGCTTCAACCCTTGTCTGTTCTTCACTTCAGGAAATACTCTGCATGCTCGCTCGTTGTGTGTGTGTGTGTGTGTGTGTGTGTGTGTGTGTGTGTGTCCATGTCTCTTATAGTTCTGGCAATGTAGGACACGTGCTGGCCTCTAACTTAGCTTTTCCCCTTCTACCACCTCCCGAGTGCCAGGATTACAAACATATATCCTGCCGTGTTACCTACAATAGCCTCCATCTCCTCTTCATCAAGTTAGGTCCTGGCCACACTGCGAGTCTTGAGAATGTCCTCTGGACAGCGTTTATGTTGGACTTATTAGTGGCCAGTACTCATACCCTGAACTTCCCTTGATCTGGAAATCCATGCACATCGGTTGTTCCTTCTTTTACCTCCCTCTTAGATTCATTGTGGTTTTTTTTTGCCAGTGGAGACTGGGCTGATCGGTTTCCCTCCCACTCCAGGATGGAACTGGAGCTTAGAGTTATGTTTCCCCAGACACGAAGTTTAATCAAAGGGTAATTGGACAATTGAGAGTGAGAGTTTGTTTTCTTTTTTTTTTTTTTTTTTGCTTTGAACAAACGAGACCCTCAAAGGAAGATGTTCTTGATCCCTGCCACTGTTTCCATGCACAGTCATCGTCAATATTCAATTAGTTGCTGCTGTCATGTTCCCCAAAATCACAAGATGTGGAGGGCCTTTGTCATGTGAAGGCTGTTAAACAGGCGAGCTCCATAGCTGCATAGCTGCATAGCTGCACAGCTGAACTGGTGCATCTTAGATCTCTTCAGCTTCCTCTTTCCTTATTATGCCCTAAGTGAATCTGGTAAAAAGAATGAAATCTGAGCAGACAGACAGACCTTGGAATGCTTCTACTGTAAGATAATTACAAGAAAAAAATGTATATATAAGCTCAATTAATCGTATTCTTTGGAAAGAGTGCTGTTTCTTCGAAGTTTGAGCCCTTAACCACTAGAGCTATAAGTAAGTAAGGAAGGAAGGAAGGAAGTAAATCAAATAACTCGAGAGATCCTTTATTTGCATGTTTACACTTGCCTAATGTAATGGAGATTTTCTAAATTCTGAGTTTCTATGCACTTTCTGCATTGTTAACTGTGGCCGATATTCTGTACCAAGCAGGGAATGACCTGTTTTCATTTTCAGTTCCACAGTGGATATCAACCTGAGAACAATACAGGGATGTTTTTCAGAACAGTCTTTCTCTCAATATGTATTAGAAATTGGGAGAATGACACTAGTCCTTCAAAGAAGAAAAACCATGCTGGTTTACCCAGAGTGCAGTTAACTGAATGGCACTTTGGTTTTGATATTAGGACTAACAGGTCACCAGTTATATCTATACTGATCCACACAGTTACCTTGTTACCAGGTTGTTACCTTGACAACTTAAGAAAGGACAGCAATTGCCCACAATAGATATTATGCACAGTCCACCATCTCCTCTTAAGGAAATTTCTAGAAACTAGGAAGTTTTCTCTTTGCTTGTTCTGGAAATGCTAAGTTTATCCAAGGAAATGAGCAGAGAGCTTGTCTTTAGGTGACTAGAATATTGTAAAATACCATGCACAGATGTTTGGGTCTCAGAATACCAAGAGACCTCAAAGAGATATTGGGGTAGGGAGTATTCAGAAGCATGGCTTGTTGGGCAACATGTCTTTGGATAGGCAGAGAATATCGTTTCATTGTTAAGTCAAAAAAGAAAAGTCATTCTCCAAAGCAAGAAAGAGAAGCCTGTATGGAATGTGGAGAAGCCAGCTTCCTGACTGCTAGCCTGACTGAAGTTATAATCTGATAGAGAAGTCGCAGGAGGCAAACTTCCTCCCACTCCAGCAGGGCTGGAGATTGAAACAGAAAAGAAGTGAAGACTTGGGGCAGGAAAAGAGAGACACAGTAGACCCTCATTCACCAGGAGGTGCGGCCATAAGGGCCCATCATTCTGCAGAGCAAAGACTATAAGACAGTATCCGTGAGAAATGCTCACCAGCCGTGGGTCAGGGCCTCTGCAGTCATAGGCAGCAACATTCGGAAAGAATCTTTAGAGCCCTCTAGCCAAGCCCATGGATGCAGTGTTTACTTCTTTAAAATAAGAGGAAAAGAAGATAAAGGATCTAAAACTGGGTACAGTGATGGTAACAATGTTGCCATTTTACCAGCTGTTCACATTATAGATGGTTAGATTAGCAAGGATTCCACACAGCAGTGACATTAGCAAACACATGGACGCCCCGCCACATAAATACAGTACTAGCCAAGGTTTTCAAACGGTGTTTCTCGGAGTGCAATCTGCAGACTTTCCTGAGGGCATGGCTCCAGATGTACATAACAAACACAAATTCGAGATTCTGTATTGAGTTTTCCCTTTAATGTGCCTACAGAAGACTTCAAGAAGATCTCTAAAATATATACAAGAATATCTCTAACTTATACTAATCTAGCAACTTTAAAATATGCTCTAAACCATATATAATGAAAAGTGGGTGGGTGTGTGTGTGTAATAAACACAGTAAATACAGTCTTCTGGCAAAAAGTAAAAATAAGCCTCTTTACTGACCCATGTCCTATTCTTCCCGCTTTTACAAGTGGCTGAGGTATATTCATGGAAAATTTTATTAATGTACCAAGCAGCAGCTCATGCAAGCATCTGAGCTCATATAAGCATACTACTGGGGCTCTATGATGACATCGCCCTATTCAATGCTTTTCTTATTGAAATACATCTACAGAAGCACGCGTGGATTGCTCTCATTTAAAAAAACATGTATATAGAATTCTACAAAGGAAGGCATATTGTTATAATTAGTATTAGTAAATGCAAGTATTTACCTAATTGTTTGCGGGTAGGAATTTTGTTTGCCCATTTTTCCTGGCTACAAGCAATGAATGAAACCTTCTGCCTTTGGGTTTCTGTTGCTGGTAATAAGGCACCATGAGCAAAAGCAACTTGGAGATGAGAGGGCTTATGTCATCTTATAACTATATTACATCATCCAGGGAATTCAAAGCAGGAGCCTGGAAGCAGGAACTGAAGTAGAGGCCACTGAGGAATACTGCTAATGGGCTGTTCCCCATGGCTTGCCCAGCCTGCTTTCTTATACAGTTTAGGACATCTGCCTTCCAGTAGCAATACGCACCATGGGCAGGGCCCTTCTGTATCAGTCATGCTCCAGAGCTTTGCTTTTCCCCAATTAAGATTTCCTCTTCCAGCTGGCTGTGGTGGTACAGCTTTAATTCCCTCATTCTGGAGGCAGAGGAAAGTGGATCTCTATGAGTTTGAGGCCAGCCTGGTCTACACAGCAAGCTCCAGAACAGACCAGGGCTATATAGAGAGAACCTATCTCAAATGCATAAGTAAACAAACAAACCAAGAAATAAACAGTAAAAACAACATGATTCCCTCTTCCTAGATATGTGTAGCTGTGACAGCCAGTATACCTTCCAAAGTATTAGAATCGTTGATGCATCTTTAGATGACAAAGTGATGGCTTAGTCTTTCTGTGACTACAGGGAGGAGCCCTGGCCATTCACTGATATATCTGCCTTCTTTAAGATTTGGCTTAAGAATTTTTTTTTAATTTTATTTTTATTTTTTAGATTTATTTATTTATCATATACAAGTACACTGTAGCTGTCTTCAGATACACCAGAAGAGGGCATCAGATCCCATTACAGATGGTCGTGAGCCACCATGTGGTTGCTGGGATTTGAACTCAGGACCTCTGGAAGAGCAGTCGGTGCTCTTAACCACTGAGCCATCTCTCCAGCTTCTTTAAGATTTGGGAGAGGGGTATATACTGGAACCTATAAAATTGTTACTTAAGGGCTGAGAGATGGCTCAGCGGTTAAGAGCATTGACTGCCCTTCCAGAGGTCCTGAGTTCATTCAATTCCTAGCAACCACATGGTGGCTCACAACCATCTATAATCAGGTCTGGTGCCCTCTTCTGGCCTGTAGGCACATACATGCAGGCAGAAAGCTGTATGATGTATATATACATAATAAATAAATAAATGTTTAAAAAAATTGTTACTTAAGCATCTCCCTATACATATGTATTTATATATGTATGTATATGTATATATATGTGTGTATGTATATATATATTTAATTATATATATATATAATTATACATATAATTTCCTTGCCAGAATATGTATTATGTCTTTCGAGGAGAGAGAAAGGGAGAGGGAAACAAGAGAGAGATGGAGGGAGAGAGAGGAAGAGAGAGAGATCCTTTTCCCTCTAGAATGCATCCTTTTGATCATTTCTCTTTCTTTCACACCACCCTCTGTTGTAAATGTGCCTTAGTCCTTGGCTTGAGGATGGCTGTCTCTCCCACGGTGCATACATAGGGCCTGTGGCCTCAATTCTCTATGGAGAGAAGCATGACCACCCATATGATAAGCCTAATTTGAGGGTAAGAAGTGGAAGCAGCAGTGGACACAGAACTACAAGCTCAAAGTCATTCTTTTCTAGATTCTTGCTAGCCTTGGGATTATAAATACTGCTTGGCTGTCTTTTTGTTGAGAGAGAGACGGTGAGATCTTTGGCCTGCTGACCCTATCCTTTGTGTGTCCCATAAACCTACACAAGCCTGAAGTGTGCGGAATGTCTTAGAGTCTGCAGAACGCTTCCTCGTTTGTCACTCCAGCTTTCAAGTTAGAAAACATTCAATCCATTTTAATACCCTATTTGTAACTAATGTCTTTTCAACCTCCAAACACGAGATTTGCCGTTTTATGTATTTCTTTCTACCAAACAATCACATATTTTAACCGCCGTGCATTTCTTTCATTGGAGTGACAGTTTCAATGTGAAACAGCTTAAATTAATAGCTGTCTCTGATCTACTTTTCCCCTCTGTGAAATAATTTACAGTTCCTAGGCAGTCTGTTTTCATAAGTAAGCAGCCACCAAAGCTTAGGAAAGAACTCACAACAATGAATTTTCTTGGCAATACAATATATTACCTAAAATGTGTCAAGTAAATCACCTATGCGAGAGGCAGCCGGTTCCAGTGCCTTGGTATAAATGACAAAACCAACCTTTGCCAGGGCTTTTCAGGGTCCTGTCATGTGGTCACAGATTTCACAGTTTTTTCCCATCAATTTTATGTTGCATTTTCGTTTTCAGACAAACACAGAGGCAGCTGGCAAGGCAAGAAAAGCTGGGAAATTTGGCTGCTAGTGAAATTTAAAAGAATCTTTCCTTGGGAAGAAATACCTCATATTTAGTATTATTAAAAAAAAAAAAAAAAAAAGCAAACTAGGCTTATGTCAGGACTTCACAATTTCCTTTAGTGGAACTGCATACAGGCGTTTCCCAGCTCTTCCCAGCACTCTCTCGGTCTCTGTCTGTCTGTGTCTGTGTCTCTCTGTCTCTGTGTCTGTGTGTCTCTGTCTCTGTCTCTGTCTCTGTCTCTGTCTCTCTCTCTCTCTCTCTCTCTCTCTCTCTCTCTCTCTCTCTCTCTCTCTCCCTTATGGGCAAATCCACCTATGCCTGGCTTAGCACGTTCATCTGTCAAGAAGCCCTCAGAGTGATTATGTAGAAAGCACTTAGCCCAGCCATTACACTGCTGTTCTAATAAGAATCGTTCGGTTTTACATCTGTCACATTCAAGGAAGAATATTAACCAGTTCTTGGAGCCTATGTTCTCCAAAGATAGTTGTGTAAAATACTGTATTGAAATCCTAGTTTTCCAAATATTATTTTGACTAAGCCTTAAAACTTTATAATGATTTGCTATATAAACGTTGATGGGGTTCAGAACATACCACGCCAAAATATAATACATTGGCATAAAGAAGAAAAAAAAAAAACTAGCAGAGGCAATAAAATCGCTTTTACTGAGACCCAGTGTTCTTCCTTCAATAAATCATATACTTGTGCCCATCCTATATCTGCCTCCAGTGTTTCAAACAGGTCTTACTTTGTAATAGAGCTTGGTCTTGACCTCCCAATTCTTCTGGATTAAATTAAGAGCCCTCACTAGTCCTCTGTTTAGGTGATAGGAAGTGCCAGGCACCATCAAAGGGGAAGCCATCAGTGACCACTAGGACCTCTGGCATGGGATTACCAGCATGACCAAGAGAAGTCACAGTGCTTCGCTGAATGATCGGGGAATCCCTTTTCATCTTCACCTGAGCAGAAGTCAGTAGATACATGGTAGCGCCATTTTCCTTTTCTATATACCTCTAAGGAATTCAAACAGATCGCAGTTCCCTTTGGAAACTGTCTGTTCCTATCCTGTCTTCCGTATCTTGACAGAACGGAAACTCCTCACGGGCACAGCTGTTCCTCTGCTCCAAACTTGAACTTGTCCATGATAAATCCTCCATGAAAATTCGAGAGAAAAATCGGACAGATGCTTCTAGCGAATGCCACATTTCGGCTCACATTTAAGCTCCCATATTAGAAGCCATCCAGTGACTGACTTCGTTCCACACAACGCATGCACAGTGAGTAGTCAGAAGTACTGAAGAACCGTAGTATTCTAAAGTTTTCTCTGGCTCTCGCCGAAATGCTTCAAATCGGCTTTCCTAAGGATGGGGGTGCAAACTTTTCCGCCTTTCCCCCGCCTCCGCCACCCCATCTGCAGACACCTGCTCTCAGGAGGATTCCTTGGAACCTGGCCTCTCTTTGGAAGTCTCGCTGGCGATAATGAATAGTTTGCAACAATGGCCTGGTCCTGGGACCTTGGCAGCAGATTGCAAGCCGCCAAATAGGCAGAGGAGACTTTGCACTTTTGTTTTTATCCTCCCTGCAGGCACCAACTTCTCTTCTGTGGACTCCTCTGGGCTTTGGGCTGACACACAGGGTTCCATTTTCAGCCTAACAAAAGACTGAGCTCAGAAGGAATAGGTCATTTGCACTTCCTGCTTTCCCTGCAGGCTCTCAGTTTTTTGTTTCCTAGAACCTGGAGGGAGTTGGCAAACACCTGGAGGCCAGGGAGAAGAAGTTCTCTGATTGTCCTGCCCGATGAGAAGGTAGATACGGATTTCAATCTAAATGTCAGCAGCAGACTGTGTGGAAGACGACAATAAGAAAGTCAATGTCACTGTTTATTGTTGTGTCATTAAACTGCCGAGATAGAGTTACCAATCCTTGTATAGGAAGCGTTTGGGGCTTTAAAAATGTATACTCAACTTCAAGAAATCATATGTTATATACACAGCGTGTGTTTTCTGAAGATCATAAATTATGAAGTAAGCACTTCTTTTGAAAATCTTTTATGAATATGGGTGCTTTACCTTTGAGTTTGGGATTACCGATGTTTGTCAGCTACAGTTACTTTTGGAATCCATACTCCACAGAGATTTTACTAATGCTGCTGCACCAGTAACCGAATTGACTGAAACTCTGTATCTGGTAATTGGCGCTGCTCTGAATCCCACCCTGCTCCTGTCCTGGGCCTCGCTATGACTCCACAGATAAGGGACATTAATTCTTGGCACTTCAGGTTGATCTCTCCTGCAGCAGTAGAGTTGCTTCACCCCAGAACCCCCACCCCCTCTGCTGTACTGAACTAAGGGGTAAACCTGGTTTGTCATTAGGAGAAATCCTGGCACTCTAGTTCTCCCCCAGAGAACTGAAACAACAATTTACTGAGGAGAGAAAGCAGAGAGAGGTCGATCTTCAGCACAAAAGAGTCGATATAAGTGTGCAAATAAACAAATAAGGTGTGAAGGAGGGCAATATACACACAACTACATACATATTCACATACATATACAGATTTGCATATACAAACAGATACATACACACATACTTAAAGACACACAGACAAACACACACACACACACACACACACACAAATTGGGAGAGGAGGATGGAACAGAGTATTATGAAATCCAGAAAAAAACCCAGTTCCTTCTTTTCTTGGAGATATCAACATCAATGGCTACTATGCCCTTCTCTGTAAGGCTCTCCAGTTTCACATTTGAAGACCTAATGACTCCTGTGACTGTGTCTCATGTTAGGGCTTAGCAATATGTGAGATTAAACGAGCCCATAAGCACCAAAAGTGATCTAATCTGGTGAATATCCTCACGAGAAGGCAGATGCTCTAAGGCTCTGTCTACACAGAAGCAAGGCCAGGTGAAGACACAGAGTGAGGGCAGCCGCAGGAGAAAGCCCGGCTGCCAGCATTTTGATATTATGCAAGCAAATGTTTCTCTTTGAGCCAACCAATTTATGGCATTTTATTACAGCATCCCTACCAGACTGGTCTCTGCGTTATGACGGGTCACAAGCAAGCATTAAAGTAACCCCCAATGTCACCCCTCTCTGTAGTTGCAGTTGGTCTCTGGACCAGCGCCACAGAGCACTAGCTATGACATTCTCATATACACTGCATTTTACATTTTAACCAAATTTCTAACTCTCGGGAGTCTAGTGGAATATGACAAATTTAAACTGGCACTCCTGAAGTAATGTTTTTTGGAGAGCATTCAACTGTGATAAGGAGTCCAAAATATGTCCTGCCACGCTGTCGTTTTATTGGTGATGTTTTAAATCCTGACCCCCAACTAAATGCTTCAGAAAGGCTACTTTCCCATAACTCGGGGTCATGATAGGTTCATTCTTAGGTTCCCGGAGCCCCAGAAGTGGAATACAATCCCATTTATGAAGAGAATAGTTTAGACACTTCTTTGAAGTTGGATCTTTGACTATTCTGCTCACAGAAAAGAATAAAAGCTAAAAGGATCCATGAACTGCTCCTCTTAAACACATTATCTTCATTCAGCTCCAAATGCGGGCGTGGAGTTTTCCATTCTTTTTTTTTTTTTTTCTTTTTTTCGGAGCTGGGGACCGAACCCAGGGCCTTGCGCTTGCTAGGCAAGCGCTCTACCACTGAGCTAAATCCCCAACCCAGAGTTTTCCATTCTTATGAGGCTAGTTGCTTTCTCTGTGTTCCCTCAGGTGACAGCTCAAAGCGAGAGTGGCGGAGTTTCTCTCCTTGTCCAATTAGTTCCCATGGTTGAATATCTGTGCTTGTCTGGCAGCACCTTCTCAAAAGCAACCATCTTAACAGCAGCTTGAACCTGGCCCGCACTCAGATAGGTGCTAGACCAAGGCAGTGTTAGCGGAGTCTGCACATTCCGTTGTGTAAACGTTTGCACAAGCCCATTGGGTAAAGATGATAATTATAGCTAACCAAATATCTGAAGAGAACATCTCATGGTTCACTAAAAGAACTTCATAAACACCACTATGATCAGTAAAACGCTCACTGAAGTATCCTATAGGATTGAGCCTGAAAATGATTCCCGCTCAGCTACAGATGTGCATAGTTGAACAATGTTGCCCATCTTAGAGTTGTCTCTATACAAGTGTAAAATAACACAATCTAACGACAGACCATTGTCTCTTCAAATCCAGCCCTCTCAGTGACACGAATAAGGCATATCTCAAAATAACATTAGAGTAAGTGAGGTTTGAGCCTCTTTCCACTTAAAAGTCTGCTTTGCATATTACCGTTATATACAAATGCAGAGTGATAATACAGTATGAAAATGACAAAATACAGGTTATGTCTTCTACACAACAATCCAATACAGGTAATAGCATTCTCGCTTGAAAGATGACAAAGCAGAAGTAACGAGAATTAATTTGTCCAAGATGTATGAGTTCTTGTCACCCTCAGTCTAAGATTAAAGACTGAAATCTAAACCCCTTCATCCTACTCCCTGAGAACATTGTCTGCTTGGCCTAGACTGAAGACCTAGACACAATTACAGATGATGTCAGCAAGCTGGCAGTTAATTCTGGTCCAGGACCTTGTTGTCCTTGTGTTACATGTTCTTATCCTGTCAATAATAGACTGGTAATCGACTAGACAACATTCGGCTCCATTTAACTTGTAGTCGTGCAGTGGTGTACTTTCAGAGCCTCAGATGTACATAATAGTTCTCTTGCCAACAACAGTGAATCATAAGTGGAATTTACTATTTACTTCCCTCTATGTTCTTTTCATATTAAATGTATTATAAATGTGGGGGAAATACGGCCTCAGAAAGGCCTAATTTGGGATCTGAGAAACCCAGGCTCTTTTATGGAAATGAATTCATTACCTATGTGACTTGCATGCTTTTAAAAAGCCTTATTTGAGGTCTTATATTGGCCCTATCAATTGGAAAAAAAACGAAAAGAAAACATCTTTCTCAACCGATTCAGTCTTTATATGGTCAGCCCATCAGTTGCCATAGCACTGATTGTCACGTCGAAATTGCAATTAGTAACACTCAGAGCTAATCAGGAAAAAGGCCAGTGGAGGCTGTGTCCAGGCCTCGGTAACCCATGACTACTAGGCTAATTGAGCAATAGGAAGCTCAATTTCAAGAGACCTGGTTTCAGGCTGCAGCTTTGCCTCTTACTCTGCATATATGGGCCATTTGTTGACTAGAATGTTCATTTTCAAACTTGATTTCTTGATTGAAGAGTCCCGTGGAACAGTTGCCTGTCCTAGTTAAGACAAACTCATTAACATCACTATGCCTAATTCCAGTTAGCTGTAGAGCAGGACGCTATGGCTGCCTAACTCAAAGACACTTCTAACACACGGCCACCAAACACATACTGTTGCTTTTAGTAGAAAAAGACAGTGAGGTGAGCATTGAAGAACAAGAAGTTAAATGTGACGAAATGAATATAAGAACTGGGGAAAGAAGGTGTTACGAATACATGGACAAGGGGGTAGAAAAACAAAGATTGCATGCCACAAAAAATGAGGTGCCCAGGTCAGCCAGAGAAAAGTGCACAAAGTGATGGAGGATGGGTAGTAAACCTGGAGCTACATTGTAGAGGATGCTAAAGTTGACAGGCCAGATGCCACACTTAGGGGAAAAGGACTGAAGAGCGTAGCTGGAAGCTAACGAGGTATGATTGGCTTAAAAAGAAGCCTCCTGACTTTACAATCACAACTGTTCCCCTCGGTCCTGGGAAGGCTGATGCCCCAGTGTAGGGGAATGCGGGGGTGGGGGTGGGGAGGTGGGAGGATGGAATGGGGGCTTTCCTGAGGGGAAATCTGAAAAGGGGATTTGAATGTAGATAAAGAAAACAACCAATAGAAAAATGAAAAAAAAAAAAACCTGTTTTCATGAATTTAATTTTTAGAACTGTTATACTAAGTCCCACCACATGATCACCAAGCATCTTCGCTTCTAGGTCATACAAAACACCAAGTCCCAATGTCATATCTTGGCCAAGTGCAGCTGCTGTCTGAATCGCTTCTGTTCTGTTTATATCTACAGTCGATTGTGAACCGTCCCTCAATACCATTTCTACCAGGAAGCCTCCTTTAGGAATATAGATCTCTCTGGGTTACTTTATTCCATTTCTAGATACTCCACCCTGCATATCTAGTTCTTAAAAATAGTATCCTGGAGGAATTATCATCAACCTAAGAATAAGAAAATAGGTGTCCTGGCCGCAGGCTGTTACAATTTGGACTGTGCTATTTAATGTCACTGGTTTCTTTCTAGGTTAAATGGTTTGTTAATACTCAAACTCTAAAGACGTTTGAAATCATTCATTCAAGTAGTGAAGTAACAGGAACTCCCTAGATGAAGCTTCACCGCAGGGACTGAGGCTACACGGGTGAACAAAACAACAAAAACAAAACAAACCCGGAAATGAAAAAACCTCATCTATACATGTTAACTACCATCTATATATTTATGGTATGATTCTCTCCCTGAAGTGGAATAGTTCTCCAACTATGACCTTCATTAAATCGCCTTTAGACCTCCACAAACAGATATCTGTGTTTCTTACAGGAGAGGCATGGGAAACTTTCGTTTTTGAGGTGTTTTTCTTTTTACTGGTGAGGCTGATATAACAGTACACAAGACCATGCAGAGAATTTGTTCTAACAAATTGGTTTTCACACTGCTGTACTGACAGTGTTCGGAAAGATATTTATGGAATAAGAAATAGGAGGCAGATGGTCAAGGGATGAAAAGACCTACATGTTTCCTTGAGTGATTTTGCAGATGCAAAGTCACAATTCTACTAAGAGGTAAATGAATTCATGTCCACAAAAAGGTCTAGATGACGATCCAGTTGCATCCAGAGGAAAATGGAAATATGTTCAACTAACAGGAAGGGGGAGGGACTAGAAAAATAAACTTTGTGGAGTGTTTTGGTTATTTCTTAAGAGACCAAGACAAATAAAAAAATGTCCCTGGGGCTAGAGCTGGGATTATAATTTAGTAGACGACTTGAAGTCCTCAAGTCAATTCTCAGCAGGAAGGGTAAAATGTACCGGACATTTTTCTTTTCTTTTTCTTCTTTTTTTAAAAGATGATTGTGAGCCACTAGGTAGTTGCTGGGATTTGAACTCAGGACCTCTGGAAGAGCAGTCAGTGCTCTTAACTGATGAGCCATCTCTCCAGTCCCCAACATTTTTCAAAATATCTTAAGAATATGTCTAGATTTGATCTACTTAATCCACAGCGAATTCTTTTAAAGTGTATTTTATTTATGTTTTGAGGGTCTCGCTGAATATCCATGACTAGCCTGGAACTAGATATGTAGATCAAGCTGTCCTGGAAATCTCTCAAATATTGAGATTAAAGGTATGAGCCACCACACCCAGTTTATGGTAATTTTTTTAATTCAATGTTTTAATACATTTGATAGACTCACAAAGACTATAACATTTACAATTTTGTATAAAATTTAATTTCTGAAAATAGCTAAAAGGAGAGGGGAGGTCTTACATGTATCCCGGGTTTGCCTGCAACTCAGTATATAGCCCATGCTATCCTTGAGCTCAAATGAGCCTCAGCCTGTCTTAGGCGTCCATGTGCTTGTGATTCCAGACTCATGACCACCCCTGTTGTAAATACCACATATTTGTCAGATTTGGGTGATTTTGTTGGTCAGTCTTTTTTTGTTGAAAACATGTACATTTTTAGTTAAGGCATTTAGTTTTTAGTTTGACTGATAGATCCCCAAAGTAATCCAGAGTAAGAGTTTAAACACCATTTCTACAAGGGACTAAGGTGACAGTCTTTAACAGCGATAACTGTTCAAGTGTTGAGGGTCTCTCTGTGTAGCCATCACTAGCCCGGGACTAGAGTAGAGAGCAGGAAGTGTCTCAAGTGCTGGGATTAAAGGTGAGCCACCATGCCCAGTTTGTGGTGAATGTTTTATTTAATGTTTTAATACCTTTAAGCATCCCATAATAGTCAGGTAAAGTCAAAGGCTTGTGGTGCGCGCCTCTAATCCCAGCATCCCCTGGGAGAAGCAGGAGGATTGCAAATTTGAAGACAGCTTGACCTACATGCCCAGTGAATTTCAGGCCACCCTGGCTGCCAAGGGGCCCTGTGTTAAAACAACAAAACTAATTTTAGTACACCTGATATCTTAATTTATTGAATTAATTGACAACTGAATGTAAAAATATACCATATACAGCTTTCTTCACAACATAAGCCATAGCCCTATTCTCTTAAGCCCAGCACTTGGGAGGCAGAGGCAGGTGGAGCTCTGAGTTCGAAGCCAGCCTGGTCTACAGACTAAATTCCAGGGCTACATAGACAAACCCTGTCTCAAAAAACAAAAACAAAGCCAGGGGGCTAGAGACATGGCTCTGTGGTTAAGAGCACGGACTGCTTTTCCAGAGGTCTGGAGTTCAAATCCACATTGTTGCTCACAACCATCTGTAATGTCTCTCTGGTGTGTCTGAAGACAGTGTACTCATATAAATAAAAAACCAAGAACAAACCAAAATATAAGCTATGATGTTTTTGGATTTTTTCCAAGTTAGAACTATGAAAATTATGTATTGGTCATTAAAAAGGCAGTATTCAAAGTATAAAACTGGCAAGAATTTTGTTTTATACATTTCTTGTGCTTAGTCTTCAAAATTCTGAATGCATTTTATTTATACAGAGAACATTGGTTTCAACACTAAACTTTAATTGATAATGCTTGTGTTTATTCAGAATCAATGACATTTTGTCATAGGACAGTACCCTGCGCCCAATGTCTACATTGGTTTAATTGTGCTGGAATTAATTTTAAAAATAAGAAACATTAAAATTCAACTTCGAAGACCCAGAGTAGGAGAAACTGCTCAGTGGGTAAAGCACTGCCCCTGTGTATCAAGTTTGATCCCAGGGTAGAAGGAGAGAACCAACTCCTGCAAGTAGCCCTTTTGATCTATATAGTCCACAACTATAAAAGTCACACACACACACACACACACACAAATAACTAAATAAAATGTATTTGTTTTAAAAGTTCTCATTTTATGTAGCTCTGGTTGGCTTGGAACTCAATATGTAGGACAGGCTGCCTTTGAATTCAGTCTTACAGTACTATACTGGGAACCCCGTCCACCCTCTGTCTTACACACACACACACACACACACTATATATATATATAATATATATATACATTATATATGTTATATATAATATATACATTATATATGATATAATATATATACATTATATGTGATATGATATACAGTTTAGCTGGGTGTGGTATTGAGTCCCAGTACTTGGAAGGCATAAGCAGAGGATCTCTGAGAGTTGGAGGCCAGCCCAAGCTCCAGGACAGTCAGGATTACATAGACCAATCAATCAATCAATCAAGCCAATCCCAACTACCTATATGTGTACGATAAAAGTTAAATGAAGGGGTTGGCAATTTAGCTCAGTGGTAGAGCGCTTGCCTAGGAAGCACAAGGCCCTGGGTTCGGTCCCCAGCTCCGGAAAAAAAAAAAAAAAGTTAAATGAAATCGATTCATCCATACTCTGCAGTCATACTTTTTAGTTAATTCCACTTTAGCATTTATGTCACTTAAAATTAGTAAGAGGAGGGAGGAATGATCACAGCCTGCACACACAGAAGACACCGGGAGGATCCTGGACCTAGTAACAGTTTGAACATGCCAAAGCGTTAATTTATCTTTGCGAGAATTATTTTTTATGCTTTTAAGATAGTTTAAGGGACAAATATCAACATTTTACCTCAAAATCTTGAATAAGATTTAAAATATTTCAAATATTCTATATTAAACGAAAACAGCTGTGAAAACACACACGTATCAGAAATTAAAACATTAAGCCTTAAATCAGCTTCCGGTTGGCGGTTTCCCGCAGGTGGAACGCAATGAAAACCGCCCCCGATGAGCCGAGACGCTGATGCTGCCCGTAACCATAGTGAAGTCCGATCGGCCATTTTTAATGAGGTCAGTTCTAATGTATCCGGCGACCGCAGGAAGGGAGAGAGGGGGGCGGAACGCGGGGGAAACTCGACCAATAGGATCATGGAAAAGAATCCCACTGTCAGTAACTAGGCGCGTAAAGCAGAGCGCACGGCCGGGGGCGGAAGGTGCAAGATAAATTAGTCCGGTCTCAGGAAGCAGTTTCTGCGGCCTAGCGGAACTATGGATTTCTAGCACAAAGATTTCGGTCCGGAGTTTGGTGTCTGCTTCCGTTACAGAGCGGAAGTGTGGTTCACCAGAGGACGACCCTTGGACGAATTTACTCTCCGCTATACGCTCGGCAGGAATCATGTCGAGTTTGGCGGTCAGAGACCCAGCCATGGATCGATCACTGCGTTCGGTGTTCGTGGGGAACATTCCGTATGAGGCGACGGAGGAGCAGTTAAAGGACATTTTCTCGGAGGTTGGTTCAGTTGTCAGTTTCCGTCTCGTCTACGATAGAGAGACAGGAAAGCCCAAGGGTTATGGCTTCTGCGAGTACCAAGACCAGGAGACTGCGCTTAGTGCCATGCGGAACCTCAATGGGCGAGAATTTAGTGGGAGAGCGCTTCGGGTGGACAATGCTGCCAGTGAAAAGAACAAGGAGGAGTTAAAGAGCTTAGGCCCGGCAGCCCCCATCATTGACTCACCCTATGGGGACCCTATTGATCCAGAAGATGCTCCAGAATCGATTACTAGGGCAGTCGCCAGCCTGCCCCCAGAGCAAATGTTTGAGCTGATGAAGCAAATGAAGTTGTGTGTCCAAAACAGTCACCAGGAAGCTCGAAACATGCTACTTCAGAACCCACAATTGGCATACGCTCTGCTGCAGGCACAAGTGGTGATGAGAATCATGGATCCAGAGATTGCACTGAAAATTTTGCATCGTAAGATCCATGTAACACCACTGATCCCAGGCAAATCACAGCCTGTCTCTGGGCCTGGCCCTGGTGGGCCTGGTGGCCCTGGTGGCCCTGGAGGCCCTGGCCCCGGCCCTGCCCCTGGCCTCTGCCCGGGACCTAACGTCATGTTAAACCAACAGAATCCTGCCCCTCAGCCTCAGCATTTACCAAGAAGACCTGTGAAGGACATTCCTCCTCTGATGCAGACCTCGATCCAGGGCGGAATTCCAGCTCCGGGGCCAATACCAGCTGCAGTTCCTGGACCTGGACCTGGTTCCTTAACCCCGGGAGGAACCATGCAGCCACAGGTTGGCATGCCAGTGGTTGGTCCAGTGCCCTTAGAGCGAGGACAGATGCAGATATCAGATCCTAGACCTCCAATGCCTCGTGGACCCATGCCTTCTGGTGGCATCCCTCCTCGAGGACTACTGGGAGATGCTCCAAATGACCCGCGTGGAGGAACTTTGCTCTCAGTGACTGGAGAAGTAGAGCCCAGAGGCTATATGGGACCACCCCATCAGGGTCCTCCAATGCATCATGGTCATGACAACCGTGGCCCTGCCTCACATGATATGAGAGGAGGACCGTTAGCAGCAGATCCCAGAATGCTAATTGGAGAACCCAGAGGTCCCATGATGGATCAAAGAGGTCTACCTATGGACGGTAGAGGAGGAAGAGAATCTCGAGGGATGGAGGCCCGGCCCATGGAAACGGAGGTCTTGGAGCCACGAGGAATGGAGAGAAGAATGGAGACCTGTGCAATGGAAACCAGAGGGATGGAAGCAAGAGGCATAGACGCAAGAGGACTGGAGATGAGGGGCCCTGGCCCTAGTTCCAGAGGTCCGATGACTGGTGGGATCCAGGGTCCTGGCCCCATTAATATGGGGGCAGGTGGCCCTCAGGGACCTCGACAGGTTCCAAACATTGCAGGAGTGGGAAATCCTGGAGGTGCCATGCAGGGGGCAGGTATACAAGGAGCAGGAATGCAGGGGGCAGGTATGCAAGGAGGAGGGATGCACGGAGCAGGCATTCAAGGAGGGATGCAGGGGGCAGGCATGCAAGGAGGAGGGATGCAGGGGGCTGGCATGCAAGGAGCCAGTAAGCAAGGTGCGGGCCAGCCTAGCAGTTTTAGCCCTGGGCAAAGCCAGGTAACTCCACAGGATCAAGAAAAAGCAGCTTTGATCATGCAGGTTCTTCAGCTGACTGCAGATCAGATTGCCATGCTGCCTCCTGAGCAAAGGCAGAGCATTTTGATTTTAAAGGAACAAATCCAGAAATCTACGGGTGCTTCTTGAAAGGTTTTCAGCTAAGAAGTACTTAGTTATTCCTTCAGGGTTTACTCTGTGGCATGAAGTGGGTGCAAAAAGCTGTCCTCTGTGTTCGCACACTTTAACCATTTAAGGTTTTCTTCTCCCCAGACCTTAAATCTTATTTCTTGTCTTGTCACTTTCTGTTTTCCTTTTTATTTTTTGATTGAGGGGAGGGTGTGGAGGGGGTGGGCCTGTTTACTTTGTCACTGTTGACTCTACTGGGTACCCTAAAAATGACTACATCATACAAAATAAGGTTATGAGGAAAATGCGGCAATAATTTGTCTGCACTTTGTTAACTGTGTTTTAAAAATACTGAGTAAACTGGGAACTACATAAAAATTGAAGATGGCTTGTTACAGTATTGATATACTAAGATAGTTTAAAGTTCTTTGGTTGTATATTGAACTGAATGTCAGAATGTTAAGATACACTTTTTGGTAATAGAAATTTCTATATTTTGGAGGCAGCAGAGTACTGTAGTAAGGTTAATGTTTAGTTATTTTGGAATTATTTTGAAATATTGGAGCTAACAGTTTGTGGTATAGATGTATGTTTTTTTTTTAAAGCATTGTTATCTGTAAAAAGATAATTTTCATTTATCTGACTTTTTTTTTAGACCATTAATATTCTTGCCTGATCCCAACTGGTAGTTTTGCAGGATAGTTGTAGTGTCAGCTGAATTACATAAAGCCGCCTCTGGGGAGACTCAAGTGATCTTCTTACACATTTCTCTAAAAAATTCTTAAGGCCCAAGTCTGGTTGTAAGTAGTTTTTTCACATCATTTAAAAGAATCAGACATGGGGTTTGACTTTCTTGAGTAGTGGAGGTTTTTGGGTTTTTTTTTGTTTTTGTTTTTGTTTTTCAGTAAAGCTCCCAGGTTCTTGATAAACCACTATCCATTCACAGATGGAATCCATTTGGTCAGCAAGAACCAGAAGTTAAAATCTTACTCTATGCCTTTTGATATGTCTTACAGTTTGATAACTTTCACAAACTACTTTTCTATCATCACCTTGCTAGAACTGGGGCCCAAGTGAACTGACAACTCTGCTCAGTTAACTTAATATGTTATTTCTCACAACTCACAAAAGCCCTTTGGTCATAACGTAGTTCCCATGAAGTGTGTTTGAGAATAAGGAATGTGGAACTTAATCCATTTCTTTTAGAGCTACTGTATCATTTTCAATCAATGTGACACCTGGATGTAGTGTCATATTTAGATAATGAGCAGAAACAAGCACAAGCTCCCACTTGACCAAGTGGCATTCCTCTGTGGGAAAATAAATACCCAGCTACTGAGGGACGAGCAGCCTTAGGGAGGGAGCTGACCCAAGGTTGTTTTCCCTTGCAAAGTTCGAGCATTTTTGAGTGTACAGAGTTTTCATTCTTAGGCTATTTTCCAGCCATTTAGTTTTTGTGCTAGTGTTAGACTCCTGTGGTTTCCTCTGCCTCCTATGCTGAGGCGGGTTCGTGTTCTGTACCTTTATGCTAGTTCTGACTAATCCCAATTGCTTGCTTCTTTCGAGACTGCAGTTGCTAGCCCAAAACTTCTTACAGTCTTTGTTATAAGAAAATCTCTGCGTTGTTTCATGAAAATTAAATAAAAAGGTTATATAAATAAGGTATTTTGTATGTTTTATTTAATACATTGGGAAATAACTTTTTACGAGATACATGCATGCATACATATGTAGAAAAAAGTGAAACTAGGAAACTAATGGAATACCTTTAATTATTGTATATGTAGTTCAACAGCTGAAATACAAGGAAGACACTGCCAGTCCATTGTGACACCTCCCACATCAGACATGGGTGTCCTTTGGAATACTGTGTTCAGGTTTCTTAAGCATTGACAGCATTGTACTAGAAAGGATTGTGGTCACTTCACTGGAGGGATTGTGTTTACTCAACGCCCCAAGTTGTAATAGGAAACGGCGTGGGAAACACCTTACTCATTTGAGTGTGCACTGCAGTAAAACATGAAAAGGAAGGGTAAAACATCCAGTTTTAGTTGGAAAAAAATTTTCATTAAGAGCAAATTTATCCTCAAAGTACTTAGATTCATCACAAAACATAACAACTCTTTGCATTAAGATACAAATTAGAAAAAAAGCACTTGTACTCTTCAAAAAAAGAACTTCAGGGTCATCCTTGGCTATGTGAGGAGTTGTGTCTACCCAGGGCCACATTAGCCAAAATAGTTTCTCATTTCTAATTAAGAACTTAATTCTGGTATTGATACAGAAAATAAAGGGCCTTGGTTTATTTATAGGAGACTAGCTCAAACTATATCTGGTACACGAATTTGTTCACAGTATCACTGAAAGTGATGGAATGTGACACTGATAAGTAAACTTTCTTTAGGGCTTTTTACTCTCAGGCATTACATGCTTTGGGGGATTATATCATGATTGACTTTCACTAAGTATCTTCACAATAGCCTTTTCCTTCCCCTGTTACTGATGATTGATGCACAGGTGTGATTTTCTAGAGCTTGTAAATTTGTATGGAAGGGATACACTGATTGGCTCTGGCAAAGGTGAGCTAGTCTAAGTGAGATTGTTCCGAGACTGGAATTTTATTGGTAGAAAACATTTCTGAAAATGTGTATCCCAGCTTGCAAATCTTGGTTTTCCATGCTGTGATAGAACATTAAGAAAGCTTGCAGAACCTCGTTTCCTATGGTGTGTCGGGCTTTTCTCTTAGGTCTAATGATGTCTTAGGACAATTAGGAGCAGCCACCTACTGTGATAGGGAAACTGAATTTGCGGTCACATCTGAGTCCTCACAGAGAATGTTAACCCCTGCATTATTTCCCTACCTAATCTAAACAGACTTCTTCATTTGAAACGTGTTACTCTCATCAGGGTATTAATCACAAACGGCAAGAAGTGATTTCTATTTTTTTTTTCTTTTTTCTTTTTTTCGGAGCTGGGGACCGAAGGAAGTGATTTCTATTGAGGAAATTATTAATATATTAAAGCTTGTCCGTAAGTGATATTTAAGTATATATTCTTGATGTATAGTATTTTTAAATACTTATTTTAGATCTAGCAATAAGATCTTGTTATTCTTTTGTGTATATGTATACACTCTGAAATGCTTACTGGCTTGAAACTCTTTTTGAGACAAGTTCACACTATCAAAAAGTAAAAAAAAAAAAAAAAAACCACACCAGTAAAAACCATACATTGTAAGTAGTAGGGTAAGAGAACCCAAGTAGTTACCAATTGCATAGGAAAATATTTCTTTATAACTGACTTGACTTAAGGCCTAAAGGTGGGTAATATTCAGTAGGTGGTATAAAATACACTAACTCTGATTATAAATACTTTCATGATTCAGTATGTATAAAATTTATATGCATTTGGAATGAACTTCAGACTATCCAAAAATTGATTTTTTTCCCTCCTAAATCTGCTAGGTTAATGATTTGTGGTCTGCCTCAGTAGAATGAATAATACTGTAGACATAGAGAAATGAAAACTGTTTCTAACCATGGTGTCTCTCTTAATTAGCTGTTTTAACCAGAATTCTGTCATTACATGAAAAATCTATAAAAGCGTACGAACCATTTTACGCACACATCTGACCACAAACCCCACCTTACTGCCTGCAGTTAGTGTGAAGCAACTTAGACCAATTTTAGAATCCATTTACAAGCTTCTTGTGGGCATTAATAAGGTTTCGAATTAATCTTCCTCAGAAAAAAATTAATTGGCAATAACTCAGTTTTCAACTCCCTTCGTCTTAAGCATTAGCTGTAATAGAACTTGAAGTGTGTATCAATTTAAAAAATAGCACACCTGAGTTAATGTAATGGGACTTTATCGGCCTTGCATAGGGTATTAACATTTATAAAATAATACTTTATATCATAGGTAACACACATTCTCACATTAGATCAATATAGTAGCATCCAGCATGACTAAAATATTGGTAGGTAGAAACAAAATTAATTGCCCATCAGAATTTACCTCATTGCTTTAAGCCGATACCTAACATGATTTCGTTTTTAGTGAGTGATGAGAGAAAAGGGGCTCCATCCCGTCTTCTTGTCAGCAACAGAGAAAAATGTGCTAGTGAAACACCTGGGATAGTTACTGAGTTTATTACCAAAATTTTGTCTTTCAAAACCTTCAGGCAAGAACTATTGAATTGGTAGCCTGTCGGCCAATTGAACCTGCACACAGGTTTTGCTCAAAACATGTTATTTTGAACGTGTATGTTTTTCCAGTCTTGTGACAGATTCAACCTCTTCCTTGAGTTACAAGGAGTTACAAGGCTGCCAATCGATCCCTGTAATACTTGGGACTTAACAACTGTATTCTTTAGTGGAAATACATGGCTATTAGGGTCCATTAGATTCATTAGTGTCTAATTTGACCTGTATGAAATAAGAACTTGTTTGGCAGGTAGGTGGTTTATCAAGGTTATTCCTGTAAACACAACCAACAAAATAGCCCAAAACAAACCAAAATGACGGCAAAGGTTAAAAATTGTCAATATTATAGATTTTCTATATTAGCCAAAGAAATTCCCACAAGGCCTGCCCAATAATACATACTGTTCTCACAAACCTTTTGAACCTTTAATAAATATTTACCCCAAATACTATATCTTTTTTAAAAAAATATTTTTTACGTGTGTGTGTGTGTGTGTGTGTGTGTGTGTGTGTGGTGTACATATGGAAATCAGGACAATCTGAGGGAGCTGTTTCTCTTCTACCGTGTGGAACCCAGGGATCAAACTCAGGCAGTCAGCCTTGGTGGCTAGTGGCTTTACCCAGTGAGCCATGTCACTGGCCCACTTCCTTTCTTTTGATTTGTCAAGCGTAGTTACCTTCTCTGAACACCACTTAAGTATTTGCTGGGATTGAGCTGCATTCTTCCATCCTTTACAGAGCAGATTGATCTGTGTATACAGGAAACTTAATGACTGCCATTCATGAGGTACTCATTATTCCCGTGTTACAGTTATATCAACTGTGTTGCCCCCAAATGCCTATTTTATTTATTACTATAATATGCAGATGTGAACGTGGGCTGTAGTGGTACACACCTTTAATCTCAACATTGGGGAGGCGGAGACAGGCAGATCTGTGGGTTCAAGATGTTATATAGTCCTTAGTCTAGGTAAACAATGTATACGTAAACTATGCTGCAAAAACACATGATTATTTCTAAATCCATATGTGGGGGCTGGAGGGATGGCTCAGTGGTTAAGAGCACTGACTGCTCTTCCAGAGGTCCTGAGTTCAATTCCTAACAACCACATGGTGGCTCACAACCATCTGTAATGGGTTCGATGCCCTCTTCTGATGCATCTGAAGACAGCTACAGTGTACTCATAAATAAATAAGTTTTAGAAAAAGCAATCTGTATGTGTGTATGTATCACACATCAACTGTGTCTATTACATCAGTTGTGTTTTACTGTAAGTTCATACCTATTTGTGCTATTGATAATATCGATAAGACACAGGTATGTTGAATAAGTATTGACCTAAAAGGTTATTTCTATGAAAACTTACAAAAGATTTTATAAAATTGGGTTAAAAATAAATGTTAAATTCCTCCAGGGGCGAGATCACTTTTTAATTACTTTAGCAGAGCGAGATAGCACATGCCTTTAATCTTAGCACTCTGGAGGCAGGGGTGGGCAGATGGATCTGTGGGTTGGAGGCCAGCTTGGTCTACACAAAGAGGTTTGGGACAGTCAGAGCTACATAGTAAGGCCCCCGTCTCAAAACAAAACAAACCAACACACACACACACACACACACACACACACACACAATGCTTTAAACATATTTGGATAGGTAGTTGAATCTGTCTGTCTATCTGTCCCTCATTTCAATTGAGAGCAATTTTGAATTTTTAACAAATCATGTGAAACCTTCAGTTTTCTCAGGAAGTTTTCAGTTAACGAAAGGGAAAACCCCCTCAGGAAATTTTAGGGTTGGTATTAATCACCAGCCCTCCCTCCCCACAGGGCTTACCCAGAAAGACAGCAGCTTGTCACCTTTCTGGCCCTCCCTGGGGTTAAATGCTCCAGCAAATGGGATGTGTTTTAATCTCTCCCTCCTTTAAGTGGTCCTTGGATGAGCAGCCTGGGTATCACCTGGGGGCATGTTGGAAATGAAGAATCTTGCCTTTCATCTCAGATCTGCTGAGTCAGAATTTACATTTTAATAAAGTCTCTGGGGGGACCTATAGCCAAAAGTTTCCTAGGCAAAACACTGCCTAAAAGTAATTCTAAAATAATAAAACAAAGTACCTTGAAGACTACTATAAGGAGAAATAGGTTTTAATTTACCCAGTAACACAGAAAATCAGATTAGGAGGGAAAAATCCCTCCCCTGTCTGAGGACTATGTAGAGGGGACACTTCAGCTAGAAACCATATTTGAACAAGTAAGCACATGAACAGAAATCCTGTTTGTTTATGATAATCATGTAAGCACTGGCCCTGATGAAAAACCCAACATAAAATCCACAGCTGTCAGGAAGACACTTGCGTGTATTGAGCCAATGTATGTGACCCTTTCATTTTTCTCCTGAGCAGAGGGGAAGTTATATAAAAACTATGGAAATAATACATTTATATTTTATTATATATTATCACCTGAAACATTGTACATGAAAAGTTGTGATGGCCATGTGGTGCCTCCTCAGGATGGATCATATCTTTCATAAATTTATGTTATAATACCTTAATTTTCCTTCACTCCAGCAAGTCTTTACTGCTAAGATAAACTACCCACAAAAAATGCTGACCTCGTCTTAGCACATGACATTCCTCTTCCTGGGGGCCAGGGATATTTCCTAAGAGTGTTTCTCATACCTTATCCCCTAGGCAATGGGAGCATTTGCAAAACTGTAAGGTCATTTTGCTTACTATTCAGTGAGCATTAACCGTGACAGAAACCAATCACCAAGCGCAGTAAGTATTCTGAAGTATCAAAAGGAAAGGGCCAATACTCAAGGATCAGCCTGCTATCTGATGTAATCTCTAAACTCTATGTTGCAATTTGTGCCTTTCTTTTTTTTTTTTTTTAAAGATTTATATATTTATTACATATAAGTACAATGTAGCTGTCTTCAGACACACCAGAAGAGGGCATCAGATTTCATTACAGATGGTCGTGAGCCACCACATGGTTGCTGGGATTTGAACTCAGGACCTCTGAAGGAACAGTCAACGCTCTTAACCACTGAGCCATCTCTCCAGCCCCCAATTTGGGGCTTCCAAGGTAGTCTTTGAATCTTACATAATTAAGGGTATAAACCAACCAACATTTGAAAATTAATCAAATTAGGGTTTTGGTTTTTCTCGAGGAAAGGTTTAGGTTGAGTTTAAGGGGTCGGGCTTAAAACATTTCCAGCAAATAATTTAAATTCAAAGCAACATCTAGCTGTTTTCAGTGCTTTGAATAGGAATGGCTTCCATAGACTCACTTGTATTGATGCTTGCCCACAGGGCATGGCACTATTAGGAGGTGTGGCTTTGTTGGAGAAGTGTATCACTGGGGAGGTGGGCTTTGAGATCTTACAAACTCAAGGCTGGCCAGTGTGACTCAGTCCCCTGCTGCTGTCTGTGGGTCAGGATGTGTATGTAACTCTCTGCTCTTTCTCTAGCACCATGTCTACCTGCACACTGCCATGCGTCTCACCATGATGATATTGCACTAAACCTCTGAAACTGTAAGTCATATCCAATTAAATGTTTTCCTTTGTAAGAGTTGCCATGGTCATGGTATCTCTCCACAGTAATGGAAACCTAACTAAGCCAGTGCTGATGTCAAAGCCCCTTGGTGAGGCTGTGAAATGACCTGAGAACATGGGAATCATTACCCATGCTCATGTTCAGACTCTATGTATTCCAGAACTAACCTTGGACTTTAAAGAAAGCTTCCCTGGGGCTTCGGGTGAGCTAGATAGATGACCTCCTATCTATTTAGCCGATAAAGAAGGACCAGAAGGTTAGATTAGAAAACATTGCCCAAGTTAGTAGGAGGCCAAGCAGAGCAAACAGTCAGAAGGCAGATGAAATTCGTCAGCTTGGAGAAGAGATTCAGAACTGCTGAAATAAGTCTCGAGGCTGAGAACATTCTAGGCCTAGATAAGATTGTACGGAGGCTAGAAGCTTCCAGGACTAGCCTAAGGTAGCAGACAGAGGCAGTAAACCTCCAAGACAACAATTATGTCAGGTGTATAAAAGTGACTTTTATATCCATGTGTATGTATTTTCACTTCTCTTGGGTATAAACCAGGAATGGGATTGTTACATCAGGTAAGAACTCCATAGTAAACTTTAGATGAACTGTCAGACTGTTTTTTTATGGGGGTGAGACGGGGTCTCTCAAGGTAACACTGGTAGTCCTGCAACTCGGTGTGTAGACTAAGCTGGCCTTGAACTCGCAGAGATCTGACTACCTCTGCCTGCGTGCTGGGAATAAATTTCTATTTCTACCCATATGATTCACTTGCCACAAATAGAGCGAGCAAATGGAGTAAACTTTTCTTAATGTTAGCATTTGTATTAGAGACAAGCAGATAATAAGATGGTGATGTCTTTAACATGTGAGAGAGATTATTTCTTTCATGATTTAAGAACTGACCTGAAGTAGAAATCAAGATGCAGTCCTAGAAGGAAGGGTTTTCAGTAATCTTTTTTTCCAAATGCTTTTAGAAAGGGCAGGGAATTGCTTTCCTGGCTTATAACTGTACAGGCACTGGTTGATTCTGAAGGGAACGGGAAGTGCTTTTTCAGGGACGATATACGGTGTTACACAGTGAGCGTGGTCTCCATCTGCATTCAGATTGTGCATCTAGCACACAGTACTTACATGACTCATTTCAATGCCTTATTTCCATTCTGCACACTAGGATAATTACCACCCTCTGGAGTTGCGATGACTGTTTGAGAACACACTTTAAACCATGCCTGTGTATAATATGCTCTCGATGTGAGGTATATGATAGCTTTTGCTATTATTCCAAACACACACACACACACACACACACACACACACACACACACACACCCAGAGAGAGATGGGGGGATTTAGAAGGCATAAAAACAACATGAAATTTAAGCCAGGTCTCTCTGCTTCTCTAGACCTTTCAACATGGAAAAAAATCGGCACAACTATTTCTACCTCAAAAGTAAACAAGGATAACAAAACAACAACAAATATTCTAGAGGCCCCTTCCTCAAAAGAGTTAAAAAGAGCACTTGTAAAAGGGAGATTTAAAACAAACAAACAAACAAACAAACAGACAAGGTGTCAGGGTATTTTAAACTAAAGTGGTCTGCATAGGGACAAAGTGGTCTGCATGGGAACAAAGTGGTCTGCATAGGGACAAAGTGGTCTGCATAGAGACAAAGTGGTCTGCATAGAGACAAAGCCAACAAGCCACTGTACCATTGGACTTATGCACTAAAGCTAAATTCTCTACAAGAAGAAAAGTAACGGAGTTAACAAGAGGGAAAGCAATCTGATAAAGCAAACCCCTTGGCAACCGACTCTGACCTAAGACGTTCCAAGCTCCTGCAATCTTGCTTTAGACAGACTAATAGAAATAGAATCAGGACTTGATCTAGCTTGAGCTCTCGTGGCTTATTTATTTCTCTGCCTTATGGCTTTAACCGCACAATAGAGGACAGGTTTCCAAAAAATATGTTTCTTTTGTCCAGGGCAAACTTTAGTAACCCTGCAACGAAGTTAGAGGAAGTGTTTGTGTTTATTATAATACTGTTTATAGAGTGCATGTGTCTTAAATGCTCTTGTTATGAGTGCAGTGTGACATTTACTCATGGCTCCTGCTTTCCCTGTACAATGACACATATGTCTTTAGAATGAATGGGTCAAAATGTTATGGCTCAGTTAACCTTCACTTCGTGGTTTGTAGTTCACACATAGCTAGCTGCGTTTCCGAACTGGACTTAAGGAAACAGTTCTACAAATTCACACGCAGAGGAAAAGGGTGTTTATAGAATATTTACAGGCTCAACTGAGGACTTTTAAAGTAACATAAATCGTGTACTTATGCCTTTTTATAAACGGAAACTCAAAGCTACCGCGATTCTGAGTTACACTGAAACCCAAATACCATCTATTTAGTGGAATTTCAACTTTATTTAGGATTTCTTAATAAGTATACTTTAACAATAACAGCATTAATTTAATATATAAATTTCATCCTGGCATGGTGGGGCAAACCTTTAATCCCAGAACTCAAGAGGCAGAGGCAGGCACTACAGAGTGAGTTCAAGAGCAGCCTGGACTATGCAGAAATCTTGAAAAAGACCAAAACCCCAACCAAATCAAACAAACCATTAAAAAGTAAACAAATTGAGAAAATATTCAAATGTAATTAACAAATCAGTGCCACGCACTGTATCTAGCACAGTGCAGAGTACAGACATTGAAGATGGGAGTTATTTTATGCCTCAAAATCATTGTGGGTGCTTATTTAAAGTATTAGATGGGGGCTATAGAGATGGCTCAGTGGTTAAGCACCCATATTGCTCTTGCAAAGGACTCTGTTGGGTTCACAGCAATAAATCACTTCCGGTGGCTCACAACTGCCAGAGAACTCCAGCGCTTGAGATCTGGCATCCTTTCTGCCCTGAAGGTGTCTGCACTCATGAGAACACAGGACACACACAGTCACCCATGCATACACACAATAGAAAATGATAAAGATAAATCATTCTAAAAGTCTTAGCTTGCCCCGCCAATTAGACAGTTCCATCACTAATTGCGATATCAACAGTATTAAAACTGGCGGCCAGTTCCTACACCCCACGCACTTGATAATAGTACATCACCCCCAATAGATTCCTGAATGATGTGTAACACATAAAAAGCCAAAAGTAAAGGCACAAGTAGCTCGCTTTACCCATTTTCCATCAGTTACCTAATGATCATCACATGACATACTCAGTCACCCAGTACTCAGAAAACCCAAACGAATCCTGCCTCTCACTGACCCTATGTTTATCCAACGCTTGCTTCCTTTGTCCTGTGTGCTCCGAGCACGGGTATGACAGAGAAGCAGGAAAGGAACCATTTGTGGGGAGAAAGAAGAGCACAAAGAATGGGGAAGAGAGACATAGAAAAGTGACAGTGGTGGAGCTGTGACTATAAACTAATTATAATCATATGCATATATAATATTGTCATAATGTGTACAAGCAGCATACGAGAACTTAATTTAAAGCCAGTAATTTTTGTGCGGGCGGTGGTGGCACAGGCCTTTAATCTCAGCACTCAGGAGGCAGCAGCAGGTAGATTTCTTGAGTTCAAACCCAGTCTGGTTTGTAGAGAGAGTCTCAGGACAACCAGGGCTACACAGAGAAGCCCTGTTTGGACATAACCCTCTCCCTTAAAATTCTGGTAATTTTTAAAAAGTCCTGGAGAAATAAAGAGAAAGACACCCCTTAGGAACTGTACTTGCAGATCAACCTCTTTTGTGTAGAGTATTGACTTGGAAATGCATGTGAAATGTTAGCATTAACAAGATCAGATTCTCAGCTGGACCACCGTGGCAACACCAGTACCTGTTGTGGAAAGTGAGGAAGGAAGGAGATCTAAATATCAAAGCTCTGCTCTCACCCTTGTATTTCTAAGTTGGGACAAAATACCTGGGCTCCTGCCCTGTGCTTGGTAAATACTTCCTAATATTTGCAAATGACAAATGAATGCAAAGCAAAAATATAACTTAAGAATTAAGAGCCGATTTCAATAATTGACCAAGACGGTTCCAAAAGCCCACGCGTGCCTGACTGACCTTGGTTGTCAACTTGACACACCTGGGAGTAGAAACTCCATTGAAGAACTGCCTCCACCAGATAGGCCTGTGGCTATTTCCGGAAGGCATTGTCTGATGGTTGATTAATGTGGGATGGCCCAGCCCATCATGAGTGTGACTTGCTCTAGGCGGGTGCACCTACTCTGATAGGGAATGCAGCAGAACAAGTTTGGGACCAGGCTTGTACCTCCTATTCCTGTGTGGAACTTTCTGTTTCAAGCTTCTGCTATGAGTTCCTTTCTTGGTTCCACCAGTGATGGACTGTGTCCGGTAAGATGAAATAAACACTCCTCTCTAAGCTGCTTGCGGTCATGGTGTTTATCACATACTAGGAAGCGAGCTAGAACGTTATACCTCAATGTGATGCCTGCCTGCTGTTCATTCGAAGACTCTTGGCTAGGTGTGGAACGTCCAGCCCCTGTATTCTTCAACCTTACCGTACACTTGTATTTGCCTGTTCTGGGGCTCCAGGGGCAAGTGCTTAAGTTTGAATCGGCTGCCTTGAAATAAGATATTTATCTGTGGCATGCCCTTCTTTTCTGGGGAATGTCAAATAAACGAAACAATGAAATCTCTGGCAATCCTTCCTTCCTTCCTTCCTTCTTTCCTTCCTTCCTTCCTTCCTTCCTTCCTTCCTTCCTTCCTTCCTTTCTTCTTTCCTTCCTTCCTTCCTCCCTCCCCCTCCTCCCCCTCCTCTTCCTCCTCCTCCTTCCTTTCTCTCTCTTCTCTCTCCTTCCTGTCTTCCTTCCTTTCTTTTCTTCTCCTCTTCCTCCTTTTCCTTCTTGTTTGTCTTATTCAACACGGAGGTTTCTCTGTGTAGCTGTAGGTGTCCTGGAACTCCCTGTTAGAGCAGGCTGGCCTAGTCTTAGAGATCCACCTTGCTTTTGTCTTTCTGGGATAAAAGGCGTGCCCTACCACACCCATCCGGCTAGATCTCCTTTCTTTTGGACCATTTGGCTTTATCACCTGGAACAGAAATAAGCCATGTACAACTAGGCTCTAATGGTCTACCTCTCAGAATTCCCTGTGGGTTCCTAAAGAACAAGAATTCCTGGACCTTATCCCCCAGAGATGCAGATTCAATATAGGGTGGCTAAGTCTGCTTATTGGTTTGAAACTCTAATCACAGCCACGCTCACATTAGAATGTCCCAGAAGGATTCTGCTTGCTCAGATGGAAGGTAAGAGTTATACAGTCGGCTTGTTTGGACTGGAAGCCACCCAGGTACTCCTTCACAGTGGCTTCTCTTGCTTGGGTTTGCAGGGAGCCCCAGTGACCCGCTTGTGAGGCTACTCGCACACACATACTGTGCTTTAGATTTACCAAGGAAGGTTTAAGATGGGAAGGTCAGACCTCTTCCTCCCGAAATCAACGCACGTCTCATTTTCTAAAAGATGACAAATTGCTATCCTCTGCCCACTTTTCCTCCTCCTCTTCCCCTCTTCTTCCTCACCTCTTCCCCCTCCCCCCTCTTCTTCCTCCTCTCCCTTTTCCTCCTTTTCCTCTCCTACCTTCCCCTCCCCGCTTCTTCACTGCAAAGAGCATAACATTCCTCTGAATTCCATCTGTAAGTGCTGACGTCATTTTTTCTCCCAGGCTGACCCTCAAAGTGAGTGTCTGTCTGAACACAAATAGAGGATAAAAGTCAATTCCTCCCCCCCTTCCCAAACTGGCATTATCTTTGGATATCTTCACATATAAAATATCAAAGTAATTATAAATGGTATGGACTACTGGAAAAATAAATTAAAGTTTCACCCATAAGAGACTCTGTGATTGCTTTCTTCTAGACACTGGTTTTGTATTTAAGGGTACGGAATTCTTGTGTGTGTGTGTGTGTGTGTGTGTGTGTGTGTGTGTGTGTGTGTGTGTGTGTGATATTGTAGTCTGAACCAAATAAGTCCTTAAAAGGCAACTATATCTTTGTACAAAACACACACACACACACACACACACACACACACACACACACACACACACACATGCACGCACACACACACATGCAAACCTTATGGAATGAAGTATCCCATAAAGTTTTTATGTACAGAAGTGCCCGTAACAACACAGCACCCTCATGTTCATGGACAGTGGTGTGGATACCCTGTGGCCTACCCACTGAGGTAGTACCCGACACTAATACAAATGAAGAATGCGAACTACTTACCCTGATCCCAACTCCCAACCCTGAACTCTCCAGCCCAAGGGCTGGGCTGCCCTTCCCCTAGATGTTCCTCCCTATATAATCCAGACATTTTTGTCTCCCCTCTCTCTTCTCCTTCTCTCTCTGTGCCAGCTCTTTCTCTCCTTCTCTTCCCCCTGCCCTCTCTTTCCCTTCCCATGGCACTCCCCTGGCCTCAGTCCTTGAGGCCAGTGAACTTGCCCTAGAGCAGCTTCCCCGAAGAACCTGAATTTAATATAACCTGATCTGGTTTGAATTGGCACATTTCATCAGCAGAGAAATAACTGATCAGAATGTTCAGGGTTGGTGGCAGGGTGTGCCAGATGGGGCCTGAGGGATCCTGGGAGAGCCTGGAGGCTCTGCTTAGGTATATAAGATAAGCATAGCAGTTCCCTGGCCTGGGGTCTGAAGCTAAACACAAACTGTGTGGTTGTGGCATAGAACACAATGAACTAAAGCAGCCAGGCACAGGGACCTCATAGTGTATGATTCCATTCCAAAAGAAGAAGAAAGTGCTCTAAGACGGCAAGAGGTGGGGCTTTAGGTGACTCTAAGGAAAAACCATTGAGATCATCCCGAGACCAGGAAGGGGCCTTAACACAAGCAGAGTTTATGCAAGTGCCATTACTTGTGACGTTTAATTGAGATGAGTGGTTGTGGTTGGAATACTTTCCAGGATGTTATACACTAATAGAAAGGTTAGATTATTGCCTTGAAGTTCACTTATTTAAGGATGATCATTTAATTACATCAGGCCTGAGTCGGTGCCAGGATCTAAAAGGAGAAAATGGACAACTTACATTGATAAGACCTTGCTATCCTCTTATACCCTGTGTTGTCACCTAGATCTTAGTGAATGGTTTCTGCTAACTGTAAAGCACAGTAAGGCTTCATGGGGGAAAAGTATCAGTGTGTGAAGTATCCCTGGGCAGACAATGATGCTGAGGAAGAAATGAGAGCACAACGCACTTCAGAATGGGTCTCGTCGACTGGCTCTCATTGGTTGGCTCTGCCAGCCTACTTTTTGATCATTCATTGCTCAAGTAAACCATGAAGTTGGGGTTCTATGTAGGTTTTTGTTTTCCTTTCAGATCACTAGTAATTTTTTTTTTAATTAGAAAAGATATAATAACCAAACGCTTTGAAATGTTCACAATGTCAGGAAAAGTGCTACTTTCGGTTTTATTGTTGTCTTTTTGTTTCATTTTGTTTTAATGTTGTTGGTCTATCTGTGTTTTCCAGCAGAACTTTCTGTGACTGGAAATCCTCCTGTGTGGTGACAATGACTGCCATGAGCCTGCACCATTGACATGTAGCCAGCTAGGCTTACAGAAGAAACCCATTTTTACATCAGCATCACTTGACTCAAATGTAAATTTAAGTAGGAAAGTGAGCTTATTTTATTGGGTAGTGCAAGCCTTTGGTGGCTTGTTGGTTTACTTGTTTTGGGGTTCTGGTTGTTTGTTTTTTGACAGAGTGTCATACAGTTCAGGTGGGTTTCAAATTCTCTGTGCAATTGAAGCTGACCTTGAGCCCTTGCTCTTTCTACGTCTACTAACCCAGGTCCAGGTTGCAGTCGTGTGCTACTATGTCTGACTGTATGGTAGACACAAGTCACGGTGACCCTCTGGTCCCTCATTCTCTTGCACGATCCCGGAAATGATGACTGATTGCTGAAATGGCTGGAGGTGACAAGAGTGGAGTGCAGAGCTTTACATTTGCTCGTAGTTTCTAGAAGGAAATGGCTTTCTCTGGGAAGGAAACCTGACAAAGATTCCATATTCTAACAGTCTTCAGAAAGTTCTTATAAAAAACAATTTCAAGAAATCCGGATTCGTCCCAAACCAGTAAACTTTAAATGCTTGTACACAAGTATTTAAATACAAGTATTCAATACAAGAAAGAAATCAAGGGGTCATGGAAATAGGCTACTTCCTTTTGATCTTGTAGTGGTTTGTACATGCTTTGGCCCAGGGAGTAGCACTATTAGAGGGTATGACCCTGTTGGAGTAGGTGTGTTACTGTGGGTGTGGGCTGTAAGACCCTCATCCTAGCTGCTTCAAGGCCAATATTCTGCTAGCAGCTTTCAGATGAAGATATAGTAGAACTCTTAGCTCCTTCTGCACCAGGTCTGACTGGACGCTGCCATGCTTTGGCCTTGTTGATACTGGACTGAACCTCTGAACCTGTAAGCCAGCCTTAATTAAATGTCGTCCTTATAAGAGTTGTCTTGGTCATGGTGCCTGTTCACAGCGGTAAAATCCTAACTAAGACAGATCTTAACTTAGTGAATGCATCCATGTTCCAATCTCTGGTCTAGATGCTGCAGAATTCAGGACTTGGAGCAGCTAAAGCACTAGCTCAGTTAAACTAAGAAAGAATTTCCCTTTTTTATTTTAGACTTAATGGTGTTTAGTTTTTTTATCCTTTGTTAGATTGTCTTGGCTTGAGAAAAACTGCTATTTTATAGCATTTGACTTGTTGCTTACAGAGTCAGTCTCTTTCAACAAGGTCAGCAGGATATGACACAGTAACTCCTATCCACCCACTCCTGCTGTCAGTAAAAATGTCCTACCATACCAACTTACACATGGTCATTTCCAAGATGCTTTAGAATACCATGGCCTTATTAGAACAGAGGCCTTTTAAGGCACTTTTATTCTTTCCAGGCAGTGTAATGATTCACATACTGTCTAGCAGCAAGATTGAAAGAGTTGCTGGTAATTTTCTTCTCACTACAAACCATTCTGCCCTGTTCTCATGAAGCAGAAATGTCATAGAGTTTCCACTGTCAGGAGTGTGTATTTCAGACAGACAGACAGACACATACACACACAAATTAGACTAAACTGAAAACTATACACATTAGCTTAAAATCTGACCATTTTAATTTCCGAACTTTCCTCCTTAATCCTCCCACATTAACATTTATGAAATTAGGGTATGTCTTAGAGTCTACATGGAAAAGAACCTTGTTAGACTCTAGGTAGGAAAGTCAGTTTCAATAACCTTATTATCAGCCAACTAGAGAAAGTATGTTTTAGCCATGTTAGACTGTATTGGCTCTTCCAAACTCTCATCTCAGTTTAACTACTGTCATTGGAAGTTAAGTTTCAACTTACATATTTGAATTCTTAATCTTTTAAAATGTCCTTAGGAGGATTACATTGCCGAGCAGTTTTGAAATGTAAAGTTATTTCTTGTTCAAAAGTCTACTTATCCTTCAACAGATAATGTAATTAAGGGGAGAAGCTGCCAGATTGCTCTTAAATCAAAAAAAATGTTGTACGGGAGCTACACTGACTCTAAACTCAATACCACTGGTGTTCTTAGAAAAGAAGCAAAGAGGGGGCTGGAGAGATGGCTCAGTGGTTAAGAGCATCGACTGCTCTTCTAGAGGTCCTGAGTTCAAATCCCTGCAACCACATGGTGGCTCACAACCATCTGTAATGGGATCTGATGCTCTTTTCTGGTGCGTCTGAAGACAGTGATGGTGTACTCACATACATACAATAAACAAATCTTTAAAAAAAAGGAAAGAAAAGAAGCAAAGCGACAGAAACACAAGGAAGCCAAGATAGAAGTGAAAGTCCACACACCAGAGGCTGCTGAGGATTCCCGACAGCACCCTGAAGCTTGGAGGGAAGGCTGAAACATCCCAGGGCACGCAGCTCTCACGGCCTCCTCACCACTGCCTCCACCGCCTCCAGAGCATCTAGAGAATGCCTTTCACTATTTGAAGCCTTTTTCTGTTTGTCATAACAGTTCTAGGAAGCACATAATCGATGTCATGGGAACCTCAATTTGATTGCATCTCACAATAACCACGGAAGCTCTAGGACACTGCCATCCTTCAGCTGTAAGGAAACAGCTCTTGATTTAGCACTGTTTACACAGCTGTGTCAAGAATTAGAACAAAACACATGACAGTTCCTGCAGCAGAGTTCAGCTTCTAGAGCGCCCTGATTAGACTTCTAAAAATTGACCACAGGTAGGGATTCCAATAAGCCATAAAATACCTCTGACCTGTAAAATACAGCGGAAACAGAATGAGTTAAAATGTATGGAATCAAGCTGTCTAGAACAGCAAAAAGGACACAGTCTAGTTATTAAACATAAAATATAGGATCATAACATGATTAGTTACGAGATGGGAAGAGTTGATCAGAATGTATTATTGAGTGTCATTCAGGATGACGATACTTGTGCCAACTCAGTGGAAGTTTTGTTGATTTTTGTAAACACGTGTTGCATTTTTCTTTAAAATGTTGGGTGTTAAAAGAACAGGAATTGAGTTTTAAAGGGTCAAAGCAATAAAGAAGAATAATGGAATATGAACCATAAGATCAATATAAAAGCATGAATAGAAGGGTTGTAGGGTCAATGTAAGGCTGAGTATAATACTGGCACTATGATATCAGACTCCTAGTTCAAGAACTGAGAGAAAGGTACTTCTACTGTTAAAACCATTTAGTTCAGTGGTTCTCAACCTCTGGGTTGAGACCCCTTTTGGGGTTACCTCAGACCACTGGAAAACACAGATATTTTACATTATGGTTCAAAACAGTAGCAACAAGGTATGAAGTATCAACAAAACAGGTTTGTGTTTGGGGGTCACCACAGCACGAAGAACCGTGTTAAAGGGCTGCAGCGTTAGGAAAGCTGAGAACCACTGATCTAGTTGTGGTTTCTTTGTTATAGCAGCACAATGGACCAATCCATTGTGGGATGGAATTTAGCTGCTTGATGTAAAGACAAAGAGCATGTAGAACACGATTCTGATTTTATATGAAAAACCGGGCCTCAAATTATTGTAGATCACAGTAAACAAATACGTTTTTTTCAGTTATATCATGGAGATAATATCTCCTGCAATGCGATATTAGTTTTAGGATATGTAAGACGATGTAAGCACTTCTTTTTACGGAAGCCATTGATTATTTGGGGGATGGAGTAGGAGTTAAAGTACAGCTACTGGAACTCGTAACTATACTAAGGCACTCTCTGGATTGAGATGCTCAACAATGGCATAGGAGCCATGGAGGAGATGGACTTTGGGGCTCTCTTTAGAAACACTCCAATGCCCATAATTGCTTCTAACACTCACTGAGAAACCTCAGTCTTGAGTAGAATTATGATGATCCCTACAATAATAACCCTAATGGTTTATGGTCTTATTGGAAACTAGGCATCAGCTCAGTTCTTTGCATACATATTCATGTTTAACCTTCAACACATCACCACGGGCTAGTTATTATATGCTTGCAGCTAGAAAACACGGAGGACCAAAAGGTTAATGAATTTGATCTTGGACACTCTAGTTTCTCTACCTCGCTTCATCTAGCTAGCTATTTCTCTACCTCTCAGCTGCTTATTATGAAATAAGTTTTTAAGCTGCTAAGAAATAGATAGATAGATAGATAGATAGATAGATAGATAGATAGAGTTAATTAATTAAATTTAAAAACCTTCCCACATCTGGCCAGCCAGGAGGTGCTATCATGGGAGTTGACATTACTCACAACAAAGAAGAAAAGTTTCCAGCACGAGGAGTCTTAGATCTATGACATCTGCCTGTGGCTGCCGGTCAAGCTGCACAGGTTTCTGGCCAGACCCTGCCTTCAATCAGGCTGTGCTGAAAGGGTCATTTATAAGTTGCACTAGCTGGCCACCTCCGTCCGTGTCCCAGATGATTGGAAGGATGAAGCTTCCTGGCTGTGGTTGTGTGGATGGTCAAAGATAATGTGGGTTCTACAAGCGCTCAAGCTAAAGGTGTGTGCACTGTGGTGATTAGCCAGGCCCAAAGTCTCCTCCATGAGGCTGAGGGTAATATCCTCACCTACGGCCAGCTGGTCCTGGATCCTCCAAGGGCCTTGGTGCCATGCTCATGTCTGTTCCTTGGAAGGGCCGAAAGATGTGTTGCTATTTCGTCCTGGCTTCAGGAGCCCCACATAGGCACATGAAACCCTATGTTAGATCTAAGGACCAGAACTCTGAGCATGCCAGAGGCTGAAGGACCAGCCGTGGCTACAACTAACGTTGGATCTTACTGTTATTCCAAAAAGGTTTGGACGCAAAACCAAGCCAAAGCAAACTAAAATCAACACAAAGCTAATGACACAGTCCCAGGATACCTTTACTCAGTTTTCCTTATTGCTCAATATTTTTAGTACCAGTATTAAGAATTCTAAGTTCTTGGACTCTTGGGGGCTTCCAGAGACTGAACCACTAACCAAAGAGTATGGACCTAGGTCCCCCTGCACATATGCAGTGGATGAGCAGCTTGGTCTTCATGTAGGTTTCCAACAACAGGAGCAGGGGCTGGGGGAGCGGTCCCTGAATCTGTTGCCTGCCTGCCCATGGATCCTGTTCCCCTAGCGGGGCTGCCTTGTTTGACCTCAGTGGAAGAGGATGTACCTGGTCCCGCAGCACTTGATGTGCTGAGGTGGGGTCGGGTGGCGGGTGGAGGCTGGGGAGAGGTGTGTGTGGTGTGATACCTAGAGGGGGGCTCCCCTTTCTCAAAGGAGGGGGGGAGGGGAGAATGGGGAGAGGATCTGTGTGAAGGGCTACTGGGAAGAGAAGGGGGCTGATATTGGGATGTAAAATAAATAAATAAATAAATTAATTTAAAAAAGAATTCTAAGTAAAGGATTTAGGTACATTCATCTATGTCATAGAACTTTCTTTCTTTCTTTTTTTTTTTTTTTTCGGAGCTGGGGACCGAACCCAGGGCCTTGTGCTTCCTAGGCAAGTGCTCTTCTGCTGAGCTAAATCCCCAACCCCATCATAGAACTTTCTTTCTCCCCACTAACATTCTTTCCTTTTGCAGGTCATGGCTCACACAGCTCCATGTTTGGAAAGGTATTCGGTTTTTCATGTTCTGTTGACTCTTTCAAAGATTTCCTTGGTCTTTATTCTACAACTGTGGCTTTTTCTTTTTCTTTTTTTTTTTCTTTTCTTTCTTTCTTTTTTTTTTTTTTGAGACAGGACCTTCACTGTCTTGGAATTTGCTCTGTAGACCAGGCTGGCCTTGAACTCAGAAATCTGCCTGCCTCTGCCTCCCAAGTGCTGGGATTAAAGGCATGTGCTGCCACCTCCTGGCCAGGACTGTGACTCTTTAAAAGACAACAGGCTAATCATGTGGGAGAATGTCTCTGGATTTAGTTACTCCGAACACTTTCTCCCTGTTTGAGGTTAGACATTTTTTTGGTGGTGCCCACACACACACACACACACACACACACACACAGATACATACACACACACACACACACACACACACACACACACACACACACACACACACATATATGAAATGGAGCTGTGTCCTCACTCATCACATCATGGATTCCATGATATTGAGGTTTCTTCCTGCTCCCCCCTGAGGTTAATGTTACCGTTTCACAAAGGCGATATCTGCCATTTTCTACTCTCATGTCACTAGTTAGTGAGCATCACGTGATGGGACATGCTTGAGAATCATGAGAATACCTGGCAAGAGTATCATCCATTGCTGAATATAAAAACAAAATTTAATACTAGGATTTATAAAATCATAATTTGATTTCTATCATTCCTTTTACACTTATTATTACACAATACAGTCAATGAAAAACATCTTTTATCTCATTTATAATATAAGCAAACGCTGGCATGGATATAGGTTCATTGATATTTCCTCTAGTCTAGATTTATTTATGATTATTTTGGCATTCAAAGAATCTAAAATTTAGCCATTGATATCTCATTCAATCTAATTTCTGTGTCCTTTCGTCATGCTGCTGTATATGTCAAATATCTAAATAAATACACACTAGCTAAATAGTTTTTGAAGACAGGGTCTCACTACTTAGCCTTGGCTGGCCTCGAACTCAGAGATCCATCTCCCTTGGCCTCCCAAAGGTCAGGATTAAGGCATGCGCCACCATGTAGGGAATAGATTATCACCTAACTGTCTCAAAATACAAGAGAGCTTGGGTCACACCGCCACTTACCTGCCATTCTGAACCAACAGCCACTTTTATACAATGCTGCTGACTCTTTCTCACTGAGAAATGGTGTCCGGAGAGTAAAAGGTGGGTGCTAAATGTGCTTGTCGCTACAACTTGATATCCTTTAAGAAATGAAAACTAAAATCTGATCCACTGATTCTGCCTTTGGGGCCAACAGTCTTAGAAGTGACACCTGGTCCGGTGAGAAGGTCAGAGTTCATCCGGTGGTGATTTTCAGGTGACTCACGATCTCGGAGTGCGGGTTCTGTGCTGGCCGCGGAGGGCTGCAGACTCTAACCATTTTGTCTCTGCTACTTGACTGGTTGGAACAAATGATAGAATTTGGGGTTTTATTCACAGATCATTTCCGCGGGGCCCACATTGACAAGTTCCATGAATACCGGAAGAAAAAAAAAATACACTCGAGCCACACCATCCCAGTGCTACACAATCTGTGAGAGACTAACTCCCATCCCCGTGTTTAGTCCCGGTTCGGCTCTGACTCAGAAGACAGCTTGCCAATTTAGACTCATTAACCTTCCCGACACACTTCCTTCAGCAGACCATAAGTAAGCCTCACTCCGACTTGAAGTTTCCGATGCCAGATTTCAGCTCCGGCTCACTAGCTGTAGGCGCAATCCTTTTCCCTCCCCGTTTGCTCGAAGCAGAAAAATGGCAGCAGATTTGAAATTTAAATGACCTCAGGCAATGTGTTGACCTAAATTCTCTGTCAGTGATTTAAGAGGCGTTCAATGGCTGTAGGCAGGAACAAAGACAAAGCTGGAAATTTCTCCCCATGAATAATCTCGGGCAACTTCGGGGCCAGATTTTGTCTTCAGGTCCCTGCACATGACTCAGTAATGTTTTCATCTTGGGGAAATCAACAGGACCTCTGCTCTGTGAACAAAATATTGAATTCCAAACAGTCACTGTTTAGGAAAAGACAGAAGACGATGCCGGAGCCTGGAAGCTGTGAAGGATTTAGGGAACAGAAAAGTAGTATTTGGAGATGCACAACAAAGACAAATAAATCTTAATAAAAAAATGGCAGCGGGATAAATAATATAAACAACACATGGACAAGAAGTCTAGGTGAGTGGGAGGGATCTGTGTACTGGGGCACTTCTGGGATGCTCACTTGGTAGGATGAGTGTTTACTAGTCCTTCTGGAACCCATAACACATTTCGAGCTCTAAGCATATGGCTTATATGCTTGTACAGGGAAGAAAAGCTATCCTATCGTTTTCTCCAATGAAAGATGTTCCATACAACACTGAATCATCCTTACTTTATACTTTACAAATCAACAATGGAAGCAGGAACCTCCGAGTCAGCAGAAGAAAGGCCGAACACATTTTATACAGAAAACGTGTTCATATTATACTATTTGGTGTCATCTTTCAAAAGCAATCGTAACCTAGATAATATATTTGAAAAGCAGAAGAAATCTTTTCACAGAGGCTCACAAGAAAAATGTGCTTGTGAAATGTGTCAATAGGCTTACCCAGAGCATGTCGGTGCCTTTTCTGTCCTACTGATATAAAATTAGTTATGCCTGATAGTTCAGCTATTAGATATTTTTGTTGATGATATGAATGATGCTTCAAAAGACCTCTTGTGAACCTCATTTAACAATAGCTTTTAGTAATCCATCCCAGGAGCTGTAAACTGTGCCCGATCACGCCTATCTACTCTGTGGGTGGATTTATGATATGAGGGATGGCCCCAGCACAGCACTGAAGTGACATATATTTCATGTCAAGGGTAAGGAGTGATCACAGCACATTATTTCACTGCAGTTCTTCTTAGAGGAGAATGAAAAGATGCAGCCACAATGCTGTTACTAATGTCCAGCTCAAAGACTAAGGACCACGTCACCATCCCCACCAACTCAATGCTGTAGAACACCCTCTCCCTGGTGCTTTTCAAAACACTAAATAACCTCTAAATGGAATCCTTCCATTTATCTCCCAACTGGTATTGTTTGTCCTTTCTGTGAGTTTATTTGCATTCTTTTTGGTGTCATAAAAACAAAACAAAACAACCACCTTCAAGCTGTCACTTCACAAAGCTGGGATCGTGAATGTCTACTGTCTAATCCTGATTGGTAGCTATGCTTCAGTAAAAGTGGTTGTGCCTTGAGAGGTTTTGTTTGTTTTAGTTTTCAAAATAGAGGAATTAGGGCTAGGGAACCAAAAAAAGATAGTACAGCACTTACCCCATAAGCCATAACGAATAAAACCTGTTCCATGATACTTAATCAGGAGTCTGATTTGACAATCGTGTCTCTTGAATTCCAAGTCTTCTAAGACTATTTATTTAGTTTCACATGAATGTGATGATGATGATGACAGTGGTGGTGGTAGTGGTGATGATGATGATGATGGTGATGATGATGATAATAGGGGGCTTGGTCTTATGTAGCCCAGGCTAGCTTAGAACTTCTGTCTAGCTAAGTATGACCAGGAACTCCTGATTTTCCTGCTCCATATCTGAGGAACTTGGATTACATATGTACAACACCAAGACAGAGCACAGGCCTTCAGGCATGCCAGGTAAGCACTACTGAGCTACACCCTCAGCTACTTTAATTTTCTTTTTTCTTTAAAAGATGTATTTATTTATTATATATAAGTACACTGTAGCTGTCTTCAGACACACCAGAAGAGGGCATCAGATCTCATTACAGATGGTTGTGAGCCACCATGTGGTTGCTGGGAATTGAACTCAGGACCTCTGGAAGAGCAGTCAGTGCTCTTAACCACTGAGCCATCTCTCCAGCGCCCCCCCCTTTTTTTAAGTTTAATTTTCAATTAATAAATGTTCAGTGATAATTTCTTTGTATATTTCTTCTTACTGTTGTTTTATACCTACCCACCTGCTACCAAAACACACTCATAAATATCTCTAGTTCTCTCTACTTTTGTCAATCAATCAGTCAATCAATCAATCAATCAATCAATCAACTCTTTTCTTCTTCCAAAATATAAATATATGAGTTCATGGATAATATGTCTCATACTTTAATCTTTTTTCTTGGATTTAAGATAAAAATTTTTTTTCAGATCATACACTTTACAGATGGGCCAGAATTTTTTTTTTTAAAGAAAGAAGAATGAGAGAAAGAGAGGGGGGGGAGGGTAGAACGAAAAGTACAAAGAAAAATCGAAGAAATGCAAACTGTTGCAATAACATATACCAAAAACAACAAAATTAATTTGCTAATCTCATTTCCCTTCCTCTCTTGTCTTCAAATCTATTTCTAAAACAAACAAACAAACAAACAAACAAAAAAACCCAATAATTACAAAAAAGAGACTTGGTTTACAACAGACAAAAATGTATACACTATTTGCTTAAACTAAGTTTTGCCTATGGTTAAATAATGGATTTTTGGTCATTTGGTTTTTAAATCATGTTTCTTAGAGTTAGGCATGAAAATTATATCAGGCACAATCAGTTAAATGACAATCCAATATGTAGACTTTAAAGGTTTTTGTATTAATTACATTTAACAAGACAAAGTAAAAGGAGTTTCATTACTAGTCATCTTGTGTGGCAAATGAGGTATTTTATAACTTTTAAGTACCAAAGAAATGAAATGTTCTTCTAAGATAATGCTTGCTTTGGGCTTTCCTCTCTCATCTACATATGACATGACTTAAATTAATCATTGCATTGATTAGACACATTGGTTGTAACCTCAGAGTACCCAGAGTACATTGTTGTGGCATTAAGAAAGGATGTCAAATCTTTCCCCTCACAGCATGAGTCCAGATTTGAACTCTCTACTTCTGTCTTTCATCACCTCCTGTGTGTGTGCATATGCGCGTGCATGTGTCTGTCCCTAAAAGGGGGCTTTTGCTCTGTATTTACTGAACAACTTAGAAAGTATCACATAGTAGAAGGAATGAGGGGTACTTTACAGAAATCTTTAACTGAGTTTTACAAGGGATGAAACTTCACTGACTGATCCACACAAACAAATAAAACCAAGCAACATCCGTACGTTGCTTTCAACATTTACGGAAACATTGACTTTCATAAGGTTGCTTTCAACGTATTTGCTGTTCTCAGCATTTATTACCATAGCACATAAACACACATACATTATTCATGGGTCAGTGCCGTGGAAGACCACATTGATTTAAGATTAAAGCTATGTAGCATCCTAGGTTGTGAAAGTTGATTACACAGGAAATCTAAGTGAGGTTGGTTATTACGCTGTTCTCTTAAAGGCAGATTAACCGAAGAGGCCGAGTACACAGAAAGAGGGAGCTGGCTTAATTCTTAGGTCACCTGTCACTCATCAGGAGCCATTAACTCTGGCTGTGAGTTCCAGCAAAAGTTTCAGTATTCTCGAATGTAAGAGTTATTTTCATAATAATATCATCACAAATCATGTCTAGAGGGGAATGGAAGTTGATATAAATGTGAGATTTGTGAAATTTTCCTTTCTCAGATGGGGGTGGGGAACACATACTCCTATGACATCTTTCCTGGTTCCAGTTTTCTTTCTTCTACCACCTGCCCCTGGGAGGAGTGCTCAGTTGAAGACGCTAAGGCATCCTGTGAGGAAAGGGATTCCCAAGGAGGAAGACAAGAAGAAGGTAGTTTGTCTTGGAAATTTGTTCAGCACATTAATTCAAGAGATGGATGCCCTCAAATACAGAAAGAAAAATAATTTGATTGTTTCTTCTCATGAATTCTACTGCTTTTAGGGTTTCCACAACATTGATAATACCCTGCCAATTAGGTTTTGTCTGGTTGAACATAATGGCTCCTTAGGTCTGTAACTTTATAATATTCTTCACTCGTAGAGAAGAAAACACGAATTATTGCCCAGCAAAATGAACTCACTGTTAATCATATCTCAGAAAGTATGGTAATATTTCTCTGTATTTAAATTCACAGAAAATCAGGTAGGTAAAAACTAAAGGCACAAAAAGGGTTTTCCTACTTATTTTCAAAGCAGAAATGAATGAAATTTTCTAACTCCTGCTCCATATTATAAAGTGAAAAATTTCAAGGTCACTGAAAACCAAAAACCTTCTTAAAAATTCTCATGTTTGGATACATCTCAATTTTCATTTTAACCACCGAGCCACTGACGCGTAAGAGACTTAATACTCTCTTGCTTTACCTACAGAGTGAGTGGTAAGAGCAACACACTATTTTCTATTCAGTTTTAGAGTTGACAAGAGCCTGAATACAATGAATCTTGAACTGGCCATCTTCACTGTGGGAGGCGGAGGCGGAGGCGGAGCTAAACTAGGAGGTAAACACCCACCAGGAGCATAAAACAGGAAATTGGTCTCCCAGGGATTCACTGGGCCAATCAGGTGGTTCTCCATCTCCTTAACAATGCCATGTGAAAGCTGGAAATCTGTCCCCTCTTGGATTCTTTCTGTTCATTAACTTCTTGCCTTAAAATCTGGTCATTGGACCAGGTGTGGAGAGGCACACCTTTAATCCCAACACCTGGGAGGCGTGGCTCTCATTTCAAGCCTAACCTGGTCTGTCTACCGAGTCCCAGGTTAACCTGGACTATACAGTGAGACCCCATCAAAATAAATAAATGAAACAAAAACGGCCATTGCATAGCTCCTTTCATTACAAGTTCTAAATTTCCTTTCTTGCTTTTCTTTTTTCTCTTTGAAGGAGGCTCTTGCTATGCAAGTCAACTTGGCCTCTAACTTGTGATCCTATTGTTCTTGCCTCCCAAAGGCTGGGATTAGGGCGTGTGCCAGCGTGCTGGCTGAGTTCTGTCTTTTACAATCCAACATTGGAAAATTACATTTACTTATTGCGGTCCACTGCTCAGAATAATTTTGCAGGTGCCTGCGCTCCACAGATCAAAGCCACGCTTCTTAGAGAAGGCAGAGCCTTTCAGAACTCAGACCCAGCTTACTCTTTTAGTGCTGGTCTCAATGCTTGTTACAGGACACCACTCACTAACCCTATAAGATTCGGAGTTGTCGTCTTGCTAATATTTTGTTAAGATTGACATTTTTCCATTTCCAGGCCTTTCAGCGTTCGAGATTCAATCTAAATATCCCCAGAGTCTAAAGCTTCCCGTTCTCAACCCATCAGACCTGGACCATCATTCATTTTATTCCCTATACTTTTTTTTCCATTCATTTGCAATCACAGGTCTCATTATATGATTAAATAATTAATATCTGGGTGAAAGTTCTCCCAAAGGAAAGTGACTCAGACAACAGTCTTTTCGAGTTGAACTTTCTACAGCCTAGAGCAGTCGTTGGCACCCAGTATGTATCCACATGTCTAAAGATGGGTCCCAAACTACCAAGGACATTAAATCTGATGACTATTTTTTTGTGTGTCAGGTCATGCAACAGATAATTTTCTCTGTGTGTGTCTTGTCCAAAAAGGACAGAAGTAATCTAGTATGAAATTGCTTAAAGGGTTATTTTCTATTTCTTTTCTCTCCTTGAGAAAGGTTACACTAAAAATACAGACCATTTACACACAATCCACTAATGGCGGTCTCATTTTATGCCTCAATTTACAGAGACGCACTTCTGAGTAGATCAACCCATGTGAAATAAAGAAATTAATTTTATGAACTGGTGAAATAGATTTTATTGAAATAACTGATTAGTTTCAGCAAAGTAGTCGGGTTTAAAGCAATTTTTATCAACTATAAGTAGGAGAGATGGAAATAACTGTCACATTGATATTCACACAGTTATCTTGCTATCTACCCCTGTATTTACTTGGTGCCAATTATGTCTCAGATACTGATTTGATTATGGAAATATGAACTTGAATATGTGGTTTTGCATATCTACTAGGCTTTCTTTAAACACAAAAACACTCAGTTTGCTAAACCAACCAGGTACTTCTTGAAAGTCCATCACAACCGCACAACACCTCTGCTCAGAAAATGAAATGGACTTTTGAATCCCAACATATGTTTTCTTGATCCAAATTGAGGCTCATTTGCATGAAAGACAGTCACAGACGACCTCATGTTTTCTGAATCCACCGTTTAGCTAAGCTGGGAGCAGTTCTCATCTTTTTGGTCCACATTATTTTCTTTCTTTTTTTGTTTTTTTTTTTTTTTTTTGTTTTGAGCTGGGACCCGAACCTAGGGCCTTGAAGCCATAGGCAAGCTCCACCACTGAGCTAAATACCCAACCCCCACATTAACATTTTCAATGACAAAATTTGAGACTTGCTTTCACCCGGATGTGCTCCAAAGTCTCTGTGTAGCCAGAGCTGTTGTTATTTGAAATAGGTCACCAGAGGGAGGACGATGAGCAGAACAGAAAAGGGGAAACGTTATACGAGCCTTTCATGGCTTTGTTGGAAAACAAAAATCTCTATAACTCCTGCTTGGGTGATGGACTTTTGAGTTATACCACAGTGACATCATTCTTGTTCAATGCCAAAAGTAAGCTAAGGGCCAGAGAGATGATGGCTCAGCGGTTAAGAGCACTGACTGCTCTTCTGAAGGTCCTGAGTTCGATTCCCAGCAACCGTATGGTGTCTCATAACCGTCTACAATGAGCTCTGATGCCCTCTTCTGCTGTGTCTGAATAGAGCAACAGTGTACTCATATACATAAAATAAATAAACAGATCTTTAAAAAGAAAAATCAAGCTAAACAGTTTATGCCTCACTCTTTCCCAGTCAAGTTTTCTCTCAGTCTTTTCCTGAAACTGCTTGGTGATGGTCTTCCATTCTAACTCTCCTCTTCAAACTCCATTTGTCACCTCCATCGCTAACTTGTAGAACATTGTTCCTCTAGGGCCTCCCCTAGAACTCTTACACCTTTTGTTTCTACAATGATCTTCAGATACCCGAATTTTAGCTTATTTAGAGCTTAGCATCTCAATCTTTGACGTGCATGTGAGTCACCAGGATTCACTTATTAAAGAACACAGTCTTTCAGTGTGTCTTGAATGAAATTGAGCATGTGTGAGCAAGTTCTTCAGAGACAATCATGATGTTGGTGTTCTTGATGGTGGTAATGATAGTGATAGTGGTGATGGTATTGGGTCATGGTGATGGTGGTGATGGTGGTGATAGGGATGATTACACAGATCACTTGAGAATACAGCAAGGCTCTTGTCGTACACCATTTAGTTCAGAGCTAAATGTACACAAAGCTATTGAACACTAGACCTGTGGCTAGTCCTAATTGGTTTATGATTATATATATATATTCATATATATCATATATATATAATCATATATATATATAATCAATATATATATGTATGTATCGCTGGTAAAATATGTTATTTAATTTTGTATTGATCACGAATTGAACTATTATTTCAGACATATTGGATTAATTGAAATATAAGACTTTCACATATTTGTCTTTTTTTAACCCATTTTAAGTTGTATGATAGAGAATTTTAAATTTATTTGGCGTTCATATTACATTCCTATTGGTTAGTTGAAACTTCTGTAGCAGAGGCAGACATTTCAAAACCTAACCAGCCTTGGGACCCTAGAACCCTCACTTACCTGGCACATTCCCAGGCTTGTGATGCGGTCTGCCACACTTGCATCTGTAGCATTTCCCCCCAGTGGGACATTCCGAACCAAATACATTTAAAGAGTCCCAAAACCTAAATCTGCCCTGTTGCCTAGACACGAGACAGTTCCCAGGAAGAGCTCTGTCTACTCTGTCCTACCTATGTGGCTCTCCCAATACCACTGAATGACCTTTGCCTTTCAGTCTCCTATTTGCGTGAGTCCTTTTCAGTCACCACACCGTCTGGCTCAGTGGCCCTGCTTGAAAACAGTTATGTGCAGGTTTATTAATCTCTGCTGGTGTTTGCTAATGCTGTTCTTCCAGCCAGAAGGCTCGGCATCTCCCGGCTGTACAGGGTCTGCTTTGCCTCTGAAGACCACCTCCAGATTCCACTCTACAATACGTTGACCTATTCCAGATGGTGAAGGTCCCACGGAGCATATCTGAATAAAGTGCCACCCCTTTGTGCTGTTTTAGGGAATCTGAGCTCATTCTCTGCCGTATCTTCCTTCTAGCATTTTCTAAGATCCCTGAGAATAGATTATTCCAGAAGCATTCTTACACACATCAAGCACCCCACCCCGCATTCTACTGAGGGCTTTGATGAGGCAGAAACATTATAAAACGGCCAAATCAAATGCACAATGTACAAGCTACACAGTAGATACGGAGAATTCTCCAGTGAGCTTGTTCCAAGAATGAAAAATCCCCGCCCGCCGTTGCCTTATGCCTCTACCAGGCAGGCAAGGATGACGGCAGCGGACAGCTGCTTCTAGTTCTGAACTTCTAGTCCTCTGTGGCAAGAATTTCTGTCCTGTCTGGGTCCAGCCAAACCAGGATCCATCTGTGTATTCCAGCATCATCTCTCCAACAATACTGGCTGTTGCTTGGTTCTCTTTCCCTTTTTCCTGTCTTGGAAAGTAATGAACAACACACAGTAGGTTCTGCTCGCAGAGCCTGCTGAGACCTGGGAGAGGATCACCTTCTGTGTCACCATCTCTTCCAAGAGCTCTCTCTCTCATTCATCTTGTCAGCAGGGACACTGATAGTTAACTGACTGCCAAGTTGTAATTTTTATTTTTATTTTTTTTTTGAAACCAGATCTTACTGTGTAGCTCTGGTTGGTCTGGAACTTCATTTGTAGACCAGACTGGCCTTGAACTCGCAGAAGTCTAAGTACCTCAACCTGCTGAGTGGGGAGATTTAAAAAGACAAGCCACTCTAGCTGGATAAATTCTTAAATTTTTAATATATCTTTTGGACTATCGGTAAATAGTGGGCTAAGAAAGGCAAGGTCATGATTTGCACACATCTGAATCAGGAAGAGTATGCTATTAGTAAAAGAAAAAATTCATATCAGATGATTTGATTCAAATACTAACCATTTTACCATCTACTAACTACTTGACCTTAGATGAATCCTGAACTCCTTGGTCTGTCTGTAAACTGAGTATAAAAATAGTGCTGCGCTTTTTGAATGCTTTTTGAGGCTTTGCAGAGGATGCCCAGGAGAGAGCCTGATGTGTTCTAAGCATTCGACAAATAATTTTTTTCTTTGGATTTATTTTTTCTTTATTTTTATTATTACGTGTATGTGTCGGAGTGAGTGTATGCCATATGTGTCCACATGCTGGAGGAGACCAGAAGAGTGTGTCAGATCTCTTGGATTTGGAATTAAATGTGCCCACACACATGGGTCCTGGGAATTGAACCCCGGTCCTCTGGAAGAGCAGTAAGCACTGTTAACTGCTGGGTCATCTCCCAGTCTCCCAGATATTTATTTGTACTAGCAAACCCCTCCAATATTAAAGTTCGGTAACTTACTGATCGATCAACTTAGTTTGTTTCCAAATTTGAATACACTGATATATTAATTTCTATTATTAATTTCTTGCTCCTATTATATCCAAATGTTATGTATTCTCACACACACACACACACACACACACACACACACTGAAGATCTTACCCTCTCTATCAACATCTTTCTTATTCATCACAAGAACAACTGCCACATTTTTAAATCCATCTCTAGGAGCTAGCTACTCATAGCATTTCTTAATATTTTTCCTAAGTAGTCAATATGAAAACATTAAATTAAAGCAAGGGTACGATTTTGTGAATGGGTACTGCACACAATGAAATAGTCTAGGAATAAGCTTTTGGCACTCAGAACATATGAAGAAGGATGAATCCTTGATAAATAGATGAAGTCATTGGTTAAGCAAGAAATATTTTGCATTTCTGTTTGCTATGCCCTAGACTAGGAAACCAGCAACTGGATTTTCAACTTGCTTGTTTTTCTTTTGGGAGTAAGACTTCAAATGAGCCCGAGTACACACGCACGCACACATGCACATGCATGCACGCACACACACATGCACACACACACACACACACACACACACACACGCGCTTGCACTCACATGACTGATGTGAGGAAATAAACAGGGCAAGCCTTTTTAGGAAACAACACATTGCAGTTTTGCTACTACTGTCAAATCCCTCTTGAACAAACTCTTACTGGCCCCCTATTAACAAATGATTTTCCACACTTAACATAATGTTAGGATATTTTGACCTCTGCTTATTTTGCCTTCACCTTGCTTCATAGCCATTTCTGCCTCTTATGCCTCTCTAGTGACCTTTTTAGATCCATGAAACAATCTGGCAAAGTACTGCTAACATCTGAATTAGGTTTTACACCAGCATCCAAATTCTAATGTAAATCAGAGATTCTCACAGGATAGCCCTGCTTGCTTATTTCTGTAAGGAAATTTTACACAGTTCTCAGCTAGTAGGGGCAAGCATTGTGAGGCAAAGGGTCTGATATTACAATGAGGTAGACTCAAGTCATAATCGGAGGGGCTTTATTGGGAGGTGGTGGGAATTCAAAAGGTGGGGGCTGGTCGTTCATTAGGAGTATGCCTTTGTAGGGCTTCTTGTCTCTGGCCCCTTCTGTTTTGTCTTTCCCTGCTTTCTAGTCTCCACCAGGCAAATACCTGGCTCTACCAAACCTTTTCACCCTGATGCTCTGTCTTCACTCAGCCTAAAAAAACAAGGGAAGGAACTGATCTTCGGAACCATTAGTGAAAAGACTTCTTCCCTCCTCCGAATCATTTCCGTTGGGAATCTCTGTGAGAAAAAGTTTAACTAGTACAGCAGCTGCAGCCATTCCATCATGCATTACCAAAGACTGCTTTCCCCGAATGAAGACACAGTTTGGGCTTGGCTCTGCCCGTCTGCCTGGCCTAAACCAGGTGGCATCTGCTTCTTTTTATCACTTTAAATCAAACCTTTGCCAAGCTCTGGGAGCTATAGAAGAAATGTAACCTTTTGAGGTTAAAGACATTCAGGTAGAAACTCAGTAACTCAGAGACCGTTTTGACTGACTCAGTTCCATTATAACTCTTCTAGGTTTGCATTTCAGATAGCAGTTACTTCTCTCTCTCTCTCTCTCTCTCTCTCTCTCTCTCTCTCTCTCTGTCTTTTCCTTCCTTTTTTGGGGGGAGGGGCAGGGTCTTACTCTGCAGCCCTAGCTAATCTGGAATTCACTGTATTAATGAGGCTGACCTTCAACTTACAGAGATCCATCTGCTTCTGGCTACCACAGGCAGATAGAATAGCAATGTTAAAAAAAAAGTTTGTGTATTTATTTACTTCCCCTGTGTATGACTGCATATATGTATGTGTGTGCACTTGGGGGAAATATGTGCATGCCATAGCACATGTGTGGAGATCATAGAACAACCTGTGGGGATTGATTCTTTTCTCTCATTATGTGGGTTACGGTCGTCAGGTTTGCCGGCCAGTGTCTTCACCTGTTGAACTATCTCACTGGCCTGCAGTATTTCTTTTACACTGATCCTCATGTGCTTAAAATTGGTTGGTTTGTCTGGAGTTCTTATTAAACATTTAAAAAGTCTATTTGTACTTTGACAATTTCATACATTCATATCTTTTAGGATTCTTAAATCCTTCTAAATAAATCCCTAGTCTCCTCCTTTCTTTTGTTGTTTGTGTTAACGTGCACATGCCCATGAAGGTATGCACATACACACTTGTGTGTGTGTGTGTGTGTGTGTGTGTGTGTGTGTGTGTGTGCGCGTGAGTCCATGAGTCAATGTTGGGCGTCTTCCTAACTTGCTCTCTACCTTGTTTTGGGGGATGGGCTCTCTCACTGAACGCGAATCAATTTGGCCAGGAAGGCTGGCCAATGAGCTCCAAGCTTATCTCCGCCCTCCCTGCCATGGGATTACAGATGTGTACTGACCACCATTGCTGGCTTTTTATGCAGTGAGCTCTAGGCTCAGCCAGCACTTTACTAACCCAAGCTCTTAAATTTTTTTAGCAACTTTTTTTTAGGAGAAAAAAACCCCAAAAATAGTGTAGTGTTTTCATATACTCCACACCTAGTTTCTCTTACTCTAAGTACCATACACGATTATAATGCATTCGTAGCAGGATAAAAAACAGGACGCACTCCTATTAGCTATGACATGGTCTGTTTTCCAGCTCGTCTAAGAGCTTACCTGACGTGTCCAGATCTCCTGTAGTATCATCCTTGCATTTACGAATCTCGTCTCTGTTGGTGCCTTTTGGCTGCAATCACTCCTCAGACCTTCCTTAGCTTTGATTATCTTGTCATTGTTGGGAAAGGCCAGTCACTTACCTTATACCTCTCTTTTGGAATTTGGTGAATTATGGGTTTGGAGAAGGCAGATCTAAAAGGTAAGAAGCCATTTTTATCACACCACCACAGCAGAGCGGCTGTAGCCACGCCATGGCCCGTGACCTTGGCACTGGCTGCAGTGCTGCTGCTCTGGGTCTTGGCTGCAGTGCTGCTGCTCTGGGTCTTCACTGACAAGTCAGCCCTCCTTCCTTCGCTGTCTTCTTTGGAAGGAATCCCCTCTCTCACTAATACTTAACGAAAGTGAGGTTTCGCTCTGTCTCTGAGGATTGTGTCTGCACATAAATTATTTGGAATTATGTGGGAGATTTGTCTCTTTTCCCTCATTAATTATGTAATCACTTTAATTATTTATGGAAGTATAGATTTATTTTGTTCTTTAAATTACTTTAACTTTGGCCACTGGGAAACACTGAATTTAGTTCCTGGCTCCTTTTAATATACCCATTTTTTTTTGTTTTTGTTTTTGCACTTTCTTATATGTTGAGCCTACAATAGGTGCCAAGCTCACTGTGTAAAGCCCCTTTGCTAAACCCCACAATCAGCCACTTCTCCATGGATCGCTGGTTCCTTTGATTGAAGAACAGTGTTAGGAAGCAAGATGTTGTTGGTTCTAGGGTACTCATTGCTACCAGAATAGTTTTGCTTGTCAGTCCTCCTCACTGAGAGCTAGGATGTAGACACACACACACACACACACACACACACACACACACACACACACACACACGAAGAACCTACATTTCATATGCACATGCCTAGCAGTATGTGTATGTGTTACCACCTGTATCTATATAAAGCTAACTATGAATTCATAAAGATGTCTCCATCTCATCTATTGCCATCTACTCAAGACTTTTTCTTCTTCCTTTTTGTCTCTAAGCCCCCACTCTTCATAGTAAGAAACCTGGCCTTCACCATCTGCCATCTGTTTACTCAGCCCCACACATATAACTAACAGTGCACGCATCCCCAGCCGAGATCCTTATGCCTCCTTCCTCTCGCCATCTACTAGCTGAAGGAAACAAGATTCATCTCTTCACACCTTTTCCCACATGATGCAGAAGTGTAATTCTTCTCGAGGCCCTTAACCTGCACTCCCACACGGACTCTATATTATTTATAACTGGAGAACTTACTGTGCTTCTTGCCTTAGTTTTTGAATAGTTTCGCTCGTCTAGGTACAAAGACAGAGGCGGGCAAACAGTTTGGGTTTATCTTTTAGAAAATGAGAGCTTTGCCATGATTCTCATCAAAATATTGAAAAACCGGCCAACACATAGGGGTGGTCATAAACTGCCTATTGGCTGCAGCAGGGCTGAGCCTTTCCCATCCTGCTTGTATTTGCCCAGTGATCAAAAGTGACGTCAGAGAAAAGAGCTGGTGCTTCATTTATTTCTACCTTTCTGGGAGTTTTCCTTTTGTATCAAAGGTAGTCGTATCGAGATGCAGCAAAAGGAATTGGTTTGGATCTAACTCCTCAAACTGCCAAGATTTTAATAAGCCTGAGTCATAGGCATCACCCTATAATTTTGTCCAATATAATTAAAACAAAAAAGATCCAAATCACAGTGATTTTATGATCAACACAAAACCACGAGACTACGAAGAGTTGTGGAAAGAATGGCTCCCAATTAAGCGTTTGAAAGCATCACCGAGACTGTATTGTCTGGTGTGCCTGGGAGTCACGGGCCAGCAGTGACTACGGGTGAAGTGCTGACTTTGGTGCCTCATATTTATGGAGGAAAAGACTGGATAGAGTTAGAGTCTCTTCATTTCCATAAGATTTTTTCCTTCCTGTTTCTCTCTTTCAAACACCATTCATTATTTAGGATCTATTCCCATCCACTCTCTTCCAGGAAGCTTTCCCAGTGATTGTAGGTCACTGACTCCTCTCGCAGCTTCTGTCTCTTATAGAAAATAGCTGATTTTTTTTTTTACACAGATCTATTGTATGCCCAGAAGTTGTGGCTTTGTGACGTGTCTTAAATCCTTAAGAGGTAGAATAGTGTTATTTTTTTTCTCATTTCTCTGTGACACCCATTATTTGCCAATCCTACAGTACTAAGAAAGAACATCAATAGTAAGTTTGATCAAATGAATTTTGGACGACATAATGTTTTGAGAGTCTGTCAACTTTGAGAGGCTTCAGGCAAGTCAGGGAGTCTCTCCTGGGAGAGTAAAAGCGAATGAAAAGCCAATGATTTACTTGTTAATGATGCCTTAGCTAAGGGTGAGTTACCTAAACATTCTTCTGTCAGTCCACCTACATCAACTTCTACCTAACTCTTTTATATTAGTGATTTTTATTTACTTCCTTCTGACATTCTATTCTTCCCTGGCACTTTGCCCAAAAACATAGGACTAGGGCAGACAGCACATTTTTTAAAAGGAAGATAGATTTGAACAAGAAGTAAGCAATTTATATTTGGGCATAGAGAAAGGAAATCTTTCCAGAGAGACAGAAAAGTGAGAATTCCTCTGTTAATATTTTAAGAATGCACTATTTTCTGGAAACCAGAAGATAAAACCTAAAAGTTGAACCTTCCAGGAATGAAGAGAAATCAATAAAGAAAAGTGGAATCTCATGTTTCCCCCTCATTTAGCTTTGTCCTTTGTCTTTAGCGAGTCCCATGTTTCTCCACTGTTTATGCTTACAGATGAAGAGTAAATTACATACACAACACTGCCTTTTAAGTTTGGCTTTAATTCAGGCTTGTCTTTGGTTTACGATAATGTTCTACGTAATTCAGGACCTGTTGCTTGGGAGACACCAGACCTTCAGGATCCGGGGTTGACGTTTATTATTTTGTGTCTGTGCCCATTATCAATTTCCTGGATGGGCCTCATCGCCATCGAGAGACGTATGCTAACCCATGCAATTGTCTTCTGTTTCAGATGGCAGAAGAGCCCAAATCCCCCTCTGCCAGCGCAGAGAGAATGGCAGGAAAGATAGGGAATGAACACAAGCCCATTTGGCAAAAAGAGCCACTACCTTCTAGCCACAAACCTCCATTCAGCAGTACAACGATGAAAGAAACAGGTGCATATAATTAATTACACTCCATATCAGTGACAAATCATAGCAGACAAATCCATCCTTCATGCTTCCGAAGCTTTCATATTTCTTTTGATTCTGGTTTGTTCCAAGTCCTGAGGTTAACCCCAGCACATATGCCATCCATTCATTTTTGATTAGTAGCTTAAAGCTGATTTCTGCGTGTATCATCAAGAAGAGTATTTAGGACTCTTTCCACATTTCCCTTCTTTAAAAAATAAAAAGACTTGGCTTGCTTGTCACTGGTGTCCGTCAGTGCTTTAGGCATTGAGAGCAATGATAATTCTCCATCATTGCTTCTGCTGAATCTCATCAGGGAGTCTCCACTTTATTGCCTGGTGAAAGCCTGTTTTTAAAATAGGTTCCAATATTGCTTGAATCTCACGCCCGAACATTTCTTCACCAACCACTCTCAATGAATCAAAACGGTTCCACTCCATTAACTACTTAGAGGTATGCTGAGCGTTTGAGGAATGGGCCATAATTCTCAAGGTTAAAGAAAGGCACATTTAAACGTCCGTGACCACAAAATGATGGCACTTCACTACAGGACCTTGTGAATGGTTCCCTGATCCCAGGCACAAAGACTAGTTGATTCTTCTAATTATTGAGATGAATGCTTGGAGTTTGAAATTCTGCCATTTACGTCCAGTCTTCAATTTACTATCTTCCATTCAACAAACCACACATTTTGGTATTTCTGCTAATAATAGTTCCCTCTGAAAACAAAATTAATTTTATCGTGAGACTTATTTTTATATTATGGTGGAGAATATTTAGCTGAACGGTGAAGGATAAAGGCATAAAGATATACCAATAGGTATGTTAATGTGGGCAGGGATGGGATGGGACAGATGGGATGGGACGGGGAAGCTAATTAGGCTTCCATTCTACCCAAAGAGTTACAGGTAACCAGGCTTAGCGGTGAGCACTTTTAATCCCAGCACTGGGGATCTCTTTGAGGTAGGCAGATCTCTGTGAGATCAAGACCAGCCTGGTCCATATAGAAAACTAGAGAGTTCCAGGACAGCCAGAACTACATAGAAGGAGAAGGTCTTAAATAAATAAAGAAAGAAAGAAAGAAAGGAAGGAAGGAAGGAAGGAAGGAAGGGAGAAAGAAAAAAGGAAGGAAGGAAGGAAGAAACTAAACTTCCATTGAGAGTGGAGAAAACAGTCTTATCCAGAGAAGAGTGTACTAACTGGTTATCCAATACCAAACAGACTGAGCAGGTTGTATTTATATATTTAGAAATACATACATAGACACAAAGGAATACAACAACAATTAACGAGAAACAGGCTGTGAATTTGAAAGAGCAAGTAGGAATGTATGGGAGGGTTTGGAGGGACAAAAGAGAAGGGAGAAATGATGTAAGTGTAATTTCAGAAAGAATTACACACACACACACACACACACACACACACAGAGAGAGAGAGAGAGAGAGAGAGAGAGAGAGAGAGAGAGAGAGAGAGATTTACTGAGATTGCAATTGTATGCACAAGACCTGTGCAATTTCAAGCCAAGCGAAATAACAGTGTGGAGCAGGGCATCTGAGCACAAAATCCTAACCCTATCCTGAGGAGCTGATGACATTTGAGACCTGCTGGGAGAGGGAGACTCAGTTTCCTTTAAGGGTGTTGCCCTGCTATATCAACTACCTACCAGGGCGAGTCCCACACTTGAGAGTAGGTGTCACTCAGTACAAACTGCATTAGAGAGAATGAAGTTGGGGGAGGGGATAGGGAGAAACAGGGAGTTTATTAACTTGGTATGTAGGGATCTAGGAGTTGGAGGAGGGGTAGATATGATCAAACTACACTGTGACAAGTCATTTCTCTTCTAGTGAAATGGGTCAGTTCAAATTAAAGAAGGCAGGTTTAACAGAAGCAGCTTTCAGGTGGGTTCACTGGTCCTGAGGGACAAGGCCAGGGAATTCACCATAGGGAAGGAGGGAGGGAGGGAGGGAGGGAGGGAGGGAGGAGGAGGAGAGATGGGAGAAGAAAAGAAAGAACACCGCAAAGAGAGGGAAAGAAAAGAGAGAAGGGAGAAGAGGCCAAAAAAAAAAAAATGGTCTGGATTATATATGAAGTGCTTGGGGGGGAAGGGCAGCCCAGACCCTGGGCTGGAAAATTTAGGGTAGAGGGCAGGGTCTGCCAGGTAGGAACTGAGGGATACTGGGAGAACCTGGATGCCAGGTCTGCTTCGCTGAGCTAAATATCAACTCCAGCTCCTTGTTCTGCGGTCTGAAACCCAGCCCATTGTATGAAATTCTCAAAGAATTAATTTAAAAAGTATAGGTTTCAGCCAGACTAATAGAGAAGTTATTTGCAGCATGAAAACAGACATGTAGACCAATGGAATAAAATAGGGGGCCCAGAAATAAATCCACATAGTGACAGCCACCTAATCTTTGAAATGTGTCAAGAAATGTGTATTGGAGAATAGACAGCCTTTTCAATAAATGATGCTGTGAAAGCTGGAATTTCACATGTGAAAAAACCAGATCTATATCTCTAATCATGCAAAAAAAATCAAAGACCTTGGTGATAGACCTTAAACTCCGAGAAAAAAACTGGTTAATATCTGCCAGACGTAGGTAGAGCCAAGGACTTCATGAAAAGGATTCATTGCACAGGAAGCAGGAACCCATCCAAGAATTCACAAAGAGGATTCATTGCAATAAAAGCATGACAAAGGAAACAGACACAAGAGTAAAGAGACCCTAAAGAATAAGGGGAAAAATCCATGCCATGTATATGTTTGATAGATGATAAATCTAGAATCCATGAAGAAGTGCTAAAATTGAATGCAAATAAAAAAACCCCAACAAAACAAACAAAAAACAAAACAAAACTCAAAACAAAAACAAACACAGCCAATCAACCAATGGGATGATGAGGGGAATAGATGGTTACGGGAAGGAAGGGGTGACGCATGTTTGAAAAAGTGTTCAACATCCTTAGCCATCAGGAAAATTCAAATTCAAAACTGATTTGACATTACATCTCAACCCACTCATAACAGCTAATGTCAAAATGATGCGAAACACTGGTGAGAATATGAGCAAAGAGAAACCACAGACTGCTGGTGAGAACGTGACCCGATGTGGCCCTAATGGAAATCAGTCTGAAGGTGTTTCACACAACTTAAGGTAGGGCCACGGATGACTCAGCCACACGGCTCCTGGGTGTATGGTTGAAGAACACTTAGATCAGCATATCACATATACCTCTGCACACTCAGGCTTTTACTGCACAACTCACAATAGATGATACAGGGAATCAGACACAAACTAGGTGTCTGTCAACAGATAAATTAATAAGCATGTGGCACATAGCTACAACAGAGTTGTAGTCACCTTTGAAGAGTTAAGAAATTATGACATGCTTTGGAAAAATGGACGAAATTGAAGGTCATCATGCTAAACAAAATAGGTCAAATTTAGACAGCATATACATATGTACAAACATGTATATTCCATATGTGAAAGAAAATATGATAAACATATATGGAAGTAGAAACGGTACTATGAAGAGTGGGGAGGAGTAGGTCTAAAGGGAGTTGGGGGAAGGTAAAGAAGACAAGGTCTTGGATACGTGTGTCTTGAAAGGAGAAACACATTGTGTTGAAAAGAAGGAAACCACCAGGAGGGACAGAGGGGGGGAGGGAGGGCAGAAGGGAGCAAATGACAACAGGATGGAGTGTGTCAAAATATCACAATGGGACCCATTTCTTCTCATGGTAATAACAGCTACAAAAGCCAAAGGCACAAAGCAAAAGCTTGAAGACAGACATGAAACAATGGAGGTAAAGGAACAGGTTGGGCATCCTAAGTAGAGGACACATCAGAAGCAAAGCTTAAGGGAAAAATGACTCAGGGGATCACTGGGCATCTCAAATATATTCAAATCTTCCTTTTCTCACATTAAATTAACTTTCCTTTTTGAGACAGGGTCGCACTCACGATGTAAGCTTCGACTGGTCTGGGACTCACTATGTGGTCCTTGTGCTCACAGATAAGCATAGCAGATAAGAAACCAGGAATGTGAAACACACAGGGCTGTGTCTTCAGAGGAAAGGTGAACAACCTGTTTTCTTCCCAGAAGGCTGGGAGAAAGGGGGTTTATAGCTTGGCGACTTCTGCGCTGTCTGTCTCTCTCTATGGCCAGACCATGAAGGCTTTTCCGAGACTCATATCATGAGTTTGTTTATCTCAGTTGATTAAAGCATTATCCTTCCGTAGACTTTTATGAGCTTTCTTTACCTTAAGCCTGTGCTGAGGTCCAGGCAGGAGGAATGACAAATGGCTTTAGAACTCATGGAACTCGGTCCACTGGTTACCACAGCCACCAGGGGTGAGCCTCGGTGAGACATGAGCCTGAGGACCATGTGTCCTGAGGACTTCATGCTGTCATGCAGTTCTGCTCTGCTTGCTGCTCTTAATCTAAGAACTATATCAAAACGTTAAGGGGGCTTCCAGTCCCTCACAGGGCAGTCTGTATCTCTTGCACTGACAGCACTAATGCTTGATCTTTTTTGGGCATTGCTGCTAGAGCAGATTCATGATTTTCCCTAGGAAAGAACTTACAGATGCAGTATGTCAACAATGACTAGTACCCTTAGAAAATATTAGGAAAAATAAAATTGTTAGTAAAGCTAGGTTGAAATGTTTTTTGCTACTGGACCTGATGTACAAAATCTTAGGGAACAATCTGAAGGTCAGAAAGGCATACACACACACACACACACACACACACACACACACACACACACACACACACACTTATTAGTTAAGCTAGGGATCTTTATGGTCAGGGAACAAGAACACGGCAGCACTGGCTGACGTGACTCTCCCTGAGGCTGGGCTGGTGATGATTGATTTCTTATACCTATGTTTGCCCTCAGCTTCTTGATCTGATTTAATAAGAATTTCTGGTGAGTAGATATGCATTATGAGGATTAAAAGTAGATGTGACTGATTTTTATGTAAAAGTTTAGATTTGTGATTCTTTTAAAGATTCTTACAACATTACTTTTAAAGATAAATAATAAAATAACTCCTCCTGCAAATGGCTGCCTGCCAGAAAGAGAAACTGGCTGAGAAAACTCCCTTGCTTGCTTACATTTTGTTAATCTATCGCAAGTGGCTTAGTTATGAATGTATGTGGGTTCTTGGGAATAATTTTATTTTATTTTTTTTACCTCTACTACATAATGTTATTTCTTGTAAAGTTATTGGGGAGCACACTATTTTTCATAATCATTTACTAGAAGAAAACTAAAATGTAATCACATTGTAATATTATACTGTTTGAAAAGATACTGCTGGGATCTATGCTATGGAATTAAAAATAAAGAGTAGGGCTGGAACACTGTTACTTCCATCAACTATGTGTGTGTATGTATGTATATGTATGTATGTATGTATGTATGTATGTATGTATGTATGTATGTAAAGCTTGTCTCAGTGTGTGCTGGAGCTTGCTCTACCCACCAATTGTGTGTATGTGTGTGTGTGTGTGTGTGAGTGCCTGTGTGTAGGTGTGTGCCTGTGTGTAGGTGTGTGTATGTATGAAATGCTTGGGACCTGCTTGCTGGAGCTCTGCTCTAACCATTCTTTGTGTGAATGTGTATATGTCTGTTTGTAGTTCTGTATGCATGTATATATGCATGTATATATGTGTTATGTATATATTTGTGTGTATGAAGTTATTGGACTATGACTTTTATTTTATCCACTCAGTGTGTGTGTGTGTGTGTGTGTGTGTGTGTGTGTGTGTGTGTGTGTGTGTGTGTGTGTGTGTGTGAATTTTCTCTTTCTTTCTCTTTCTTGCCAGCCCCAAAGAATTAAAAGAGTTCATAGTTTTTCCACTGGCCACAGGGAGGGCTGGCCCAGTAAATTAAGCTTTGTTCTCTCAGAGGAACGTCTGGTGAGTAACTTCTCTCACCGCTGGCTTCCATAGGCCTCAGTCTGTATAGGTATCTGGGTCCACCCTCGTCAGCCTCTCTCAATACTGATCTTCCATCAGCTGTCTGCCTCACTTTACCCTTCGGTGTCAAAACTGGTCTTAATTACAGAGCCCATCTTTATGAAGGATACCACTTGTACTTTATAAGCGTTTTGACGTAGTCACGTCGAAAGCTTTGTAGTGCACGTGGAATAGTGTTAATTATCACCAGGACACTATTTTCTTTTCAAATTGTGTTGCGCTCAAATATGCCTAAAATAGACCACCTGATGCCAGATGCTACTCAGTCATGTTGCACTGACTTTCCTTCTGCCTCTCACGCATTCACACTCTGCTGGTCACAGTGTTTGCAGAAACCCCCCACACTATATAAATCAGGCTGGCCTCAGGCTCACACAGATCTGCCTTCCTCTGCCTTCTAACCACAGGGATTAAAGACATGATCCATTACTACCATCTAAATTTTTTAACTCTGTGTGTGTGCACATGTGTGTGCATTTGAGTATGTGCAAGTGTGAGTACAGGTGCCCATAGAGTACAAAAAGGAAATGAGGTAGACCGGAGAGGTGGCTTTAGTAGTTCTGAGCCACCTGCCACGGGTACCAGGTCCTGAACTTGGGGCCACTGAAAAAGCATTATGTCATTATGTGTGCTTAATGAATATGTCATTTCTGAGCTATTTAGTTTTTCTCTAAGTGTTTAAATATATTAGCATATTTTTATGTCACAGGCGTTATGATAAAAAACTTTATGTATATTATATATAATAAAACTGTTTATAGACATGGACAGACAAGATAGAGATGGGGGGGGGGGGAGAGAGAGAGAGAGAGAGAGAGAGAGAGAGAGAGAGAGAGAGAGAGAGGTGTATTAGTTCAGATATTGTGACTAAAGCCTCAGATCAGTGTTAGAAGTGAGACTGGGCTCAGAGATGCCATTCTTCAGATTCTATTCTCGTGACCCTGTCTACTCTTTGCTACAGATGCACAGGCTTATAAGACGTAAAGTTGAGTGAATCAGCTGGAAAAAGTCACTGAGGGCCAAAGTGTAGAAGACCTTGAGTACTGTCAATAAGGAGCATGAATAACACCCGGAAGTCATACAACGACCACTGAGGATTTGGAACAGCGGGTGGTGTGGTAGAATGATGCTAGCGCAGTGGTCCTCAACCTTCCTAACCCCGCAACCCTGTAATGCAGTGTGGTGGCCTACAACCATAACATTATCTTGTTGATACTTCACAACTGTAATTTTGCTGCTGTTATGAATCACAGCATAGACATCTGATGCGTAGGGATCCGATCCCCATCAAAGGGGTTGAGAGCCACCGTGCTAGAGAGAGTCTGGGAGTGGGATAAGGGATAAAAAGAACAGAAGCAGATGTATATGTACTGGGACACCATTCCTTCAGCTAAGACAAGGCTGGGAGTTTGAATTAATTTCCTACAAATGAGAGAACCTGTCTCAGGTAATAAACACCTTCTTGACAAGCCCCTATCAACTCAAGCCCCTGCCAACTCCAGCCCAATGTCATAAACTCTGGAAATGCAAAGGCGGCTTGTGCCTGCTTAGCTTTATGTATTCTCTGCATATGCACAACAGGCCCTCAGCACCAAGCTTGGGGAATGGACGGATGTGCACACAACAGAGGCAACTTCAAAGGGCCTGGAGAAAAGAGAAATGAAACCTAGACGTACAGGGAGATTTCCAGATAACATTAACTGCGGATATCCCTTGATTCATCTTTACTGCGTCCATTTAAATGCCTATTACAGGAGGTGGGTGGGGCGATATCCAGCTGTAATCCCAGCACTGGGAGGCTGAGGTGGAAAACGATGAGTTTGGAATGGATATGGGTTAGGATACAAGAACAGAGTTCAAGGCACGCTTGAGCTGCAGATAGAACACTTGCCTGGACGAAACAAAACAACTTTACGTTGGCATTGATTCTTTTGAATTAAAAAAAAATGCTTTATTACTGTGTTTGCACTACTGCATTAAGGTTAGAGGACAGCTTTGTGCAGTCACTTCTCTCCTTCTACATTTGTGAAAGCTCCAGGGATTGGACTCAGGTGACCAGGCTTGCACAGCAAGCACATTTACCCACTGACCCATCCTACCAGCTTCACTTTGGTATTTCTGACGAGGGAACACACTTAAGAATATTTAGTTCAGTCTTATTACAATTCCACTTTCAGAATAAAATCGGTGGCTGAAACTTTTCACTCTATTGTCATGATAATATATTTAAATTTAAAGTGGATCCAGTAGCTGCCGTCGTCGTTTTTCTAACTCAGTGCTTATGTCTTACCTGTGCCCAGACTCCTTTCTCTAGCGATCGAATATATTCGTACCTGATCTTAAAAGGCGAATCACGTAAGCCTTGAAACCCCACAACACTCAAAAAGAATGTAAAATAGAATTGCAAGTGGAATTAAGCAGTATTTATTTGTTCCTACTTAATATCTGTCCATTATCCCCCATATTTCATGATTTGAATTTGATTTTCCAAATCCCGCCGTAATACCTATTCACTAGCTGCTCACGGGTTAGGGTACTGATGTCTTCGGCAAACTGGAGGAAATAAAAGCATGGTGCTTCCTAGTGCTTCTCAGTGAGGAGTTGGAAGTGCCCCCTCGTTATTCCAGCTTCCCTTCATAAGAAGAGAATAAGCTGGAGCGAGAAGAAGAACTACTGATTACTATTCCTCCTTTGAAGATTGAGAGTCATGCAGGGATTGAAAGTACATCATTGTTCTAGAATCTAAATGGAGGTCAGAATCTGGGCTCATGGGGCGTCATGAGGGACAGTGTTCTGACAGCTTGGAATGTGTTGAATGCTTTTCTGGTCTCTCTGTGTTCAATGTCAGCACTGCAAACGTCATCTAGTATTCAAAGTATCCAGCAGGCACAAGTATTCTTCTCATGATGGGTACAGATTTCCTTCCCGTCCAGCATATTGCCTCCTGGTCACTTATGTCAGCTGTATGTGCTCTTTTGGTACAACAGCACGTACTCCAGTTCTGTCTTCCTGGGTTCCCTCCAGATAATAAAAATTTCTATAAAATAGGATCCCACTGGGATTGGAAACTTGGGATGGAACAAAGTGAAGTTCTCCTAGGCTCCTTGCCTAATTTCAATTAAGCTTTCTTTGATTTAGTTTAGAGGCTGGGCATGTGGCCCAGCACTTCATTTCATGGTTACAATAAATTGCGGGCACCATCAGCAGTGTCATCTTCAATTGACATTTACACACGGGGGCAGAGTCTAACAAGTGTCTGTGATGGGAGGAAAAACACAGGAACCTGTACAACACTGAAAGGACGTCTTCAGAGAAGACGAAAAAGCTCGCTCGCTCTTTCATTGCTTTTAACAAGTGGGTGTGAACCCGGCAGGAGAATATTCTTTATACTACTTATGCCTTTCTGCTTTCCAGAGAAAGAAACCCTGTCCTCTGTGGTAACCTGGATGGACTTTATGCTCAGTGAAATGAGAGAGAGAAAGACAGAGACAGAGACAGAGAGACACACAGAGACAGACAGATGGGTGGGGGAAAATGCTATGTGATCTTGCTTAAACTTGGAGTTGAGAAAGGTAAAACTTGGGCAGAGAGGACAACAGAGTTTGCTAAAGGATGGAGAGGAAGCAATCGGGAAGTAGATGTTGGTGAAATGAATCCGTGTTTCAATTAGGAAAGGCAGACAAAGATCTGAACCGCAGGTGACTGACTACAATATAACAGATGTTACAAAGTTGCTGAAAGTCTAGAATTTAGACTTTTTCACCATAAAAAGTAGCATTTCACATAGGACTTAGATTTATTAAATTATTCCACACCAGGTACACATACCAAATTTTCATAACTCATACAATTATATATATTATATTAAAATAGAATTAAGAGATAAAACTGAGCAAAGTACAATAGCATATGAAATGTATGAAAATGCCATGAAGAACTCCCATATTTATTTACTGAAAAGTTAAAAGGTGATTAAAATTAATTTTGAAAAGAAAAAGGGAAACACAATCGCAGCAACAACGGCAGAGTGATCGAGGTGTGAGCACTTCCTCTGGGACTTCTGGGAAGGTTCGCCCTACAGTTCCCCGACTTTGCACTGGGTCACACTTTCACAGATCTAAAACTTGTTCAGTCTGGAGTCTGAGGGTGAAGGAGGCTGAAGCTGGTAGGATCCCAGACCACAGGACAGCAGCGACCGAGTGGTCACAGTATTACCTATGAATTTCTAATCAGAGCAACTCTCCCTATTGTGTTGGATTTTCTTTTATCTTTAAAAAAATTCTGCTTCATTATGGCTCTGGAGAGATGGTTTAACAGTTTAGAGCACTGGTTGCTGTTCCAAAGGCTTGGGTTTAGGCTCCCAGCATCCATGTAGTGCCTCGTGGCTGTCCTTAAACTCTCATTTCAGAGAATCCTATGCCCTCTCTGGCTCTGTGAACACCAGTCATACATGTTATATCTGCAGACACATTCACATACAATTAAACACAAATACACATACAACTAAAAATGATTTTAGAAACAAAAATACCTCACTTAATCAACATTAGTAACAACTGCCTTAAGGCAACATGATAAACATCTATTTGAGCTATATAAAATCAGTATCCTTTTGTTAAATAACAATGGAGTTACTTAGTATAGTTAGTTCATTTGTTTCAGATTTGTTGTGGCCGGTTTTCTATTAAGCATGAACATTTTCTTTCTATGAGGGGATAATTCTTAAAATTGCCTCATTGCTAACAGCAGGAATTCAATTCTGGTTAAATAGACAGATGAATTTAAAACCAATTATAAGGTCTAGTTTAGAAATCCCTCTTAAAAGCTAAAAATTCAGTTCGACCTAAATATTTATTGACTATTTTTTTTTTTGGTTCTTTTTTGGTTCTTTTTTTCGGAGCTGGTGACCGAACCCAGGGCCTTGCACTTCCTAGGCAAGCGCTCTACCACTGAGCTAAATCCCCAACCCCGACTATTTCTTTTTTTTAAAAAAAACTGTACAGGTCACAGAGTTGTTGTTGGTTTTCATGATGTTCTTAATAGTTGAAAATTTTGTTTATTAAAACAAGTAAAAGCCGTTAAAATTGCGTATCAGTCATGGGCAGAAGATGAGGAGAAAAGTATAGCAATGCGGTGGAGTCCAGATACCAGAGCACTCACTGAGGGAGTGGGAAGAAGAAAATCAAGAATGACTTCCTGTAGGAGGTGATGCTTTTAGCTGGAATGGAGGGTACAAAGAAGAGACAAAGTCAACAAGGCAGAGGCAGCGAGGAGGGTAAGGAGGCAAGACAGACAGACTCTGCTCTGGGAAGGTAAGTCCCTGCTTAAGTGAAGTGTACTGTATAGGAAAGGGACAGTGAGGAGATGGCTTTGCAAGGAGAGCTAATGTGAGACATCCCAGGCTATGAAACTCCCTCAGCATAAAGTGGCAAACCCATGGAAACTCCCAACTGGCCCTTATGCATCGTCTAACATACACCATTTCTGTCTTCAGCCAGTAGAGTTCTTGCTCCATATCTAGACTGTGAGCATCCCTGTGAGCCATCACTATCAATGAGACGTCAAAAACACTTCGGTCCATCCCCAAACACAGTAATTTCTACAGACATGGGCAAATGTCTTGGGAGGCAGAATTGGAGAGCTTCCTGTGGCCAGCTAGTGAACGTCAGATCTGTATTAGCTGCACCTGGAGCTAGGCCAAAGCCATTAGGGGAAAATGGGAGCAGCTATAGTGGAGAAGGGCAGTGTCTCGGGTGGGTATCGAAAGCCAAGCCCAACGCAGTAGAGAAGCCGCTAAGATCTACAGTGTTTGCCGTGACAGTGTTTCCCAAGGCGTTACAGTTTGGGTATGAAATGTTCCCCAGAAGCTTGCGTGTTGAGCATTTGGTTGCCAATTGAGGCATTATTTTGGGAGGCTCTGAAACTTGGAGGATTGAGGGTCCATCCTGTTGGTACAAATAAGTCATGCTTTTGAAGGTTACACTTGGTCTCTAGTCCCTTCATGTTTGTGAGGGTAATAGCCTTCTCCATTTTATCCCACTGCCATGATGTTCTGCCCAAGTACATGGGACCTAGACACAATGGCTGAACACCCCTGAAGCCTTTAAACTGTTCTCCTACTATTTGAGTCATAACAGTGGATACAATAAGTGTATGTAAGATATCTCATCGCAGTGGTTGAGAAGAGCATTTATTACTCTTGCAGAGGACCTGGGTCTGTTCCCAGCACTCATTTCAGACAGCCCACCACCATTTTTAAGTCCAGTTCCAGGGATCCAACATTGTCTCTGGCCTTTGAGGGTACCAGCACACATGTGGTGCACACACATACACACCTAAAATCAATAAATCCTTAAGAAACATTTGATTAGAGAAGTTACACAATATGCATCCATATTCCCTAGGCCATACTGGAAGAGTAGCCCGATTGAAGTTCAAGTTTAAAATTAATTATATCCTATTGTAGAATTTAGACATATAATAATAATATTATTATTATAATAATAGACATAATAAGGCAAAGGTAAGTTTTTTGATAGTACACATGAAATTCTTCAATAGTTCCGAGCTCCAGAATGAAGTATTTCCTTGGCCCCATTTCTATTTTTATTTTTATATATTTTTTTTGTTCAGTTCACTTGTCATTGGCCCAGTATCTCATAGTGTTTAGACATGGACTCTTGTCGAAGGGCTCATGATTTGAATGAGGCAAAATGTAAGACACTATGTGAATAAAAAAGAGATTCTAATGCAATATAAAAAAGGAAGTTTCCTGACGTGACAGAGAAAACATCGCTACCTCTCCCAGGATGGAGAAAGTGTTGAGGGCTGAGGATTTACCCCTGAGTACCTTTTGAGTATCAGGGCCAGTGCTGAGAGGTAAAATCTTGGCTCCCCAAAATGGTTGGTCTGTGTCAGTTTCACATGAGAAATCGTCTTTGACCTGTGCACTGAGACAGGAGCAGCATGAGGTCTAGAGAGGAATGGAGGTATAGATATGGACGCTGGAGTCTAATTCATGGAATGAGACCTGCTATTTCACGTGGCCACACATAGAAGTAAACTGTACTATGCCTCAAGGATGCACTCTTGAATTGAAAAAATAAGTTTGAAGCGAGAGGTCAAAGATTCGCTTCTCACTGCCAGTCATTCTGACAGTCCTGCAGGGTCCTCTTGGCCAGCACTGTGCAGGTTAGCGACAGTTCTAACCCAGGCTTTACTTTCCTTGACATCAGACTTCTGCAGGCTGGTGTGTTATCATCCTCTTTGAATGTGCCCTAGATAAGCATTAATTTACCTACAGAATAATAGCATGGGAAGGAGTATTTTACTTATCTGTGGAGAAACAAATTCAGCAAGCATGTTACCTAGCAACTGAAGAGTGCACCTTATACCGAGAATGATTATAAATACCCTTTAGGGTTTTTATTTTTAAGATGGGGGAAAAAGAAACTTTAAAGACCATTATGATTAATTTAAATAAGACTGGTTATACAAAGAAGGTGCCCAGAGTGCTTAATGTGTTAACAATGACTGCACTGTCTAGTGATTATTCCTTCTGCTCACTGTGGTGACTCATCACAGACTCCTTTTGGTCTGTACACAATGCAAGTGAATTACTGGTTTCCAAAAGGAAAGTAGCAGTTCCTATTATCTAGTCCTCTTGTCTGCTCAAAACTGAGATTTGCATCATGGGGAGGGAGGGAGAAAATTCAGCGGTGCAGATCACAGACTTACGTAACAATGTCAACGCCTCTGAGTCTCTACGTGTTCTCTTTATGTAGTCCGTCACCATCACCTTTTTTATTTGTGTATTTAGGGGATGGGAGGCTAGAAATTAACATGACACACCTTGCTGTAATTGAATATTAAATGTCACCGAACAAAACCCTTTGTGATGATATTGAGGCCATTTGAAAGTCCAAGGAAAATGTTCAAGAAAAAATATTTACAGGGTAACTTCCTGACGTGTTCAACCCCTCTAGCTCCAGCGGGGGCCAGGGGTGGAGCTAATTAAAGAAAGGAAAGTCTAGTGCCACGGCCCTTCTTGCTATTCACAGCAATGCTCTGAAGATTAATGAGAAGTCTGTTTTAAGGGGGAAATGAAATTTAATTTATTATGAGTATTATATTAAATGAAGTGCGGACTCTTTCGACAGTCTCTCACTCTGTCATTCTGGTTTGGAGTCAGTCTAGGAAGCATAGAGTACGGGACCCAGCACCGTAGACTACAGCAGAATCAACAGTCCATTTCAGATCCTGTTGCATTAACAATTTATAATTGTCTTTGAAGTTCACTTGCGGGAGGGGTGGGCGGGCACAGTGTGCACGCCATCGCCAACCATCAATACTGAAAACATTCTGAGTGCTAGTTTCTGTCTGACTCATTTTCTATCCCTCTTTCAATGTTCTTAGAATGCAGAGGAGGCTATCGATACATGTTTATCGAATAATAAACGGCAGACACAATGAAGAGATGATATAGTTTTAAGATCCTGGCAGGTTTGAAAATATTCTGTAAGTAACTAAAAAATGTCCTTTCCTCAAACGTAATCACAGAGAGGAAAGAAGACTTCCTTGTGTGTGTGTGTGTGTGTGTGTGTGTGTGTGTGTGTGTGTGTGTGTGTGTGTGTGTGTGTGTGTGTGTGTGTGTGTGTGTGTATGTGTGTGTATGTGTGTGTGTATGCATATTTGTATACATTTATGGACAAATGTGTGTTTGTGTGTGTGTGTATGTGTGTGTATGCATATTTGTATACATTTATGGACAAATGTGTGTTTGTGTGTGTATGTATATGGTGTGTGTGTGTATGTGGTGTGTGTGTGTGTGTGTGTGTGTGTGTGTATCTGTGTGTATGTATATTTGTACATGGGCTTGTGGGAGCCAGTTGATATTGAGGGTCTTTCTTGATCTCTGCCCACTTTGATTAGTGAGACATAGTCTCTAGCTGAGCCCAGGGCTCATTTACTTGGTGAGCACATTTGGCTAGTCTAACTCGCTAGCTTCCATCTCTGCCTCTCCAGTGCTGTGGTTACATGTGGGTTGCTGTCCCAGCTTTTGTGTGGGTGCCATAGAAATAAATTTGGGTCCTCAAGCTTGGACAGTAAGCTTTTTGTTCATGGATCCATCTCCGTTGCCCCAGGAAAAATGTTTTGTTTTGTTTTTCTTTGAGAGAAGGATGATCGAAACCGAAAAGGGTGATTGAAAACAAGCCACGCACTAAAATGTATGTAGCCAGGTAACACCGAGTGACTATTAGAGCAAGGAGCTATTAACTACCAATTCATGAGGTAAGCCTCTGAGGTGATTCCATGTTTCAGAATAACAAGCAATAAACATGTAGGATGCAGCCAGTGGTAAATGTATTTTTAAACAGGTTGAACATTTTATTATCAAGAGTTCCTCTATGATGAAAACTAAGTGACCTCCTGCCCCCAAATAAGAAAAATTTTAGGACAACAGTGAATTCTTCTTGAGGTTGGTAAGCTTTCAAATCATATTAGAATATAAAACTGTCACGTAACTAGGTATCTATCAACTGTTAATTCTGAGAAGGATTGGTGACCATTAATAGCCCAGCTTGCTATTTCTCATAAATAAACAGAAGCACACAAACAGTGAGGACGTTAGTATGTGCATTGAGCCAGATGCTTGACCAAATGCCCCATTCCCTCCCATACCTCTTCTCAATTGGGAAGCCACCTCAACTTTCCTTTGTGTCTCCAATCACTCCCTTCTATTGAGCCATCCTCATGAACATACAAGCTTGTTCCAGGACCTCACATCTCAGACAATCCTCTTTTGTGCCCACTGCTTTTTAATTATTGTTCCATTTTATATTTTACTTCAGAGAAAAATATCAAGTTTTTCTGTCCAGTTGCCATCTTAACTGCCTCCCTCCCCTGTTGGTTATTTGGTTCTTACGTTTAAAATGAGGATGGTGGTACAAACTTCATAGGGCTGTTTTACATATTAAAAACCAACAGAGGACAGGGGCTTCTAAAGTGCCCAGGACATAGTAAGTGCTTATAAATAATAGTGATTACTATCATCCCATCCAATGTCACTGAATCACACTTGTTTTCCCTCCTAGAACCTTGCTGAATTGAGCATACGTATTAACAAGGCCTCTAGGATTCAAAAAACATTATTATAAGATTACTAGACCTAAACACAATATATGGGTAATAACAAAACTACTTAGTAAACTTTGTCCTAAAGCAAATACACTCTAAGCAAAATGTTCAGCACTAGGCGACATGCAGCAATGTAAAGCCTCTGAGTTCTCTTCACAGGTAGGGAAGGAAGCTTCCACGTGTACATCTCGACACGGATTTGGGGATCCATGAGAGTATTTCTGTATTAGGTTCAATGTTTCCCCTGTGTCCAGGCAGCTCATCCTCCCACGAAGCCATCTGGTAAACCAGCGTTCTCCCATTTCATTTATCACACTAGGATTTACAGACCCAGTTCCAAAGGATATAAGTGGAACTGAAAATGGGAGATTCATCGAGTTTGGAGGCTTGCATTAAAACTGGATTTTCATAATAGTTTCCATGGGACTGACACAATGGGACATCTTTTAACCAACACAGAAGGCGGAGTGATAAGCAGAGGAGACATGGACGTCCTTAGCCATTGCTGCTACTCGACACTGGAGTTTAAAGATGCTTAGGATAGGCTAGGAAATGGGTTCAGACATAAGATGGTTCCATCAATAACGTACTCAATGTGCAAGCATGAGGTCCCATGGCTCTTTTGTCAGTACAAAGCCAGGTGACTATAATCTCAGTACTGGAAAGGCAGAGATAAGACTGATTCCTGGGCCTTGGTGGTGGTAAGCGTTGAGTTCAGTGAGGGAACCTTTCTCAAAAGATAACATGGACTACGATTGAGAAACATGCCCTTTGTTAACCCGTAGCCTCTACACACACAAGCACACACATGTGCATTCACTCACATACGCATGTACATATAATAACATGTATACACACACACACACACACACACAAACACACACACACACACAGATGCGTAGAAACAATTTACCTAATGCCCATTGTATAGATACTGCAAGATCAACTGATCCTCTAGGAATATGCCAATGATTGTTAGTGTAGTATGTACTTGAACAAATCCAGCCTCATAGGAGGGATGGGGGAAATCCTAAAATGACAATGGGTGGATATGCATGTGATACAAGGTTGAATGCAGACGACAGATGCTTCAGCACCACCTGCAAGAAATAAATTTACACATCATGGTTTTCTTTAATCTTAATTTTTTTCCATAAAAGAGGGGAAGTTATTTACATCCAGAAATGGTGCATCCGAAACATGGCTAACATGTTTCCCCAGGTACTAAGAAAAGTTTGGATGGGGGTAATGGTTCCTTGTTTTGCTTTTATTTTTATCTTGCCTATTAGCTGGTATTTTTTGTCTTTCTATGCCCGTTAAAAGAGAAATTGGTATGAGTACCATGACATAGCTATATCAGTTAGTCCAAAAAATTAAGATTTCACACTCTAATTATCACACTGGTGACTAACAAGCCAGCAGATACTGATTTACTAATATATTTTATCATTATAAAGCTATTGGGTATTTTCCATCATGAAGGTCTATCCCTCTAAATGATTCTCAGAAGAAATTGGATGCAGAAATATCAGTTCCTGTACAACAGATAGAAATCATAAACCTATAAAACACTAGCATACACTATTGGAATATGGTTTGCAATGCTGTCTTCTAAATGTGAGGAGCTTTGTGGGGCTGTAAATAACTTGTACAAGCTACATTAAACCTTTCCTGGAGCAAATGAGTTTTACAACCAAAGAGACATACATGTGAACAAAGAACCAATTCTTCCTTGAATCAATAGAGAAATCAGAATAGAAAAATACAAACATTAAAACAGCTCTGTGTTCTATCTCCCCTTTGTTGAATATTTCGGCTAATGTCATCCCCGTTGGGTCCTGGGAATCTCTTGCTTCCCTGGCATCTGGGACTTTCTAATGGCTACCTCCCATTCCCCCTCCCCCACTACTATATATTTCTGTTCAATTTCCTGACCCTCTGTACTTCTCACCTGTCTCTTCCCATACCTGAACCTGACCCCCCTTCTTTCCCCTCTTCTCTCCCTCCCAGATCGCTCCTTCCCTCTACCTCCCATGTTTATTTATTCCCCCTTCTAAGTGGGATTGAAGCATCCATACTTTGGTCTTCCTTCTTAAGCTTCATATGATCTGTGAGTTGTATCGTGGATATTCTGAGCTTTTGGGCTAACATCCACTTATCAGTGAGTACATACTACATATGTTCTTTTGTGTCTGCATTACCTCACTCAGGATGATATTTTCTAGTTCCATTCATTTGCCTAAGAATTTCAGGAAGTCATTGTTTTTAATAGCTGAGTAGTACTCCACTGTGTAAATGTACCACATTTTCTGTATGCATTCTTCTGTTGAAGGGCATCTGGGTTGTTTCCAGCTTCTGGCTATTATAAATAAGGCTGCTATGAACATAGTGGAGCATGTGTCTTTTTTATATGTTGGGGCATCTTTTGAGTTTAAGCCCAGGAGTGATATAGCTGGGTCCTCGGGTAGAACTATTTCCAATTTTCTGAGGAACCACCAGACTGATTTCCAGAGATAGAACCTATAGAGAGTTCCAGTAGATAGGCACCTCGAAAATGTTAATCCAGAATTGGTCCTGTCTAAAGGAAATGCAGAGACAAAGAAATGGAGCAGAGACTGAAAGAAAGGCCATTCATAGACCACCTCACCTAGGAATCCATTCCATCTATAGACACCAAACATGGATACAATTGCTGATGCCAAGAAGCACTTGCTGACAGGAGCCTGATATAGCTGTCCCCTGAGAGGCTCTGTCAGCACCTGACCAATACAGATGCAGATACTCACAGCCAACCATTGGACTGAGCCTGGGGACCCCAATGAAGAGTTAGGAGGAGTGAATGAGCTGAAGGCGATTGCAACCCCATAGGAAGAACAACAATATCAACCAACCAAACCACCAAGAGCTCCCAGGTTCTAAACCACTAACCAAAGAGGAACCCATGGCTCCAGCAGCATGTGTAGCAGAGGATGGCACTGACTGGCATCAATAGGAAGGGAAGCCTTTGATCCTGTGGAGGCTTAATACCTTAGCATGAGGGGATGTTAGAGCTGTGAGGTAGGAGTTGGTGGGGTGGATGGGGGAGCACCTTCATAGAGGCAAAGGAGAAGGGGGTGTTGTGGAAGGGAAATCAGGAAAGGGGACAACATTTGAAATGTAAATAAATAAAATAGCCAAAAGAAAAACAAAACAAAACAAACAAAAAAACCCCCAAAACTCTGTGTGATGTAAAGACTTAGAAACATTAGCCAGGTCAGTAGTGGCTGCAACATGGGATTCAGATTGATTCTATGAATACAGTTTTTTTCTCAAAGGCTGATTAGGTGGGTAAGGCCCATAAAATTGTAACATATGCAAAAACAAAGACAATTTTTCAACTACATCTATGTCCACATAACTCAGAATGAAAGTGAAGGAGGCTCCTGTTGGTTGAATAAAAACATCTGAGCATTAATAAAAGGAAATACTAAGGTAATTAAAACATATTGACATATCCATAAATTCTGTGGGTAGAAATATTCCTGGTAATAAGGAATTATAGAGTCTAAACTGACATGGGAAGAATAGATGTGGACGACGGATGTCACACATTGATAGCATAGAAAGAGAATTAGACCTTATGCGTCTCCCTTTTACAAGAGGGATAAACACGGTTTTGGCATCGTCTCATCATTAAACAATAAAAAAGCAATTCATCAATAACCTTTACTCAGAGTTTAGCTCGAGCTTTCCATAGATGGGGAGCAGTCAGTTCATCTCCAGTTGCCCCGCCTTAAGTGCATCTGATCAGGTCTAGCTTGGGAAGCTAAGCCGGGATGGGAGACCAGGCTAAGAGAGGAGACTACTGGGGTTGGTCGGAGGACTATTCTCTTTTCTGTCGCGTGTTTTCTTTTGTTTTTTATCAGCACCACTTAAAAGTGGTGGAGAATTACCTCAACATCAAAATCTTTGGGGCTTTTACCAGTTGGACTTAAGGATGCCAGGGAATTACTTTTACACCTAAGTGCCAGCATTAATACGATACCCAGCAGGTGATCTTTCACATCCCAGACCAATTAGCGATCTGTTCAGTCAGCTGAATACACTCAGGTCAAGCCTGTCATTTTTCCAAATATAAATACTGCTTGCTTTTAAACACCACATTAAGAAAAGCTCCTCCCAGGAGCTTTACTAAGTATGAATATGAACGATGATTTTCTCCTAATATTTATCAAGTGTCAAACATTTAAAATATCTAATTAAAACTTGTTAGAGGTATTCATGTGTAATTAATTATCCTGGGAATTTGGAACAGGGGAAAAACAAATCAATAGGTCTTACATTACCTATATTGGGACTGAAATTGGGGGAGGCATTGAATTCATTTTTCATTAGAATAGAAGTAATTTAAGTAAAGTAACACTGAGAGGAAACATGTAAAGGAACAAAAGCTCACTGCTGCATACAATCGCCGGTTGTCTTTTTTCAAATACACTTGTGACAGGAAGATGGAGTATCCCTCAGTTCACCAGCAAAATAGAGTGCTTTTAACATCAGCATGAGCAGTTAATAATAATAAAAATCAGTTTCTGTTTTTGCATCTCGGTAGTTCTATAATTCCAGAGCTTTCGTGCCAGAATGAATTAACTGATAACTTAAGAGGGGGAAGACTCTGGTGGCGTCAGAAGTCAGGGATTTAAGATAAGAGGACGGATTATGGTTTCAGATTTTAGAGAGCGCTAATGTCATTCAGGTTGAAGGCAATGAATTTTTTGGAGGTCAGATGGAAATCCAGTTCATTCCAGGCCTTTCCTGATTTGTTCAATTACAAACATTCTGATTGGTCTTGAGGCAGGAGATGGGCATTGGTTAGGCAATTTAGAGGAAGGAACCCCCAAAGTTACAATTCCAGGAATGTCCTTGGTTCTCTATCCAGGAAGGCAAGAAAGGACCCCTGGTTTCTTGTCTCTTCCTAGCTGAGAGCTCTTGCCTGGAATGTAGACATTAGACCCAAACACTAGTTCGGACACCAACCCCTTCTGGTAAACAGCTTGGGAACTGGATCTCTGGAATTTTCAGGGTGGATGCCAATTTTAACTCTTCCCCAATGTCAGTGCGTGTCCTACACGACATTACTGTCACATCTTCAGAGCAGGAAAAAGTTATAGTAACCTTGCTCAGGGCTCTGCAGAGGTCCATTAAGTAAGGAGAAACTATTTCCTCCTGGTCGAAAGTGTGAAATCCACCTCTGGCCATATGTAGGTAGAGCTGGAACATTCCAAAACACCCCAAATAGAAGTTAATATAACTCAGCTCAGCCTGTCAGTCACCTGGTAGAGACTCTCTAGCCCCTCTCCTAGAAAGGCTGATGGGCCGGCATCCATGCTAAAGGGATGGGTGGAATGATTTACCTTTTAATGAAAGAAAAAACTTTCCTAGAAAGTCAGATTTGGGACAGTCACTTGCAGAACCATGGCCTTGAGGTTCTTCTTTGTTTTGGGCTTTCCCAAACACGACTTCTCTCCCCTCTTCCTCCCTCTTTTTTCTCCCCTTTTCGATATTCACCCAAGCCTTGGCATGCTTTTCTGGGAAGCCCTGGCCTTCCTCATTCTTTCTCTGAAACTGCCCTCCTCGCTGTGTGGCTGCTTGTCTGTCATGTGGCTGTTTGAAAATGTCATGTTTTTCTTTCTTCGTTTCCTCCTGAGACTGTTCCTAAACTCTTTTACTAACGACGCCAAGGACCCAAAGAGCAGACTCCCTTCTTCCTCAGTAACATGTGGCAGCCAAGAAGAGGCTCTTGAAAATTTCTGCTACCGTTTTGTTAGCTGTTTGATTTATTTTAGTTCCCGGTTACTTCTTGGGTACTAAATAAAGGTAAGCCAAATTGGAAACTACGGTTCATATCTGCAACTCGACAACCAAGAAAAGACCCAGAGTAGTCAGCTCTGGCTAGCCCTTGCTACTTAGTAGTTAGCACTAGCTAGCCCTTGCTACTTATTTTCTGATTTACTTCCCTACTCTCAAGACACGCACCCTAGCCACTCAGTATTATCTACAAGAATTCAGAAAGTCGAAAGAGAACATAAACTTTTCATAAGTTTTAAAGACTTTTATGTCTCCGGGGGCCCATCAACTCTCCTTTTCTAACTTCACAATCTGGACGCCATTCATCCTGTCTTTGTTCTCAGGGTCTATTGCTGGCCTAAGAATCTGAATGCTATGTCTCCTAATACAGGCAGGTTGACTGACTGTACTGAAATAAGAAGACTAATTTAATTTATCATTTGAAGTCCAGAGGTCCGCTGTAGGCCCTGGAAAGTGGAGTGGGCATAGTTACTGCGGTTTTGGGAACAACGGCAGTCATAATTGAAGGGCTTCAGTTTTATTCAGTAATTGCTGTGTTTTGGGGATTTTGCTCTTGGTATCTTGTTCTGTAGATCTAGAAACGAAGAGCAGTATCTCCAGGTCACAAGGTCAGTACAGGACAGAGAATAAAGGAAATCTATGCATTTGAATAGAAAATTGATGACCTTTACCAGACAAATCAAATGCTTTACTCCAGAAACATCTTTTCTTTTTAAATAAAATAACTTACATAAAATCCTTTTATTCACTTTGATTTGGAATTTAATAGCACAGAAATGTTTATTTCTCGCATGTAACTTATTTCTTATTTGAACAGAAAAATGAAGGTAAGAACTAAGTTGCTACATTTAAAAACCTTGACTTCTAGAAAGTTTAGAGTTAATAATAACTTTTAAAAATCTTTCTATTTTATTGTGTTCTGTGTATGTGCGTTTTACCTGTGTAGGTCTCTGTAGCACACACACGGGCCAGAAGAGAATATCAGATCCCTTGGAGCTGGAATTACAAACAGTGGTGAGCTGCCGTCTGGGTGCTAGGAATTGAACCAGGTCCTCTGGAAGAGCAAGCAGTGCTATGGAACACTGGGCTATTTCTCCAGCCCCTAATACTAACTTTTAAATAATAGTCTCTGTTTCAGTAAATCCCCACACCCTCCATCATAATGTATTTTCTATGTAACTAGTAGTACATCCAATCTATATTTCTTTGTTATAAAATATGTGACAATTATCTTAAAGGAATAACCGCTGATAAAAATCTGATGGACACCTGGAAGATGACAAGTCAAAGCCCAGTCACCTGATTAGCTCTGGAGTGAGCACAGGTAGTCGCTGTTTCACTACTGAGCCAGGGTTTTTCTTTGGAGAGAGATAGCCTTGCCTATCCTTCTGAGACAATGTGTCTTCTTTCATTCAGTAAGAAGGGGCTGATCTCTTTATTCTTAACCTGCTTGTTGACTCCCTCACATTCTTGCTTAACTGAGAAACAATGCTTTTTTTAAAAAATATTATTTATTTTCAATGTATATGAGTGTACTGTAGCTGTCTTCAGACACTCCAGAAGAGGGCATCGGATCTCATTATAGATGGTTGGGAGCCACCATGTGGTTGCTGGGAATTGAACTCAGGACCTCTGGAAGAGCAGTCAGTGCTCTTAACCTCTGAGCCATCTCTCCAGCCCCGAAACAATGTTTTTTTTTTTTTTGTTTTTGTTTTTTTTTTTTTTGGTTCCTTTTTTTCGGAGCTGGGGACCAACCCAGGGCCTTGCGCTTCCTAGGCAATCGCTCTACCACTGAGCTAAATCCCCAACGGAAACAATGTTTTTAATGTATCTATTTCAGACTAACTGAAAGAAAGCTTTCCTCCCTGCTTTCTGCTGTCCAGGAGGCCGTGATCAGTGGGGCTCCTCCCCGCACACCATCATCTGCACGTTTTCCACCTTGCTTCTCTGTTCTCTTTCTGAAAAATGGGGAGAAAATAAAATGCATAAGCATGCAGAGACGGCTCGGGACAGGGAGAGCCAAGGTCTTATTTGTGTTTAGATTTCTGTGCTGGGACATTTGTCAAAGTGGTGATGAGCGGCATGGGTACTGATAAGATTCAGCTTGAAATATTAGGATTTAGCTCTGAATCTTCCTGCCACTGCTCTTTGCAGGTCAGACACCTTTCTTGCCATCCATTTACCTCCAAGCTCTGCAGTCACACACTAACTCAGTTAGGAGACTCTCAGTGCTGCGTGGTTACTCAGACCGGATATTGAGACTTAAAACGTATTCCCGTTATTATTCTGAGAAAAGATAAGAAATAAATAACATACCTAAGCTAAGAAGAAAAATCACTCTTTGCTTTTACAATGACGTCCTCCCCCTGATCCCCTCTCCCCCCGCCCCCAAACACCCTGCAAGGCTACACTATTTCTGCGATGAACTGTCCAGGCTTATTAAGTATATTAGTGATAGACAATAGAATTATCAATCGGAACTCTAATTGTTATAATCACTTAATTGGTGAGAGGATTGCTGTCCCCTCCCTCCCAGCTATTGATTAGCTCTTTGGAGCATTCCACATTTGGCTGGAGGCAGAGTTCTTGACCGAGAAACTTTTCAGATGGGATCTGAAATAGCTGTCACCATGTGGAGACATGACAGTGTCCAGTCACTAAATTAAGCACTACATACAGACAAGCCAACTTATTCCTACTTCAGTGTTTAGCAATGCACACCACGCTGTGCTTACCTTCTTCAGAAATACTGTGACTCAAGGAAAATTAACTAAATTAAGCATTTCTACTTGCCACCACCCCATCAGAGGCTTCTTGCAGGCGAAATTAAAAGTGGGGGGGGCATAAAATATAATAAAGGAAAAAAACCAAACAAACGAGGGCAAACTCACACATAGGAAGCAAAGCAGCACACGGCACAGGTGAAGACGTGATGAAATACACCTCTAGACATTGTCTGACCCAGTGGTCAAGGGCAGACCCCCTCTCATTATCAGGGTACGGCCTTTTCAGATCTCACTTTCTTGTCCAAACTTTAGCATCTCATGGGAAACACTCATGATCAGCCCGGGCTCTGAGATGGCCTACAACCCAGTCATTGAACACCTTCCATCAGGGGTTCTCAGCCTTCCTAATGCTGTGACCCTTTAATACAGTTCCTTGGGTTGTGATGACTCCTGAATCATAAAATTATTTTGCTTTGCTACTTCATAAATGATTGTCGTACTGCTATGAGTTGTAATGTAAATATACACATGCTTTCCAATGATCTTAGGCAACCTCTGTGAAAGGGTCTCCAGCCATAGGTGGCAAGCCACTATCTTTAAGTGCTAGGGATATGATTCAAGCATTCTTACAAATATGGCTGTGCTTTGGAGGGAAATGTGTGACATCGACCAGTTTATTCCTACATGCTTAACTCTGACTCCCAAATTCTGTCAATAAACAAAAGATAAACGGAACCAGTGTTGAATAACAAACAGAACCCAGCAATCTTGTCATTGAACCACATTAATTTTTAGAATGAATAACAGAGAATCGGTGCCTTTTATATGCTCAAGGTCTCGGCAAATTGCTAACTTCTGCCTTCTAAAACCAACTGTCAAATATAGTCATAAGCTAAGTGGAAGCACGTAATCACAAAAACGAATATGTTAGCAGATGCAATTGAACTTTATTTTCCCCCTCAGGGTCTTACTACGGCACGTTAAGATGCCTAACAAAAACTTCTCATTCATTCATTCCAAATTGAATCTATTGGTCCGAGAATATTAAGTGATTGACTTACTGGCTTTAATCTTGGTTAGTGATCAATTAGTTTCAAGGGCCTATGGAAAATTCTTTTGGCTTTGTTTTGAAGCAAGCTTTCCTTGTGTAGTCCTAACTAACTAGTCTGGAACCTGTTACACAGAAGAGGCCAGTTTCAGACTCCTCACTCCTCTGTACAGGAATGCTGGGTTTATAATTGTATGCCACAAACCCCGACAGGGATTTATATTTTACACTGTTGTATTATAGTAACTATAATGTAATACATGGGCAGTTCATACCAGAGATTTATCATCTCCATTTCTTCTAGTGCCTACTTGGGCTCTGTATTTAATATTGCTCCTAAACTGTTTCCTAGTCACCGAAGTATCTAGAGGGGCCAGCTTGAGTAATTAGCCACTGGTAAACCAAGTGATTAATTTAGACCTATAATTACAGTTGAGTCGATAAACAGGAGTCGCATGGGGTCTACATTAAGTTTCTTGGAAGAGAGAAATCTTGTGCTAGAGCAGTTCACATTAATTCATACATTGTCTACACCAATTGTGCCAAAATGACCATCTGTCTAGGACATTTTTTTTTTACCTAATTACAGTTTGGCACATGGCTTGGCTTTTCCTGACCAATACCCAAATGTTGGTCACCAGGTGGCTTTCATGGGAAATTAACTACAAATGAGATTTGACCATTGACACAGGATTGGGGGGGTGTCTTTCCTTAAATCACATTGTAGTCTTTTATTTTTTATTTTAATCTGAAATAATTTTATAGCAATTGTGAAATTACTTCTCCTTCCCCTCCTCTTCCCCTCCTTATGAATAATGTTGTTATAATAAAAACTAATGCTTTCATTGACCTACATTCATATATTACATCCTTAATTTTGCTTTCTTATGCAGCGGCTTCCTACACTCTAACCTCTTTTTTTTATTGCTGTTGTTAAGATAATTAAGGTAATTTCATTTCTCTTCCAGTTTTTTTCACCCTAATTCTTTCTAATTCAGCCACGCTCTGTTGCACAGATAAAGAGGAACCAGAGTGTACACAATACACAGACGTTCTCTGCCAAGGGGCCCACTCTCCAGTGAACTTAACTATTTTAATACTCACAACCCTAACATGTTATTTCTTTTCTTTCTTCTAGGCTTTGTTTTCTTTTGAGACAGGGTCTCTCCATGTAGCTCTCGATATTCTGAAACTCATAGGCTGGCTTCAAACTCACAAAGATCATCCCACCTCTGCTCCCTAAGGGATTAAAGTCACGTACCACGATGCACAGCCTCAAAATATTCCTTTATATTTCTACAAGTTTATCTAGATTTTTTTTGCTGGTTAAATCTTTTATCCCTTTTCTAACTGGGTTGTCTCCTGCAGGCTTTGTTGAAAGGTTACGTAAGAAATCATCGTGACTCTGTTTTTCAACCTGTCACGTGTCTCCATGCTTCCTTCCTGCTAGAACAGTATTTGTATGACGTTCACTGTCAGTTGGTGAGATTTTGAACCAGAGATCTCTTTCCTATTTCTACTTCTGTGCATGGAAGTAAGGTATAACTTTACTAAATGTTTGACTCAATGAATGAATGAATGAATGAATGAATGAGTGAATCCAACCAATCAATCAATACCAAGACAAAAGTTCCCTAAAGTCAAAACCTCACAGAGCCATAATTGATATAATAATCCTAATTCCCTTGCAGTTATGATCATAAAAGGACACTGGTGGAAACCCTTCCACCTATGAAAAGTTATCTAGAATTATCCCAGGCATGACCAATCAATCCCCGAGATGATAGCAATGCAGGAACTCCAGTCAGTTCTTAAAGGTCCTGACGGGCCCATGTGTTGAAGTCTTGTTCTTAGAGTAGAGATCTTGGAACATTTGTGAATCTTAAAACATTTAATATAATTTAAATACATATACACAATGTATGTGATTATACTTATCATTCCACATCCCCCTCCCCCCATTTCTTTCCCTATGAAGCCATTCTTCCTTCCACTACTCTCCCAGGAGCTAAACCACTGGAGAGAATGGCACCTTTCCCACAGCAGCAACAATTAAGAACCAACGGTTGTGGTCTCTTCCATGAGGGAATGGTAGAGGTACCCAATCTTATGCAAGTTATCCATTGCGGTGTTTTCCTGAGTGCAGTGTTTATCATGAGGCAGGATTTCAGTGTTCCTGCCTTACCTGGATCCTACCCCACATGCCCCACAATTCAGTGTTGAAGTCTAGTCAGAGACCTCATGTATCACTGAGGATACGTCAAATGGTAATGGATACAGGCCTGTGCATCTTACTTTCTCTCTTATCCCTGGTCATGAAATGGACACCTTTGCTTTGTCACCCACTTCCGACATAATAAACCCAAAGAGGCCCAAAGCAACAGGGCCCACAGCCATGGACTGAAACCTGAAAGACTAAGTCAAAGAAAACCTTTTCTTCTTAGAAGTTGATTTATTTCAGGCACTTGCTACAATAGCAGAGAATTGTTTTGACATCACTTTTAGCTGAGCGGGTAGTAAATAATACAGGATAAGGAGACTGAAAAAACATAAAAGAGCACTAAAATTGGCCCCTAAAGAGGGGTAGATTGATGCTGTTTAAAAGTTACAAACCAGAAGAAATATGAGCTTGTCAATCGATGTTGAACATTGTTATTTGTAAGTTTCTATGTGTTGCTCGGATTAAAGTGAAACCACGAAAATGAAATAGAAATTTAAGGGAAAAGATCTCCACTTAGAAATTATATAGCAAATCTTTCAGTCATCAAACTTTTTGGTCAATACAAATGTGTTTACGTAGATATATGCATGTGGGTTTTCAATTATATTCTTGAATATAGTACCTAGGAATTAATCGTATCACAAATGTTCCTGATCACAGAAGTGACAAATGTTTTCTTATATTTTTGGTTGTGAGCCTACTCTTTAACAGCTGAGCCATCTTGCCAGCCCAACAAGGGTTTTCTAAAACAGTCATAAATTTCATGCTTTGTGCTCAATTTTGTGTTATTATTATTTTTTTAATTGCAAAACCCGGGAGAAGAATGAATAACAGGCATCTGGTTATCTTGATGGTCTCTGATGGCTATAATGAATGCTGATCTCGGCATTCCACTGTTATGTGCACCTATGAGATGGCCCCTTTCCTTCCCTTGGAATAGTTCTGGTTCCACAAGAAGAGTGTAGATGTGAAAACCAGAAGCAGTATTAGATTTGTGCAATATTGTTCTTGCTGCAGTTAAAAGAAACTGATGACCGTATGCCCAGCAATAGTGTCAAGAAAGTTTTCAAGCCATTTCCAGAGGAAATAATAGGAACGTAGAGCAAGTGACAGACATCTTCCCATTGGGCTGATTCTCCTGGAGAGTATTCTTTTCAAAAACTTGACAGGATTACTGATAGGTAATTTACATACTAGAAAATTCACCCATTTTAAATGCACGGGAGAATGGATATTTTCAGTGAATTTAAAGGCATGCAACCACTATGACATTTAGTTTTGTAATATTCCATTCAATTTAGAAGTCTCTTTTATTGGCTGTTCCAAAGTGCCAGGGATTTAAGCTCCTTTCTGTCCCTCAGATTTCCATGTCTGGACCAAAGGTGAATGGAACAAGCTACCATCCCTCCTCTCTGCCACTTGCCCTTAGCAAGCTTTGAGATTCATCGCTCCTGCTGCATGGATCTCTGAATTATTGTCCTCTTACCCACTAGTATTCAAATGAATGACTACAGAACATATCATATTCATTTATCCCCTGATATTGACTTCCCCATTTGGGCGACTATGAATAATGCTGTTGTATATTTCTTGTTCCATGTAAACATGTTTCCATCTCCCTAGGACACATATCCAGAACATTAATGCTGAGTGATATGATATTTATAGTCAACCTTTCAAGAAACAGCAAATTTCTCCTTTTTAAAACATCCTATGGATATTTATCATTTTTTTCCCATTAGATGTAGTCTCATCCACTTACTATTTTTTAAAGTTTTTAAAATTGCACTTATTAATTTGTATGTGTCCCATCCAAGTACTAAACAGACCTGACCCTGCTTAGCTTCTGTGATCAGATGAGATCAGGCACATTCAGGGTGTTACCACTCTTGGACATATACTCAAAAGATGCCCCACCATACCATAGGGACACATGCTCCACAATGTTTTTAGCGGCCTTATTCGTAATAGCCAGAAGCTGGAAACAACCCAGATGTTCCTCAAACGAAGAATGGATCCAGAAACTAGGATTCATTTACGCAATGGAATACGATTCAGCTACTAAGAAATAGGACATCATGAGTTTTGCAGGCAAATGGATGGAACTAGAAAATATCATCCTGAGTGATGTTAACACAGACTCAGAAGGACATATATGGTATGAACTCACTAACAAATGGATATTAGCCAAAAAGTACAGAAAACCTAGGATGCAACCCACCGAATTTAAGAAGTTTAACAATCAGAAAGGCCAAGTTGAGGAGGCTTCAATCCCACTTAGTAATGAGAAGAAAATAATCACAGGAGGCAAGGTGGGGGTGGGTGGGTGGAAGAGGAGAGGGGGAGGGGAAAGGGAAACAGGGTCAGGTGTGTGTGTGTGTTGTGGTGTATGTGGTGTGTGTGTGTGTGTGTGTGTGTGGAGTGGTGTGTGTGTGTGTGGGTATGTGTGTGTATGTGGTTGTGTTGTGTGTTGTGTGTGTAATGGTTGTTTGTGTGTGTGGGGGTATATGTATGTGTGTATGTGTGTATGTGTGGTGTGTGTGGTGTGTGTGTGGTGTGAGTGTGTCTGTATGTGTGGGGGTGTGTGTGTATGTGGTGTGTGTGTGTGTGTGTGTGTGTGTGTCTGTGTCTGTGTCTGTGTGTGTGTCTGTGGTGGGTGGGAAGTGACAAGAGAGAAGCCCAGAGGGCCAGCAGAATGAATGGAAATGTGTATCCTCAGAAGGTGGGAGGTGGGGAGATCCTCTAGAAAGTTCAACAGACCTTGGAGGTGAGAGACTCTCGGGACTCAGTGGAAGGGACCTTAGATGAAGTGCCCAACAGTGGGGAGAGGGAACATGCAGAGTCCACCTCCAGTGGAAAGACAGGGCCTCAAGAGGAGGGATGGGTTACCAACCCACAATAAAACCAACCCAGAAGCGTTCCTATCTACAATAACTGCAGAGATGGAAAGGGAGAAGGTACTGAGGGAACCCAGAAGCGTTCCTATCTACAATAACTGCAGAGATGGAAAGGGAGAAGGTACTGAGGGAACCCAGAAGTGTTCCTATCTACAATAACTGCAGAGATGGAAAGGGAGAAGGTACTGAGGGAAAGGAGGTCCAGTGATCAGCACAAATGGGAATCCACCTCCTGGGGAGACACCAAGATCTGACACTATTATTGATACTCTGATGTGTTTACAGACAGAAGCCAAGCATGGGTACCTTCCATGAGGTCTAACCAACAGCTGACTGAGACAGAAGCAGATACAACCAACCAATGGACTGAAGTCAGGGACCTGGGGTTGGATGGAAGAAGCCAAAGAGGAGGGTGACACTGTAGAAAGACCAGAAGTCTCAGCTAACCCAGCCTTCTGAGGTCTCCTAAATACTGAGCCACCAACCAGGCAGCATGCATGAGCTGGTCTGAGGCCCCTGAGACATATATAAGAGAAGACTGCCTGGTCTGGTCTTGTGGGAGAAGATGTGCCTAATCCTTGATAGATGTGAGGCCCAGGGGAGGGGGAAGGCCTGGTTGGTGGGGAGCATCCTCTCGGGGACATGGGGGAGAAGGAATGGGATGAGGAATTTTGGGAAGGGGGCAATGGCTGGATTGTAAATAAATAAATAATAAACAAAAAAGACAAAAATATGTGCGTGGGAGTGCAGACTCATGTGGGTGGGTGGGGGGTTGTGCCATGTGTAATGTGATGGCCAAAGGACAACTTTTGGGAATCTGTTCTCTCCTTCTGCCATGTGGACTGTGGGTCCCTGAAATCAAGGTCAAGGTCAGACTTCAGGGCAAGTGTCCATATCTACTGAGTCATCCTGCCAACTCTAAATTGATACACTGTTAAATGACTTCTTTCTGCCAGCTCATAATTGATACATTGTTAAATGACTTCTTCCTTAAGTATTTCCATGCACTTTAATTTACACAGTATAAACTATATTCTTTCTAGGAATCAATCATCCACTCCCTACTCAATTAAAGTAACACAGGCAAATACAATAGAGACTTAACTATGGACTAAAAGGAGAGACCTTGGCCCAAATGCATCCTCTATGGACAATTCATAATACGAAATGTCTTATTCAAATTCTGATTTTTTTTAAATGAAGAAACACACAAGTAAAATGGGGATATGATCCACATACTGCATGTGAGTGAGATCTCATCTGGAATGCCATGTGCAGGTCTGTGCATGAGGGGGAAAAAAAACATTTGCTTAGAAGAATTGGAAACAAAGAAGATGTAAGGTGGTCCTGGCCTCTTCACCTATTTACTCATTTGCTTTATACGTGCATGGTATGCATACACGCCAGGTAATGTGCATGGATATGCATGCATGTATGTGTGTGAGCATCTGGAGGTCAGATGTCCACCTTTGGTGGTGTTCCCCAGCAACCATCCACCTTGCTTTTTGATACATGGTTTCTGATTAGTTTCAGACTCCTGGATTGGGCTAAGCCAACATGCTCCAGGGGTTCACCTGTCTCCCCTTCTCCAGAGATTGACTTTTAAGTGTATTACCATACCCAGTTTGTTTGTTGTGTTTTTGATATAGGTTCTGGGATTCAAACGCAGACCCTGATGTTGGGGCAGCAAGCACTTTGTCTGACGGAGCTGTCTCGCCATTACTACTTATTGCCTTTTTTTTTTTTTTTTTTTTTTGAAAAGGCTGTACTTTATCGCTCAGGCTGTCCTAGGAAATGCTAAACCCAGGCTGACCTTGAACACAGAACTCTTTTTTACTTCTGCCTCGTGGATTTTGTAATTACAAGTGTGAGCCTCTGCACCTTGCTCCACAGTTTTTATTCTGATAGAATCCAGTCCTTTTGGTAACTATGTACATATACACACATATATTACAATTTGTTTACATTTATTATTTGTGTGTGTGCACACGAGCTTGCACTTGTCTCTATGTATATCACATGTGTGCTTGTGCCTATGGAGGCCAGAAGAGGGCACTGGGTCTTCTAGAACTAGAGCCATAGGTGGTTCTGAGTGCCCCAGCATCATCTGCAAAAGTAGCAAGCGCTTTTAACCTCCCAGCATCCCTTCAATCCCATTATGCACACATTTTATTTTTATGCATACATTTTAAAGTATTTTATCACAACTACATTATGCTTTTCATGCTATAAGAATTTTGATTTTAATTTTCCTACGGTGTTTTTTTTTTTTAAAGACATACATTTTAAAGGCTGCATAGCAGTCTATAATAAAGTGGTGTCATATTACAACCTTTTCATTTTGTCCCCATTTTCGCATATGTGAATGACACCATGAAGACCATCTTTATGTTCACAAGTGTGCTGCAAATCAAACTTAAGGAGAAACGCAATTATCGTATAGTTCTTGCAGGGGAGAAGAGTGGTATTTGGAGATCTCGAGAACATTCTTCCGGGAAATAAAAGATGAGGAGAATTACAGAGATTTGAAGCTGTGCTGAAAAGAACCGTGTGCTAAGAGGGTTCAGACTGAGATAAGAACATGATCTTCAGTGGAACGGGCTTGAATTCTATTTATCAGGACACTGAGAAAACACAACTGCAAATACATCAATAAAATAAAGACAGAAACCCTCACTGGTCTGTCTCCTCCACCTTGGCTTTAGCAAAAGCTGGTGCTGAGTAGGGTCTGTCCTCATACCACAGGTCCTTTAGTGATACATTTGAGTCACCGCCTATAAGGAATGAGCCTAGCAGGCAGGGAGGGGCAAGCTGGTCGGCCCGAACCTTTCCAAAATAATAATTGAGCTTCTCTCAAGACAGAACAGAGAAGCCCAAGTGTCTAACAAGTTTAGAAAGCCGAGTAGTCTGAGTTAATGATAAAGGCACCACGGAGGGTACCAAGCGAGCCGCTTTCCTATTATGTTATGCTGGCTTAGGAAAAGTTATGAGTGTGCGGTTTCCTATGCTCCTCTTCTGAATCTCTGAATCACGTGCATCGGTTTGAACCATGATTTGAGGAGTGATGTCCAGCATGTATTTGTAAAACAGAAAATGACTAGGCATGGTGGCACACACATTTAATCAGTGTTCGGGAGGCAGAGGCAGAGGCAGGCAAGGAAGCAGAAGAAACCAACTAGGAATGCTCACGGTTCCAACGATGCAAAGGTAAGGGTTAGTTCTGCAGGGGGAAAACGTACGTGAGTAGAGGTGGTAGCAGTCTTCCCAAGAGTGACTGTCAACACAGCAGTTCTAGACGTGTTTTGTATCTGTCTGCTGGCTCAGCCTTTCCTAAGATGCTGTGTACCTGTCCCTGCCCCATGAACAAGTCCACAGTTACTTCCTTAAGAGCTAGACCTATCATACCAATGGACTCTGGTGTCAGCGAAGGCCGGTTAAGTCACCGTTGTAGGTCATCAATTACTAAAAGCCTGTTTATAAACACGAGCTTGCTTCAGGCATGATATGCTTAGTAGAATGTATTTTTTATAGAGAACATTTTCTCTATCTTCGCAGAGCTTTGGAATGAAGCTATAACATACAAGTGGCAAAGTGATCTGTTTCTCACCTCTTCAGTGTGGGCATACTTGTAAATATTCATATAGCAGCATTGGTAAAAATATTTTTTATTGATATGATGTGTTATTTTGGCATCTTTAACTGAGAGATATTGAGTGGTTGTCCTTGTCATTTACAAAGCTAATATTAAAACTCAGTCTCTCACATCCGTTTTAGCTTCAAGGAAACATTTTCTAGCAATGGGCAAACAGAACTTCAGTCATGTTAATGCGATTTGTATTATATTTAAAATCTGAGTTTCAGAACATAAAATTCAAGTAATTATTTCCCCCGCCAAAACCCATCTGATTGGCTTCATGATATGAGTCAGTTTGAGTCTAAACACTGTTATTACTGATTAGAATTTCTATTTAGAAGTCTATATGAAGAAAAACCTTTTTACTGTTAACAAAAGGTGTAAGTTGAATCTGGCATATGCAAACATCTTATCTATTTACCTAGACTGTGTGGGCTAAGCTTGTTTTTACTTCCATGATCATTTTCTTTCTTTTGTATTCCTTTTAATCATGATCTCAACATGTAGCTCTTCCTGGCCTAGAACTCTGTATGTAGACCAGGGTGGCCTAGGGTTCTGCCTGCTTCTTCCTCCCAAGTGCTGGGATTAAAGGCATGTATTACTACTTCCTCTGTCTTTGAAAAATTTTTAAAGTGATATTTTCTATAAAGGTGCATTTGACCTCAAAGGACTGATTGATACTTTGAACATTTGGCCTTCCTCCAATAGTCGGAACAAAACCAATGAAAGCCAGCGGGAAGGAGAAGGGGAGGAAATGAGTGTAGCTAAGACTTGTTGTATTTTCAACACTGTGGTTAACCTCCTTCAATTCTTATGTAAGGAAGTAAATCAGAAGTCCAATTTGGAGTTAGCAGTCTGTGTCTAATGCTGACTTTCATTTAAATTTCAATTCTGTTTTTCCAACAAAGAAACATGTTTACCAAATGTTAACCAACAGAAAAACACCCAAGTCTGCTGCAGCTCTAACCACCAATTTGACGATATTGTAAGACACAACTGAGGAGTAAATGTGGTTCTGAGGGGACTGAAATGCTGAGCTGATAAGGCTGGCTTCCTTCAAAAGGAGGGACTACTGAGTTTGGTGGAGCAGCAGAGCCTAGATTCTCAGCATCTTGGTAGGCAGAGGCAGGAGAATTACAAGTTCAAGGTTGGGATAAAGAGAGAGTTTAAAGCCAGTCTGGGCAAGGGAGACTCTTTCTCAAAATATACAAGTAAAAAGAGGTCTGAGCTTATAGCTCAGTATTATAGTTGTCTTAAAATAGATGTAGTCCTGGGCCCAAGATCCAGCCCTGTGGGGGAAAGAAGGAAGGGAAGGAAGGAAGGAAGGAAGGAAGGAAGGAAGGAAGGGAAGGGAAGGGAAGGGAAGGGAAGGAAGGGAAGGGAAGGGAAGGAAGGGAAGGAAGGAAGGGAAGGAGAAAGGAAGGAAGGGTAGGAGGGAAGAAATTCAGCATAGCTGTAGTTGTCTCTATGAGGCACACTGGCCATGCAAGAGCACACAATGAAGTATGCCATCCACCAGCTGAGAAAGGAGGAATCCCATGTCTTCACCTTGATCTTGGACTCTTGGCTTCCAGAACTATGAGACAACAGATTTCTGTTCTTTTAAACACACACTGATCTTGTGGCAGCCCGAGTGACTAATACAATCAAGTTGTCTTTCTTCTGTTTGATGAAAGTCTTGTTGTTTTTGGACGCAGATGTTCGATGTCTAAAGATCCAGTGATAATATGGACAGGATACTGGGGTTTTCTTTCTCTCTCTGTTGTTATGTTGAGTTACAATGATTGTTTTTTTAAATAAGCAAAACATTTTGTTATTCCTGGGACAAGTCCACCTGGTTAGGATAAAGTATCCCTTTTCTCTATTGAATTGGATTTGCTAAAATATTCAAACAAAAAATAAAACTTAAGACAAAAAAATCCCAAAGGTGAGAATTATTCATTGACTTATCTTTAGAACCAAATCAAATTCAACAGGCCCAGAGAAACCTCGATGCGGCAGACGAAATTAATAATATTCTAGAGCAGAAATAAAACTGACAGAATTATAGATCAGGATGACAGCCACAATATTCTGAGTCAGTTTATTAAACAACAAAGGAGGGTGGCTTGAATTTTCCATCATCTGGAAGAAAGGCTTATATTTTACAAGGAATGAAAAACCTGACACAATGCCTACATGGACACTTACTAAGGAAACAGTAAAGCTACGGAGACTCAGGTGACCCAGTCCTCATCCTTCTGCCGAGCCTACTTCAGTGCTCCTCTACTTTTCATGAAGGGAAGACAGAGGCTTGAGCATAAATGAAGATGTTCTACAAAGGTGGCACAAAACTAAAAGGTTTTGATGTCTTTCAAATATTTATTAAGTGTAAAAGGGGTCCTGTGACTAAAAGCTTGAGACTTTCTAACGTATAAGTCCCTTCTGGGGCATCTTTGGTCTCATCCAGTACCACAGATGCAGTCATTTACCTGAAGGCTGTTGGGCAGCTTTTCAGGAACAATGAATGAAGCTCACAGTAGAATTTCAACCATAATGAAGAAATTTAGGAGAAGAAGGAAATCGAAGAGAGTTTGGAATTGGGTGAAATTCTAATCTCTGGCCCGTAATGTTCCACATTCTATAACAAACATGGAGAGGAGACTGACACGATCTGTTTAATGGATTGCTTGCACTGTAGCCTTGGGTGACTTCTGCAATGTCCCTTTGCTTCCTCCTTTCTCATGGGCCATCTCAGGAAAACACTACTGTGATGCTTTCGGTTGTCTTGACAGCACCTTGAATCATCTAAGAATGGGAGTGGCTGCTGGGAGAGGAAGGCCTCCTTTAATGTTGGCAGCACCATTTTTGTGGGCTGGAATTCTGTACTGAATGAAAGTAGAAAGCCAGTTGAGTAGCGGCTTTCATCTCCTGCTTCCTGACTGCAGATGCAGACTGGCTGACTACGTCTTCTCCAACGCGATTGACTGCATTCTGCAACAGTGAGCTTAAATACCACCCCCTACCCCTTTAAGTCACTGTCACCCGGGTTGTCTTAACACAGCAGCAGAAAAGTAACTAATATGGCCGTGGCTTAGCTTGTGGGGTCAGGTGAAGGGTTGGCTGAGGCAAATGTAAACCAGACCTTGGCATATAAGACACTTAGACTATAAAACAGATAAAAGTCATATAAGATTTGTGCAACTCTGGCCCCAAGAGATTAAAGCCCAGAAAACGCTGTTCTTAAAACCCAAAGGGTCAAGGCATGGACGAAGTCTGCACCATTGCTGTTCTATTTATTTTTTTTAAGACTACATGAAAATCCAGGCTGGGTCAGAACGAGAGCTTTTGCTCCTGATTCTAAGCAAGGCAGTAAGAGGTGGTCTGTGATCCTGTGCGGTTAATTTCTGTGGTAAGGTGGGAGCTAAATGATTATAGATGGTCTAAGAATGTTCATTTTTACTTTTATGTTCAAACCAGATTGGCTGTTAATGTTTGAGACCATCGCCCTACTCCCCACCACCACACACCATTTTTTTTTTCTATCCACAACCTTCAGTTTGGCTTTATAGAAATGTTCAAGGTGTTATGCAGACATTTTGTTAAAATTTACAAGACAAATTTCTCCAATAGTTCAAGTTAGCCTCAACAAAGCAAGGTATTATGAATCAAATTGAATGTGTTTTATGTTGGAGTTAGAGGGGAAAAGAACATCTAATAAGCAATATCTGCAAAAATATTCTGCTGTTTTGTTAATTTCTAGTAACCACGGCCAGACTTCAACTGGTTCGACTCAGCAAGCTTGAGTTGGAAACCTTCCCCAAAAGAAGTTTCCAAAGTCAAAGAGAGGATTACAGACAGAATACACAGAGCAGAAAACACCAAACCTGGGGATACAGGCTTCCTTCGCAATGTCTTAGGTGCAAAAGCATGGCTCCCTTCTCCTTGGAAATAACACAAAGAAGGGACTGGAAATTACCCACTTTTGCCTGTCCTTCAACAAGTTAGGAGCGTTAGGGCAGACCTCATAGCAAATGGCAAATGACCTATTATCTTGGAAATCATTTGAAGCTTGATTTTTGAGAATATGTAACGTCTTTTTTTTTTCTCCGTGCTCTGTGGGGTTTGGCTGTCCTGTGTGAGATGATAATGTAATCATCCGTAGAAAACACAAGTTCCTTTATTAACACTTGAACCGTAGGAAGCCTCCTGTGTGAAAGGCAAACCTAGCAGACCCCCAACCTCCCCACTGCCTGACTACACAACCAAGAGTCTTTGGCTTGATTGATTTGATTGGATTTTAGTTGACCGCCTTACGGTTTTCTCTCTGTGATTTGGCAAGTACTCTTAAAAGTCGAGTCTCTTGTCTGTCAGAGGATCTTTCCTAGTCTGTCTTTCATCAAATAGAATGTGGAAAGTCCCAGTCAAGTTCAAATGCTTTCCGGCTGTAATCCGGGCATTTGTCAGGGACTCAGAAGACTGCACATCCTGGGCCCGTTTGCAAGGCTGCCTCAAAGAGTTAGAGAGGTTCCTCCCTCTTCCTCTGATCCAGTTAAGCAACTTCATCCATTCATCAGGCAAGTAGCCAGTTCTCCCTGGCTTCAGTTGTCCTGTGACTCTTATCACATCTAACCCCAACCCTGTTTCTCTAACTTTTCACATGATTTAAAGAGCTCAGATAGTGCCCGGCAGACCGTGCCACACCCTTGCCAGGCAGACAGTGCCCACCCTTGCTTGGCATGGTCAGTGGTTATAAATGTCTCTGGAAGTCTGAACTCTCTCGTGCCTCAGCTTCTGTGCCTGAGAGGTAGGGTCCATTTAGAGTTTGGATAAGAAGTGTTGGCCCCTAACATGTTCATCTGTTAAAGGGTTGGTGTGATTGGATTGTGAGGACTGAGACGTAACCCACTGATTAACTCTACTCATGACTCGATGATTTAATGGCATTATGGGAAGTGACGGAAACTCAACGGTGGCTCCTATCTGGAGAAAGAGGCCACTGTGAAGGAGGGAGTATTTCTTTGGCAGCTGTAACTTGTCCCGGATCCTTTCCAGGTTTTCTGTCTGCTTTTGTTCTCTAAGAAGTGAACTATGTTCCACGGCAGGCTGCAGGCCGCGTCACCCCCCAAAGACCCAGAAACAGTGGTTCATCACCCAAGGGATCGGCCGCTAAGGAAAACGAATCTCTTTTCCTTTCGAGTTGTTTTCTCAGGTGTTTGTTCACAGGGCAGTTGTTAATACTAAAGTTACTTAGTACATATGCAACCTTAGAATGAATTCTGGCAGGGGCTGTACGCGCGCGCGGGCGCGCGCGCGCGCGCGTACACACACACACACACACACACACACACACAGAAAACCTACTGTGGTGACGATGATGGCTACAATGGTCTTTTTCCTTGATGCATGCCTATAGGCTCTGGAGATGGCTTCCCTTTCTACATTCTGTATCTTTCTTTCTTTAAGACACTGCATTTTGTTCTAAAGCATTTGAACGGGAGAGGATTGGTTTATATGGCCTACAAATACCCAGTTCCTGGCCTGTGGCTATTCCCAGGCTTATTTATTTTAAGACTCCAAAAACAATGACCAGAAGTTCCTAGTAGAGAGTCCTCTTCCCTCATACAAAATATTCTGCCTATTGTCTCTAAATGAAGTGTCACCTGTTGTGCTTTTTGCTGAATATTTTCCCATCATATGAATAAAGCTACTACTTTGAGAAAAAGACAGGATACAGAGGGATGATAATTTTTATTGTTTCCTAGGTGTCAAAATATTTGAGTCAAGCTAGCCTAAGCCTGGCATTAAAATGTAATCAGAAGTAGTATTTAATGGATCACAAGTAGGGCATGGAGGTAGATTCTGAATAGCTCAAAATGAAAATATGTTCTCAGCAAAATATTTTAAAATATTTTTATTTGTATTTTTCTGTAAAAAAAAAAAGTACTTAGAAAAAGAAATAAGACCAACAATGTTTCAACCACTGAACACCCTTGATTGAAAGAAACAATGGAGATAATTATTATAGATTGTTTCCTAGTTTTTCTCTCTTACATCAATTTTTGTACTTAAAAAGAAACCTCATTTCCTCTCTCCTCAAAAGGAATACCCACATAGGCTGTAAATATTGCTACCGTGGTGAAAAATGAAATTCTCATTCCAACACAGGATTTCTGGAATTTATTTTTCTTCCATCTACCTCAAGGGCAGGGATAAGAATCCAGCTGTCTGGGGCCACTGGAGCAGCTCCTGCTGACTGTCATAGGCGTGTTATTTACCACACAGGAGATGTGGGGAGAACCAGTGGGACAGGGCTTGTGAATGAGGGCTAAGACGATGACCTGTCCTGGGTGGGGAGGTCCCAGGTACAACTGACACACTATTTACTGTCACTAACTTTTCCTTTCTGTCATCTCCAGAATCCATTGTGTCCAGGCCAACAGGTCAGTGACAGTAGTTTCCTCCAATTGCTCCTTAAGTACCTATACACATTTGCTATTTGGTCCCTTGGCCCATCAAATCTAAAATATTTACTTTCTGACTTTGCAGGAAAGTTTTGCCCAGCCCTGCTCTAGATCACACTCCCTTAAGGACGAGTAATGAAGTTAACTACCTCCCTTCCTATGCACTGCTTCAACTAAGCGTCAGCACAAACTTAATGAAGCAGAAACGCCTACTATGTGTCTCATTTGAGAATGTACCACTGGGAGATGCACAGTTCAAGGCCACTTTCATCCTATAGGATATCTACTGTCAAAGCAGTTTCCTGTCGCTTTTGGGATTGTAGGGATTTTTATCAGGAAAATACATAAAGAATTATATTTTCATATGGTTCTCAGAAGGCTGAAAATCTGCCCGTACCAGGTTCATTTGGACCTACTCAGTTACCCTGGGTGATGGGCAGCTGAGGGAAAGAAGCCCTCAGCCTCTGACTGGCAGGCCCTTACCCTACCACACGTTTTCCCAATTTGTAGGCAGCTCCAGTGCTTTAGTCCCCGCTCTCTTCAGATCGCAGTCTTCCTGGGGCAATCCCTGGGCATGAACCGAGCCATCCTAAAAGCCAACCCAACCCCCCAACCCCAAACCCCACTTAAGTAAAAAGAAAACCCCACTGCAGCAAAGATGGCAGAAGGCTCTACTTAGCTGTGGTAGGACGTCCCACTCCAGCTTGTTCAAAGACTATTTTATTTTCCTTTTTTTCAAGCGAAATACCAAACACACATATTTGAGTTTCATTTTTGAACCTTAAATGGTATTTAATATTCTCTTTCATCCCGTCACATCTCTGCATGCGATTTGCCCTTTACTGGTAAGGCTAATGTGCAGCTAATTGACACTTCAGGTGACCTTATACTAAAACACAAAGGCCTTTCAGGGCAGGATGTGGAACAGCTACTTTATGCTTACGTTGAGCATCCCCCACTCGGGTAGCCAGAATAAAGCGAAGTAGAATATGCACATACACGTCTGCATTTCTACAGTAAAAGAAACCTAACACCTGAAAGACAGATTGTTGCAAAACAAATGTTCTCGGAATAGCAATTGACACAGGCCTTAGGGTTATCGCTTTGCCTACTATATTTACATTTAAAAAAAATCCTTGAAGTTCATAGTCCATCTCTGTGTTGGGGTGTGATGGTTTGTTTCAGTGCCAATTCAACACATTCTGGAGTCACCTGGGAAAGCAATCTCCATGAGGGATCGTCTGGAATAAGTTATCCTGTGAGTGTCTGTGGAGGATTTTCTTGATTATGTAAATTGAGGTGGGACGATCTGTACCCTGTGGGTAGGACCATTCCCTAGTCAAGGGGTCTGTAAGAGAAAGCTAGCTGGGCACTAGCATATGTGCTTGTTTTATTGCCCTCTGCTCTTGGTTGTGGAGGTCATGTGACTAGGCACTACCGTGACTCTCCGGAGAGCGATGGCACCATAACCTGGAAGAGTGAGCCAGACAAACCTTTTCTCCCTTCAGTTTCTTTGGTAGGGGGGATTTTGTCATAGCAACAGGAAAAAAATTAAAATAGGAGAGGCTGTCAAGATACATTTAAGAACAAAGAGTCAAACAGAGAAAGAAAAAGCAATATCTTCAGTAATCTGTGAGACACCAACGGGATGAAACAATGTTCTAATAAGTTAGTAAGCAACCAGGTTTTTCAAGGATTTGCTTGGTAGTGGATGTCTCTAGTTAAAGTCTAAGGAGGGGAGGCAGGAGGACACCCTGACCTACAAAGGAAGACACTTTCTGAAAAGGAACAAGACCAAAACAAATAAAAACCCCCACACATTTTCAAACCAACTTCTGAACTTGTTTAAACGCAAAACAAAACACAAACCAGCTCTCCCTGTGTGCAAAAGAGAGTCATCTCTAATCGGAAAGCGTGAACTCTGGAGACATCGAGCCAATCTGACATTCTCGGGAAATAGGACAACAGTGAGGTAGGCAGAAAGCAGGGACCAGGCTGGATACTCTCAAGTGACTGTAATGACTGTAATCCCACAGATACAAAACACACCGCTTCTTAGAAGAGAAACAAAACTAGCATTAACATGGATATTTGAATTCCTAATCAGTATTCTTTTTACTGTATCATTCTGTGTGATGGACTTGTTAGTAGCTGAGGCTAGCCCAATTCTGGAAAACAGCGGGGAGCAGAGGTACAGGCAAACTCACATTGCTTCTTCCAAGAAGCATTCTCTGGCCTCCACCCTGCATTCTCAAGTCATTCTGTGGCACCATGTAACTTTACTGCACTGTGAAATTATTCTCAAATGTACTCCCAGGTCCCCTAGCCTAGAAAGGGCTTCCCTTTTTCTGGGGGCCCACAGTTGGAGCTGAGTCCTCTAATGTTCTAAGAGCTACTAAGGTCCACAAGGGATACCCGCACATCACCTGAATGAATGAATGGAAGACTATCCAGGCTGTAAGCAGAGCTGCCTTCCTTGAACAACTCACTTGGCTTCCTAGTATCTAATTAGCAAATGGATGTGGGAAATGATCTGTGGTTTTTGGAACTGAACTCTGGGTGTTCTGAGGAAATGATTGCAATTTCCATTTTCTCTACCCCCTTCCTTCTTCTTTAATATGTCAATCTGTACTTTTGTGTTTTGAGCTCTGGGATATGCCTTCTAAGTAAAGAGTTTGCCAGGAAAAGGGTTGAAAATAAGCTTTCAAAATGCTTCTCCATTTCTAAGATTCCAGGTTCCCAGTGTCCTTATATTCTAACAATTTCACATCTTGGTTCTTTGAAATCTAGTGTTAAAGGCAGTCTGTAAGGTAGTGTATCCCTTCAGAGGGTTCAATGGCGCGCACGAGTGTGTGTGTGTGTGTGTGTGTGTGTGTGTGTGTGTTTGAGAGAGAGAGAGAGAGAGAGAGAGAGAGAGAATGTGTGAGAGTGTGTGGTGAAAGTGTTTGCATATTTGTGTGTGTGTATGTGAATGTGTTTGTATGTTTGTGTGTGTGTATGTGTGTGTGTGTGTGTGTGTGTGTCTGTGTGTGTGTGTGTGTGTCTGTGTGTCTGTGTGTGTGTGTCTTGTGTGAATGAGGAAGAGAGAGAGAGAGAGAGAGAGAATGTGTGAGAGTGTGTGGTGAAAGTGTTTGCATATTGTGTGTGTGTATATGTGAGAGCGTGTGTGTGAGTGTGTGAAGGTGTTTGTATGTTTGTGTGTGTGTATGTGTGAGAGATGCGTGTGTATGTGAGAGAGTATGTGTGTGTTTGTCTGTGTGTGAATGTGCTTGTGTGTGTGTGTGTGTGTGTTATTAGCGAGTGAACTCCTAAAGCCCACACTCTACATTTTTACCCCTGGAATCAGTTTTGTAAAAACTATAGCACAGAAAAAAAAGCAAATGACCATAAATATAATCTACTCTATCAAAACCTTTTTTTGAGACACTGTCTTGTGTAGTCCAAGATGATGTCAAACTCTTTACATAGTCAAGGATAACTTTGAACTCCTGATCCCCAACCCCCACTCCACACCCCCGCCCATGCCAAACATGGCTCTAACATTCATTCATACATCTAGCATCAGTAGAACGACTGACTGGATGATTGCTTCCTATTTTCTAAAAAAATAAAAAATGGTGTAAAAAGCGTATGGAGTGACACAGTTATGGGGGTGTGTGAATAGCTCACACAGAGGCAAACTTGAGGTTACAGTGAATAACTTTAAAGGCTTCTCAGTCACTCGTGTGTTCCCAACCATAGCTGACACAGCCTAGTGTTTGTGTAATTAAATTACCTTGAGGGTTACCCCAAGAGTTCTATCTCTAGCGTACACAGGAATGGTACAGTCCTAGAAATATGAAAATGTTCTTGTCTCTGCTCCATTTTCATATTTGTGATGAACAAACCCTTCAGGCTAATGTGGGATGACCATTCACCGGTGGAACTCTAAAGGTAGCCCTGGTCCAAACATCAAAACTCTGAAAGCGAAACGGGTTGCTCGTAATTGTAATTTACATGGGCCAAAGGGCTATGAGATGCCACGCAGTGTGCTGTATTCCTGAAGAGCGGTTCTAAAGAGAAGCTGTGATGAACGCTGGTTGCTAGGTGGAATTTCCTGTAATGTGAAGAGCTGTCACTATTAAACATTTTAATTCACAACTCGCATTGCCATCTGCAAACCTGATTTAGGAGTCCACTCAAATGATGGCACCGCTCTCTTCATTCCAAATCAAATTAGATCATCCAAACCTCTACATTTCAGGCAAAATGACTCAGCTTTGAAAAAAAAGTCACCCCATAAGCTGCTCTTTCTAAAATAACGGTGATAAAGAATGACACACGGTTAGAAAGGAAACAGAGGCTTCCTAGGCTGAGCAGGCTAACGCGTCACGCGGGCCACTTTGATCTGGCTTCTTCCAAATGAGGAGAGGCAGGAGAGAGATGAAGGCACAACAATGTGACAAAGGTCTGGGCACCTCAATGAGGCCGAGCTGTGTCACCTGCAGTGTGTGACCAAAACAATTTCAATCACTCATATGCTTCTATTTACCTACTTATAGACAAGGATCTTCCAATCAGCAGGAAAAACAACACGCGGGGAAAGAAAAATCACCTTCTACACGAAATCTCTTCCTTTGAAATCTGTAGCCATTCTTCCTTCCACTTTCCTAAAAATGTATACACCGTTCGCTACCTCATTTCCCCAGGGCAATTGCATTTATTTTAGTCTTCGATTCAATCATACACTTTAGCAAGAAAGGAGGTTCACTTATTCATGCGACGGAATGTGGGGCGCACCTGCATAGCATCTGAGATACGGGAAGACAGCAGTGGGCTAACCACACAAAACCAGCACACGGTGCCTATGCACCAGTTTAATTCCAGCACAACGAGAGTCTGGCTGACAGCACATCACAGCAGGGACAGACGCCAAAGCAAATCTGCGTCTCTCTTCCGTCTTTCTTACCCTTTCCCTTTCTGGGTTCTCCCTCTCCTTCCCCTTGCCCCATGCTCTTTCTCATTTTACCTTTCTTTCTCCTTTCTCTGCCTCTACTCAAGGGTATCCATCCTGTGTACAATGTCTGTGATAAAACACTGACCAAAATGAACCTGGGCAGGAAAGGGTTTGATTTGCCTTACGTCTTAGAATCCATCATAAAGGGAAGTCAGAGCAGGAACTCAAGACAGGAACCTGGGGGTGGAAAATGAAGCAGAGGTCATGGGAGGACACTGCTTACTGGGTTGCTCACCCCGCCTAGCTGAGAGCACATGACCGGCGGTGGCAGTGCTTCTGGTGAGCTTGCCCACTTCTAACCCCTAACCTCTGTGTATTCCTAAGATTTCATAAAGGGCCCATAACCCTGTAAGTGAGCAATAAATAGGAGCTGCTGCTGCATGACTCACTATGACTGAGATGTAGCCTTCTGTATGTTTCATGTGGCGGAAGTCATGTGTCTGCCGAGCACTTGAAACGCGCTTCATATGAAAAACACGATGTGGAAGAAAAATAGCCACAGAATTCCGCAGATGAAAGAAATATCATAGATTAATTAACAATTTAAAAATATCTACTATTGAAATGATAAAATTTTAGACATACTGAACTACTATATTATTAAAATAATTATAATGTATAATTATATGATCTTTAATTTTTCTTACGTGGTGAGTTTCCTGTATTACTCCTTCCAGGAGCAGTGGAAGAGGACACTCAGCATGCACCCCATTTGAAGTGAAGGTCTTCTTCTCCCTCCTCCATACCCCTGTGTTAAATGCATGCTCTTAATAGAGAGATTTAACGGAGACACTTGGACTCTTTCATTGGCACAACAGGTTCAAAGAGGAAACTGGGGATCAGAGAAACTTGGAACAGAGGACAAAGTGACTCTGAGCTGGAAAACTTCACAGGCTGAAAACATTTTAAAACAAGCATTTATTACTAGCAGTTTTTAAAAAAATATGTAGAATGAGCATGTCATGCATATGCATGTGTGTCTGTACATGTGTGTGTGTGTATGCATGTATGTATGTGCTGGCCTGATGACCTTCTTGTTAAATCTGTTTTTCTCTTCCCCATGATAACCCTTGACTCATGCACTCTCTGCCCTTCTTATGTTCAATCTCAGGGTTAAGTCACCCAGGAAATTTGCAATATTGTGTATCTAGGATTTAGGATAAAGGAAGAGTCAGGATGCATAGCATAGCATCTTTGATATCATCTTTAATTTTTTTTTTACAAACATTGTTGCTCAAGTATTTGCTATTGTCCATTGCTAGCATTTTAGCGCTTGTTTGGTTTAGATTTTTGGTGCTGGGATAGAACCCAGTGTTTGCACATGGTAGCCAAGGACTCCATGTTGAGCTACAAACTCAGCCTTTGGTTTTCTAGGTTGACAATGTCTTCGGTTGAATGGCATTCCTCTCGATAGACCAGTAGTCAGCAGTTTTTTAGACAGTTGACTGTGACAGAGTTCATAACAGAGCAAAAGGTTCTTAATTCCTAGCTTTGTTTTTTTTTTAAATTAAATGAAAGAAAACCTTAGCCATGTTGTTCTTATTATCCATGATATAAACAATGCCCTAATTAACAATGCTTAGAATATGATTAGGCCAATATAGGACATGACCATGAACATGTCAAAGACACATATACTCGCACATTCTCTGTCCAAGGGATTTATTCAGGGTAGAGGAGGGAATACTTCGGAAACAAGAACAGATGATAACACAAAGAACATGATAGGTAAGTTTTGAAAGGAAGACAGAAACCCTATCATCAAACAATTCCATATTTCAAAGGAGGTAAAATTGCATCTAATCTGCATTCTTCCAAAGGTATATACACCAACTTAAGGATAACAGTGTGCACCCCAACAAGCAAGTGTCCTCTCCTCCTGAGAGTGCTTCAGAGCTGCACTGGGCACTTTTGCAAGGCGTGCAAACTCAAGTTGCACAGATACGTGTGTATCCATACGAATTTTAAAAGCAAGATTACAAAGAGAAAGAAGCTTGCTGAAAATAAAACAGCATTTTGTAGCCATAGCAACCCCAACTTTTAAAAAAAGCAACATTAAGCAAGAGGAGCTCCTCAAGAGCTACATCAAGTTGTTATAGCAACCAAAATATGGCTTTACAGAAACAGATTTGCATGAAAGTAGCCAGAAGGTTATGATGGCAAAAGACTATTACAAAAATATGTCTTGGGGTGGGGGTGGTGGCAAAGGTTTATTTCTCTTGCTTTAATCAGGATATATCCTCTGATTTATTAGAACAAGATTTCCCCTACCCTCTCCCCTAGGGGATCCTAATGGCATACAGCTGCTATGGTGACAAGGAATGACAGGTTTTGTCATATCTGCTAATAACCAGAAAGACCAAAATTACTTCATAAGAACTAAATTTTGATCCCTATAGGTTAACAAAGTACATCAAACAAAAAACAGAGTAGCAAGTAGTTAGGAAGTGCTAGAAAGATCTGGAAGAATAGGTCTGAAATGGATTCTAGAATGAGGTAGAGTTGACATTTTGTGTGCTTGTGGTGTATTCAACAGCAGCCTTAGCTACTACTAATACCAAATTCCCCATCCTAGATGTAACCACTCCCCACCCTCTCACAAAACGACAAGTCTTTCTCAGGGAAGAGGGTAGCTTGTTTCCCACTGTTGGCAGCCTTGGATATAACATTCCATCTGTGCTACTATAAAACTCACAAAAATGCAAGTATTGAAGAAATAAAGCTGGCGAGTCAGCCATTGTTTCCTTCAAGGACAGACCTGCCAACCTCCTTCAAGTCCTCTGCTTCATCCAGATTCTGGCCTGAGAACAAAGATATTTACCTGTTCATCTCAGCTCTCAAGTCTGGTCTATGATACTCTTGCTGTTTCAGAATGTCTTGTCCTCTTGGCCTAAGCCTTGCCCTTGAATTCTTGTTATTCCTCACAGTTGTTTCTACTGGAGCCTAAAATTTCATTTGAGAGAAGCAATTATACTACATAGAGTGTCCGCCTTTCTGTTAGTCAGCGATGCAAAGTACCCTCGACTATCATTGACTGATTTCAATACTTCAGAGCGGTTGAAGATGCCGTGCTCTGCTTCTATTCAACACCATGTGGCTTGTGACCACTGATTCTTTTATTGAGGATCAACATTAAAGCAAAATGAAAACTCAACTGGTCAGCTTTCATTGAGTGAATGATGGAATGAAAGCCTTGGACAGGTGACAGATAAGAATGTTAGAAAGGTGCTGTTTGCTGAACCTGACTTGACTGCAGCTTGATTTTAAATGCTGATAGGTGAGAACTCCAGATGGTAAGTTCTTTTTTCTTTTTAAATTAGATAATTTATGTATTTACATTTCAAATGTTATCCCCTTTCCTGATTTCCTCCTCTCCCATACCCTCTCCCCCTACTTCTATGAGAGTGCTACTGCTCCTGCACAGCCACTCCCACCTTAACATCCTAGCATTGCCATACACTGGGGGAAATGAGCCTTCACAGGACCATGGGCTTCTACTGATGCTGGACAATGCTACGTATGTGGCTGGATCCACACGTCCCTTCATGTATACTCTTTGGTTGGTGGTTTAGTCTTTGGGAGCTCTTGGGGGTCTGCTATTCTTCCTATGGGGTTACAAACCCCTTCAGCTCCTTCAGTCCTTTCTCTAACTCCTCCATTAGGGTCCCCGTGCTCAGTCTGATGGCTAGCTGCAAGCGTCCTCATCTGTATCTGGCAGAGCCTTTCAGGAGACAGCCATATCAGGCTCCTGTCATCAAACACTTCTTGGCAACAGCAATAGTGACTGGGCTTGGGGACTGCATTTGGGATGGATCCCCAGGTGGGGCAGTCTCTGGATGGTAAGTTATTTATGAGCGAGGACTGTTTATCTTTTGAGGTTTGTATGGCACCTTATCCAAAGTAGAAAAAGATAAACAAGGAGAGACTCTGTGATTTAAGGCCAATGCAGTTATTTCAGAAAACAAAATGTGTTTTCTCACAGCTTTGACTGATATGATATATGACTATGAATACTTTATGGTTATCGTTCCTTCTAGTTCTTTTTTTAAATCAATTTTATCTTACTATTTCTTCCCTGTGTAATTAAATAATTTAACAAAGCAATCTTGAGCATTTCCAGTTGTATTATGTTTCTTGCTGAGTTTCTGTAACAATTTTTCTTCTGAGGAATATCAGAGAATTTTTTGTTTTTGTTTTTGTATGACTGATATTCTTTGCCCTCTGTGCCTCCTAATATAGTCGTCAAAACTCTTAATACTGTCCAGAAGGTCACACATACTGCTATAAGCAGGACTCTGACAAAATTTACCATAGTCAGAATAAAAAAAACTTAGGAAAATGTAAAATTTAAAAAAGTTTTCTTGTTTTTTCATCAGGAGAAAAGATACTGACACATTAGCAACCTAACAACCATAAGTTTCATTGAATGGGATTTTAAAATTCAGTTATAAAGAAAGATAAGATATGCCAAAGGGTTGGCCAGAATCTATTACTCTTAAATATTCCATTTGTTATTCAAAACAGATGGCTTCCTCACAGTGCAAATGCTCAATGGTACTCAAATAAAGGGTCCTTGAGAGCAAGAGTAGCCACACAGAGTTGTCAAGGGTCATTTTACAACTTCACATGATTGGCAAGTGATGGGGACTGGAAAGAGGCTCTCTCAACACCCTCTAACTTTCAGACATAGGATCAGTGCGTTACTAATATTGAATTAAGGGGCAATTTAAAAGGATCATAGAAAGTTTAAACAATTAAGATTTTGTCCTCACAAATAAAAGTATAATATATGTAAATAAATATAATAAATATAAATAAAATATAAATAAATATAATATAAAAATCAATATAAATTAAAGTATACACATACATATATACATGCATCATACATACATACATACACACATACATATATTAGAAAGTCAGCTTGGTTTTCTTGCCAAGAAGAAATAGCACCTGCTAGGATAAAAGTGAATATGAAAGGAAATTGAAAACTCATATTTTTTTCTAAGCCAAGTTAAGCTTCATTAAAGAACCTGAGGTTTTGTGCAGGGACAACAGATATGCCTTCTACCACGAGACAAGCAAGACATCAGATCAGCGACGCCAGCAACCTTTTCTTTCTCCTACATTCCACACATTGAATAGAGAGAGAACTTGCTGGAGCCGGGAGAGGTGGCTTGAACAGCACCGCCTATTGCTATTCATCATTCCTACTTGAACAGGACTTTCCCATTCCCCTGGAAAGGGCACTTCGGAAGCAATCTTAGAAACTAGCTGCTGGTTTTTCACGTTTATCATTTCCATAGCTTTCAAATGGTTCTCACATTGATTCTCACTTACATGGTATTTTCTCCAGCTTAGAAAATGGAGAGTTGAAGTTGTTCAGATTAGCCAAGGGAGGGAGGGAGGGAGAGAGGGAGAGAGAGGGAGGGGGGAGAGCGAGAGAGAGAGCGAGAGAGAGAGCGAGAGAGGAGAGAGCGAGAGAGAGAAGCTATAATGGAGAATACCTGAAATGCTTAATACTGCCACACAGAATACACTGGAATACAAAGACTAGGACAATTATGGAAGCGGGCAGGCAGCATGGAACTGCTTGGGAAGGGGAGGGGTACTGAGGCAGTAGCTTGGGTTCTTCTTCCTCCACCCTCAACTGGAAGATGATGGCCCTAGCAGAATTGTAAACTATGCCCCTGGTTTCTCTTCTAGTTTAGAAGACTTTCTTGGAAAAATGGTTCCATAGAGCCTTGAATAACTGCAGCCCGGCTTCCTCAGAGGATAAAGAGAGTTGAGAAGAGACACTGTTGGGAAAGGTTTCAGAGTCACAGAATTCTGGGCTCATGAATCTTTGCATTCATTCATTCACAAACTATTTTCTAAGTAAAGTCATCATGTCAGATATTATCTTGGGAGTTAAATATGCAACCAAAGGCACATAACTCTTCTTAAAGATCTTATAGCTTGCAAAACACCAGAAATCACTCAATCACACAAATAAAAATTAATGTCAGAAGTGGGCAATAGAAAAATAAATTCTTATGACAACATTAAGTTTCATAGCACCAAAGCCATCTTCTTTGGATTGAGTATAATAAGGGGGAAGATAGTCCCAAGCCACCGGAGTCTAACACATGTCACAATCAGTCATTTGAGTGATAAAATAATGCCCATTGTATGTTCTAAAGCAGGTCACTGTGGGGTTTCAATGCCATCATGCAGTGCTCCTTCTGGGCCACAGTAATTTAGGAATGGTTAAATGAGAACTTGCCAGGCATGGCTGGATTTTTTTGGGACTATGGGTCTAATGTGTCAGTTCCATTGTAATTTTACACATTACAATGAAATAGGCATTGATGATATGGATATTTAACATGCTCTGTGGTATAATACTAATGAACCATTTGTTAGATACCTTCAATTGTTTACAGTTTAAAGCTTCCTAAAGAAAATGTTTCAATATCTTAGGCTCAGTAGCTCCTTAGTGATGAAACTACCTTGTACCTTGCTGGTGGTATATTTTTTGGGAAGAGTGCCATATCGCTCAGACTAGTATCGTCTAACTCAAATCAAATCATTAATAGAATCCAGTGCTTTTACCACATTGATCCATATTTTTCAAAGATGTTTCCTAATCACCCATTCAAGACATCTGTTCAAAACATTCGGAGCTCTGGTCCAAGTCTACCCCATCAGTAGTCTGAGGGCCATGTGTACTTTCCATACCACTAATTTCACAATCAGGCCTGGCCCTGATTGGTAGAATCCGATCTTATTAGACCCTGTCTTACCAACCTGTGGCTCTTCCTTCCTCTCTACTCTCAGTTGTCAGCTCAGTTTAATAGCACAGAGCTTCTGCCTTGGATTACTGACTCCCACTGCTGTTTTCCCTCTAGAAACAAGGGTCCAGCCGGACACTCCAAAGAGAGGCTTGGCTCCTACATAAAGAGCCTAACTCTCAGAGGTCCCATCTCTTAGAAACCGTATGCTGTTTGCTATGCCCCTTGCTCCGATGTGATTCAGTGTGAAAATGGGAAGTACAATTCAGCCCTGATTGGGGCAAATCAGACAGAACATTAGGGAGATAATCTAGCTACTTGCTAATCAAAATGATGGGGTCAGCAGCAGCATCTTGACAATTGTGAGAAATACAGAATATTACATATGGTCCACCCGAGATCTATAGTGGTAGGTTGATAATGGCCCCCGAAGGTATATCTCAATCATCATCTCCACACGGTTTGAATGCTACTTTATGTGGTAAGGGTTCTGAAGAGCTGAGTAAGGGATTGTAGATGATACACCATTATCTGAATGAGCTTTCAAGCAAATCACACGGATCTGTAAGAGAGCCAGAGAGAAATCACTCCCAGAGAAGAGGCAGCAATGCCAAGGCAGAAGCAGAGATCAGTTTTGCTGTTATGAACAAAGGAATGTTGTCAGTTGGAAGGGTCAAAGAATGGATCCCCTAGATAAGTACAGCTCTAATGATGCCTCCCAACTGTGTGTGTCTGTGTGTTTGTGTATGTGTCTGTCTTTGTGTTTGTATGTGTGTTTGCATGTATGTGCATGTGTGAGAGAATGGCCTTGGGAGGCTTCTAACGGGACTCTGATCAATGATAGTGGCAGGTAGGAGGTGGGACTATCATGCTAGCCAACAGGCAACTTATTAATTGTGAGACTGTAACATAATTTGCATAACTGAGTTATGAAAACAGGTACGGGCAACACTAAAGCACATCTAAGCCAGGCATAGAGGCAGAGTTCAGTGCCCAGGATGAGGTAGAAGGATTGACATTTCAAGGCTGGCCTGGACCATGTAGCAAATTCCAGGCCACCCTAGGCCACGCAGTGAGTCCTGTCTGAAATGGAGAATTCTCCTTCCTGGGACACCAGCTGAAGTTAAAGGACGTCGCTGGCAGCTGTGCACGGTGGCAGGCACTTTCATTGTATTGACCTATCACACCTCTTAGGCAATGGTCTCAAGGTGCTTATCCAGCTTTGTCAGCAGCTCCTGAGAGAGAACAGGGCAGTCTCCTAATTTGTTCAGACCGGACTTACTTCATTTCTAACCTTCTATTGAATAGGGAAAAACCTCTCTATTCAATTTTTCCCAGTTAGTGCCCTGTCCCAAGAGCCCAGGGCTGCAGAGACACATTTCCTTGAAGATGAGGCTGTTGGTGAAGCTGGCCAATAGCTCACACTACGCTAATTAAAATTATCTAGGTAAATTAGATGCCGTATTACAAAGTGGGCTTTTTTCCTCCCTAATAGGGGGACTAGAGTTTGTTAGATTGCTGTTTCTTAATTTCCCACGATCTTAAGAGAGACCATTAGGTGTGAAACGAAAGCAAATACCTGACCCAATGCAATCTAATCTAATACGATTTCCTTGGTATATTTAATTAGTTGGGTTTTTTTCTTTTTTGGTTATGAAATCAGATCTGTTTATCATGAACACAGATTTCTGGACCTCTTTCTATTTTCTTTTCTAATTGAAAAGCAGTCTGTTTTTAGATGTAACTGTGCATCTAAAGAATGCTCAAATGTGAATGAGGGGTTTCTCACATTTTTTTCCACTGTTTTGCGGCTATACTTGATGGTCTTCGTGAGTAACGTGTGGAGACGTATTCCTACGTCCATGTAGCAGCCTCACCTCTTTCATTAGGCTGAACAGTTTCTGCAGAGCTGAAGGAGCTCATTTCCCCCCCAGCTCCTCCATTTCAAACAACACGTTCAATCAGCCACCGCCTAGTGTAGGGATGAATGAGGAGAATTTACGGTCAAAGTTTTAATCTTTTGAATGTGTTATCCTCCTACTTTGCTTCTCTGTTGCTGTGACAAACACCATGACTTAAAAACAACTTAGGAAGGAAAGGGCTTATTTGGTTTACAGGTCGCACTACGTCACCAAGGCAAGGTAGGACAGGCACTCAAGGCAGGAACCTGTTGGTAGGAACAGAAGCAGAGCTCATGGGGGAGACTGCTCACTGCCTTGCTCTCCATGGCTTGGTCAGTCTGCTGCTTTTTATTGTTGTTTGATTTTTGTTATTTGTTTATTTCATTTTGAGACAGGGTCTCACTGTGTAACTCTGGCTGGCTTGGAACTCACTATGCAGACTTGGCTGGCCTTGTAGTCATAGAGACTTGATTGCTTCTGCCTCCAAGTACTGGGGTTAACGTATACATCTCCATGTCTAGCTTTAGTCTTTCTTATACAACCTAGGCCCACCAGTCCAGGGGTAGCACTACCCACAGTAGGCTGGATAGGCCTTTCCACATCAATCATCAGTCAAGAAACTGTCCCCTAGACATGCCGAGAGAGCAGACCGACAGAGGCAATCATCTCTCCTTCAAGGTTTCCCCTTTCCAGAGGACTCTAATTGTGTTGAATTGATGACACTAGCCAGCATAGCTACTTACCTTAAAATATGCCATTTTATTGATGGAAAGAACTGATCTTGAATTTCTTTTTTTTTTTTTTATTAACTTGAATATTTCTTATATACATTTCGAGTGTTATTCCTTTCCGGTTTCCGGCAAACATCCCTTCCTCCCCCCTTCCTTATGGGTGTTCCCTCCCCACCTCCCCCATTGCTGCCCTCCCCCGACAGTCTAGTTCACTGGGGTTCATTCTTAGCAGGACCCAGGGCTTCCCCTTCCACTGGTGCTCTTCCTAGGATATTCATTGCTACCTAGGAGGTCAGAGTCCAGGGTCAGTCCATGTATAGTCTTTAGGTAGTGGCTTAGTCCCTGGAAGCTCTGGTGGCTTGGCATTGTTGTACATATAGGGTCTCGAGCCCCTTCAAGCTCTTCCAGTTCTTTCTCTGATTCCTTCAACGGGGGTCCTATTCTCAGTTCAGAGGTTTGCTGCTGACATTCGCCTCTGTATTTGCTGTATTCTGGCTGTGTCTCTCAGGAGCGATCTACACTTCTGCACTTCTTTGCTTCATCCATCTTGTCTAATTGGGTGGCTGTATATATATGGGCCACATGTGGGGCAGGCTCTGAATGGATGTTCCTTCAGTCTCTGTTTTAATCTTTGCCTCTCTCTTCCCTGCCAAGGGTATTCTTGTTCCCCTTTTAAAGAAGGAGTGAAGCATTCACATTTTGATCATCCGTCTTGAGTTTCATTTGTTCTAGGCATCTAGGGTAATTCAGGCATTTGGGCTAATAGCCACTTATCAATGAGTGCATACCACGTATGTCTTTCTGTGATTGGGTTAGCTCACTCAGGATGATATTTTCCAGTTCCAACCATTTGCCTACAAATTTCATAAACTCGTTGTTTTTGATAGCTGAGTAATATTCCATTGTGTAGATGTACCACATTTTCTGTATCCATTCGTCTGTTGAAGGGCATCTGGGTTCTTTCCAGCTTCTGGCTATTATAAATAAGGCTGCTATGAACATAGTGGAGCACGTGTCTTTTTTATATGTTGGGGCATCTTTTGGGTATATGCCCAAGAGAGGTATAGCTGGATCCTCAGGCAGTTTAATGTCCAATTTCTGAGGAACCTCCAGACTGATTTCCAGAATGGTTGTACCAGTCTGCAATCCCACCAACAATGGAGGAGTGTTCCTCTTTCCACATCCTCGCCAGCATTTGCTGTCACCTGAGTTTTTGATTCAGCCATTCTCACTGGTGTGAGGTGAAACTCAGGGTTGTTTTGATTTGCATTTCCTGATGACAAAAAGATGTTGAACATTTCTTTAGGTGTTTCTCAGCCATTCGGCATTCCTCAGCTGTGAATTTTTGAATTTTTAATCATGTTTTTAAGGTGACCCGTATAAGCAGCCTAATTCCACACACGGGGACGAACTTGAAATCACAACTTTCGCATTTGACGTGACAGTGTAGATTTCGTTTTTGTGTGAGCATCTTTTCTTGAAATTTAAATAAGGTGAAAATTTTCCACACATAGTGCTTTTTCTTATATGTACCATCTATTTTATCTTTAAAAAAAATACAGTTAGGATTTTTAAAAATACAGTGGTATTTTATTTTTTCTTTTCTACTCTCCCTTCTGTGTGCTTTGACAACACCCCATCTGTGTTTACCTTTAGGCAACCACTTACCATTTTGAATCTTAAAGGCATTATCCAGTACACACATCAACTTAAAGTCATTTAAAAAATAGGAGCTGTGGGCCTCCAGACTCCTGATCTCTACTAATAGTTGGCACGAGGCAAGTGTTCAATGTTTGGAATGCCACAAACACAGTCACCTTGTTTCCTTTCCGGTCTCTCATTGTCTGTCTCTGTGTATCAAGGAGTAAGATCACCCCACCTGCCCAGATCCAAATATTGGGTTACAGCCGAAGAACAGAAAGCGGCATAATACTGGGCCGCTCACAATGTGCAAAATCAACCCTAAAATTAATACACGAGGCCAACCTTTCTATGCTTTATGTCTGGTGACACAGCTTCAGATGTTAGCTTTGCACCCAGAGTGCTGACAGCCACAATGGCTGAGCAGTATTATAGTGGAGAGAATTGATTTCACTAATGCCCGAAACAAGCACAGAATTTTGATGCTAAGCAATTAGTTTTTGGCAAAGAAGTCTCTGTAGAGAAAGGAACCGCTTTCCTGGGTGACAGAACAATTTCCTTCATTGGAGTAAAATATTCTTTTCAAAATCAAAATGGTTGGGGAATATATGAAAGTCAAAAAGAAAAAAGAAATCATGTCCTCTTTGCAACACCATGGTGGATGGAACACAAAGAGGTTGCAGGCTTTGATTCTAGTTCTATGTGTATCGCCTTCTTCCCAAGTGAAATGGTGACCGGGGGAGGGTACTGTCCCCAAGCCTCAATCCTGTCCCTTAAGAAATGAAAAAGAAGACGGCAGGAAAGCTTGTGGCTAATTCATGTTTGTTCTCCAACTAGAATCTTGCCTGCAAGTTCGACATCCTTGATATGGCCGTGCCAGCTGCTGCTGCTGCTGCTGAAATAATTTTTCAAAATTACTCAAAACCATGTTAGTACAATTACCATGGAACAGAAGCAAACAAACAGACAAACAAACAATATAGCTCTTAAGTGCCCTATGAAACCCTATCTTCTCTCATACTGAGTAGTGCTTATATCTTATCCCGCCAGCCCTTGGTCTCATTCAGTACCAGATTTCCACATTCTCAGTCACCATTAATTGTTTCCTTGAATATAACGGTGGTAACATTAAGTTTTACAATTTTCTCTTCATATGGTGAAAAAAAATCATTATTTCCACTTTACTATTTAATCTCCGTACTGAATGGCAACCTCCAATGTTTGACATTTGAACACAAATATAAGTCCAAAGGGAAAAGGAGAGGGAACATGGAGAGACTGGTGAATGCCCAGAGCACTACAAACCCCACAGAATAAAGCATTACTTTGGTCTCTTTGTTCCATATCGAGACATGGTTTATTTCCCCCCAGGTTACCTGAACCCTTTTCTATGGTAGCTGACTTACATTGAAAGCAAAATTTTTTTCCTTCCCTTTAGCTATCGTCAGCAGTAGCTAAAAGAACACAGCTTCATAGCAGGTAAGCATCACATCTTAGCACAGTTGATTGGATAGTTCACAGGACACCTTAAGACATGAATATCTATTTAGCAGGCTAACCACAAAATACCAGTCTGCAACAGCCTGTGTAGCGAAAGGGAATATTCCCGAGGGAAAAGAATAGCTCCTTCACACACTCACCTTATGTTTCTGACTCACACACTTTCCTACCTGCCTCTCCAAAAAGGAAATTAGAGCTAATTGGATTTAGAATCTACTCAAAACCTCTCATACATTCAAATGTTCTTATTGTCACTGATAACAAAAGGAAGCCAGTGTGTTCCTGTGTTACTATTAAAGGTGATTGTTAGTAACTTTTTATACACTTGTTATCCTGTGGCATGGAATGCAGGCTCTAATTTAATTATTCCGACTATGATATGTGAAAAGAAACTTTTTCTAAAGATTTATTTTATTTATATGAGTACAGTGCAGCTGCTTTCAGACACACCAGAAGAGGGCATCAGCTCTCATTACAGATGGTTTTGAGCCACCATGTGGCTGCTGGGACTTGAACTCAGGACCTCTGGAAGAGCAGTCAGTGCTCTTAACCACTGAGCCATCTCTCCAGCCTCGCAAAAGGACTAAGTGTTACAGAAACCCAGACCTTAAATTTCCAACCATAGATTGGCGTAATTCAACCAAATAGTAAATAGTTGTTCATTTGAAATCTGATTGTATTTTTTCAAATAGGATATTACACATAAATCACATATACACATATTTATTACACATAAACCATGTATATTTATACATACATACAATACCACACACACACACCACACCACACACACACACCACACACCACACACACACACACACACACACCACACACCACACACACACACACACACACACACCACACACACCACACACACACACACACACACACACACACACACACACACACACACACACACACACACACACACACACACACACACACTCCTTTTGAAATGAAATGTCTGATGGTGGAGACCTAGTATTGTGTTTCTAAGCTCTCATCACTATATTCATAGATCAATGCATCTCTTAATCCTCATCTGAGGAGTTTATATTTGCAGTAGAGGATGACTAGCACACAGACTCCCCTCCTGCCTTTGGGGTTTCAAAAACCCACTCTGGGCCCAGTTTTAGGCTCTCTGCCTTCTGCTTCTGGATAGGATGTAAGCCCTCAGAGCCTGCTCCAACACTTTGCCTGCAAATCTGGCCATGCTCCTAACCATGAAGGTCATGGATTCACCCTCTGGAACTGTAAGCAAGCCCTTAATGAAATCTTTTCTTTCATAAGTTGCATTGGTCATGGTGTCTCTTCGTAGTAATAGAACAGTAACTAAGACAAAAGGATACAATATTTGGTGGGTAGGGAAGGGATAGATGTGGGAAGGGTCAAGGGGGAGTTATGGCTATGACCAAATGTAGTGCAGGAAACTACTAAAGAACTAATAAAAACACTAAAATCCATTTAGAAGAGAATACTTTGGCAATAAATTCTCTGGGTAAAAACCAAGAAATGGTGCTGGGCATTGGTTTGTTGCTCAGAAACATTTCAAACTATGGCTATGAAGCTAATTCTTATAAACTACTTTGGAGTCTGAATTATTACATCCAGAATTGGAATTCAGGAAATTGCATTTTTAAACTGTAGGTGATTTCAGACTATTTTTATGATGCTAATTCCTAGATACTACTTCAGAATCTGAACTATTATATCTAGAGCCAGGACTCAGGGAGTTGCATTTTTAAAACATAGATGGTTTAAATATTGAAATCTAGAATGAAGGATTTAAGGTGTTCTTTGACCCAGTTGATAGGATTGAATGAAAAGAATAGATGCGAGTGTTTTATAAGATACATTAAAACCAAACCCTCTAGTCCTTGAAAAGTTTGAAAAGAAGCATTCCCTCTAGAGTATGGCCAATGACCAGCTTTCTGAGTCTTTCCATATTTGATGTCCATATGATTGATTGCAGTGGGAAAAATCATAGCTCTAAAATCACCATATAGAAAGCAGTAGAGTACCCAGAGAGCGTTTGGGCCCACAGATATATTAGACAGTTTAGAAAGATGCTGAACCATTAGGGATAGTCTTAGTCTATTGTCTCTCAAAATAAAACCTCAAGATCATTGTTGAAAGTAGATAAATTGCCCAGATTCATCGATGTTCTGAAACCTGTTCATGTTAAAATAGAATTTTTCTATAGCTAGACTTTGCAGATAAACTTACCTCAAAGCCTACTTTTATATCATGCTGCCAGTTGACTGGCATTTAAATAGAAAACACTTTATGTGAAACTCTATTGAATGGGAAAAACCCAGCGATCTCAAACTGTAGATTCCTCCATGTTAAGGACCCACAGAAGTATTATGTGTCCTATTTGAATAGTCACATTGGAATTCTCTGACTGGAAAACTGCTCCAAAGTTTCCATAATTTATCATTCATCGTAATTTAAAGACCACCTGAGAGACACAGATGCTGAAAGGGCTCCCACTAATTTCTACTTTGCTTTGAGTAAAGACCTGCAATTGTGAGATAAGCGGAAGGATTCGGCATTTGAAACTGGTTATCCTTCTCTCCAGCTATGCAAGCGTACCTGAAGCAAGAGCACAGCACTGCTCAGCACTACAGCTGTGCTGTGGATTGGTTTCCTTTCTGCATCTTGCTCCTTTAGTTTTTCCTTCTGGAAAGGAAGCTTATGGTCTTAGCATGTGAACTAGAAAAATCTTCCAATTAAGGCACCAGTTCCTACATTTCCTAGTTAACAAAAATGAGCTGTTCTCAGTAAAGGTGTTTATTGGTGGACAGTGAAGAGGCCTAGGAGGTATTTTTAAGTGGTATTTCAGAAGAGGCTTTTGTATGAATAAAAAATGTAAAAATAACATGTAAAAATGGAATATCTGTAATTGTTTGAGAGTTTCATACATTTATATAATGAACTCTCCTCTCTCATCCCCTTGCTTCTTCTCGAATCATACTCAACCATTTTCCCACCTATCTTTTATTTTGTGTGTGTGTGTGTGTGTGTGTGTGTGTGTCCATGACCCAGTGAGTTTAATTAGACTTTCTTGCCTATGCATGGGTGGGAGGTCACTTACTAGATGGAACAACGGCAACTTTTCAGTGACTTTCATTACTAAAGAATTTGGAAGTCCCTTGGTCAACAGCCATTCACAGACAATACTCCTTTAGGAAGGGGTGGGGCCTAATGAGCCTCTTTGTTTCCATGGTGAAATATTGATAGGCCGAATCTTGCAATGGCAACTCAACTACAATGAATTTGTGAGTACAATGGCTACGTCATATTCAGAAAACTTCTCTATAACTAACATGGCCTTTCCCATATCTCCAATAAACATTGGACAACTTTTTAAATGTAGTTGAAGCTGAATTATCTGCACATTAACTAGTGTATAGTAAATGATTATACAAATTATGCAGAAAATATGCAAATTTAGGCCAGATACAGGTATTAGAAAACTTCTTAAGTGGTTGTTGCCTGCTGTAGGCAATGTTAAAAGAAAAGAAATTAGCTTAGTATTGAATGAATAGAGGAAACCATCAACCTACCATTTTTTATTAAAGTATGATACACTAGAGTCAAAAAGGGAAGCAATTTTTGTTGCAGCATTGCTTAACTTAACCAAAATAGCTTATGAGTTGAAATTGCTTTTCATTTTATCATTTTATGAATAAAACAAGGAAGCATAATTTCATTCTAACTTTTTGAACTGTAGTTTCTTTGACAGACTGTCTTTGAAGGAAAAATTCAAATTATAATGGTAAAGGAGAAAAATCACACACATGTAAATGGTTCAAATGTGTCCTATGCAAAGTTTATGGATATCTTGGAAAGATTATGAGCCCAGTCAAGGAGAAATTTAACTAAGCTTTTTATCAGGTATCTTGTCTTTCATTTTTTCCAATAATAAAACAAAATATAATAACTATTGCAACAAAGACAAAAGCAAACATACCACCAGGGTTGGATATGACAAACGAACGGAAGGAAAAGAGCCCAAGAAAAGGCACAAGAAGCAGAGACCCATTGGTTCTCAGTTTCAGGAATCCCAGTGCAACACTAAACCGGAAGCCACAATACATGCACAGAAGACCTGGTGCAGACCCAGGTAGGCCATGTGCATGCTGCCTCAGTCTCTGTGAGTTCATCTGAATGCTGATTATATTGACGTAAAGGGTCTTGTGTCCTTGATGTCTTCTACTCCTGGCTCTTACGCCTTCTTTGCCTCCTCTTCTGAGGGGTTTCCTGATTCCCCAGAGGAGAGTTTTGATGGAGACGTTCCTTCTAGGGACTGACCATTCTCTGCATAATGTCTGTATTTGTTTTCATCTGCTGCCGATGAAGCTTCTCTGAAGATGGCTGAGCAATTACCAGGGCCCTTTCCTAAGGAGATCCCATTCTATCATGCTAATTTAAAGCTCAATGGAGTATACCACAAATACAAGAAAGCAGTGGGAGCTAAGCATTTTTTCTGAACCTTTATATTGATCTCTCTTTGTAGTAATTGCTATTACTCTTCGAAACCATACAACACTAGTTAACTTTTCAATGCAGAGAAAGCCGGGTGAAGAGAGGAGTTTGTCTCAAGCATTTCCTAATGAGCTATTCTCTGCGAGTTCTTTCCTCTTCTAATCTAAATCTCTCAGTTATGAAAGAGGTAAGTCCATTTCGAAAGATAACCATTAGGATTTAATAGAAACAGACGGATATAGACACAGCAGTTTAGTAGACACTCCTAAGCAATTTATCCTTTCTTTCTCTCTTCTCTCTTTTCCCTTTTCCCCAAAGCACTACATAAATGCTAATAACTAAAAGTAGGTATTCTGAAAGGTGCTAAACACCAGAGGATTGGCCAACAAAGTGGGATAAACACTACAAGAATGGGCCTGTGCTGGGTTTCGCTATTAGCTTTCATAGGACTGTCCCTATAACTTTCTATTCAGGTTACTTATTACAGAATCTTTAAAAAATGTTTTATTGATTATTCTATTTATTTACATTTCAAATGTTATCCCCCTTTCTGGTGTCCCTTCCATAAAGCCCCTCCCCCTTCTTCTATGAGGGTGCTTACCCACCCACCCACCCACCCACTCACCCTCTCACCCATTCCTGCCTCATTGCCCTAGCATTTCCCTACACTGAGGCATGGAGCCTCCACAGGTCCAAGGGCCTGTCCTCTCACTGATGCCTGACAAGGTCATCCTCTACTACATATATAGCTGGAGCCATAGGTCTGTCCATGTGTACTCGTTGGTTGGTGGTTTAGTCCTTGGGAGCTCTGGGGGTTATGGTTGGTTAATATTGTTGTTCTTCCTATGGGGTTGCAAACCCCTTCAGCTCCTTCAGTCCTTCCCCTACAGAATCTTAATTGGACATTATATCCACTTTTGATAGTTCTAAGTTAATGTTTTCTTCCCATGGATATTTAAAAGTTGTGAATAGAGAGACATAGTTGACCACTCTTGAGAGTACCTACCAGACCTTGGCACAATGTAGCTTACTAGGTAGGCATTTAAAAATCACCTTAGTTAATTGACTGACATCACAGAAGAACTCCATTCACACAATGGGCTATTGTATTGCACTAGGCAAATGAGGTCCACACCATTACAGTGAATTACGGAAGGTACAACAGAGATATTAAAGCCATAATGGAAACAAATTAATTAATAGAAACTAATTAATTCTCCCCAAATACCTGGAAATGTACTTTAGAGTTTTTTTTTAAAAAGTAAGTGGGAAGTAATTTGACTACAAATGTCCCATTAAGTGCTAGCGTCAGGGATGGGACATACTCTCAGGAATTCTAGATCCTTTTCTGATTGTAATTTAGAACCCATCAAGAGAGTTTTTTCAAAGTCTTAACTAAACGAGATTCTCTTTTCAAGCAAAAGAGTGGGAGAAAGCTTCTGTAAATGTTACACAATATGCCACGCCATTCCATAACCTGAGTTAATCCACGAAGCAGGAAAAGTTTCACTGCAAAATTCCGTGTGTCTATTCTCCACTACACCCTGCGGTAAACCATAAAGTAACCTGGTGAAGAATTCATCTTACCCACATAAAAATGATTTTCTGCTTCAGTTAGCGTATTTCCAGTAATTATTTCAAAATTATCTTGACATTTGCTCATGAAGAGATAAGCCACTGAAGCCCAGGACACGTGACCTACTCTCTGCACCCTTTCTCACTACAGGTAAAGCCAAATTTATCAACCCAAATTCATTTTCTAGTACAATCTGCATTTCTTTTGTTCTGGCCCACGTTTATCACATATATGATTCCCAACGCCATGGCTAAATATCAAATTTGCATTCACCATCACAATTAAAACAGCTACTAAAGAACAATAAATTCAATGCTAAGTAGGTGTTGAGTGTCATCATCAGGATGATGCAAATGTAGCCCAGTGTTGACCAAATCTGTCTCCAGATTTATTATTTCTAATTTTATTGGACAAGGTTTATTACTTAAAGCAGATAAGTTAGTAGTCAGAAAGACATTATTTTATTTCTTAATAAAGCTTATAAGATGAGATTATATGTTAAAGAGTAACCTGGGTTTGAGTAGAGAATATTCTACAACCAACTTTTTTTAAATAATTTTTTCTTAATTAATTGATTTATTTTTATACAAGTATACTATAGCCATCCACAGACCAGAAGAGGCCATTGGATCCCATTACAGTTGGTTCTGAGCCACCATGTGGTTGCTGGGAATTGAACTCAGGACCTCTGGAAGAGCATTCAGTGCTCTAACCACTGAGCCATCTCTCCAGCCCTACAACTGACTTTTAAGGAGGATTCTTTGAGACCAAGATCGTTAAAAAACAAAAATGGGTGGTGGCTTAGTAGCTGAGATGGTCCCAGTAACTACAGTGATAGAAATACGTCTTAAATGCCACACGTCTTAAAGGCTCAGCTATCAAAGTGTCGAAGCCCAGCAATCAAAAACCCCTTTTGGTTCACCTGATTAATATGCCCAATTAAAATTAAACACCTCGTTCTAACTCGGGGTTTCCCCTTTAGCTTTATAAACCCTCATTTTCCTATATGTCACATCTGTCTTCTGTCTACCCAGAGGTAGTGTTTTGTCCAGGTCCCCTCTTGGACAAAAATTTCTTTCCCTTTTCCCTTGTTTTTTTTCCCCTTCTTCTCCTTCATCCTCTTTCTCCTGTCTTTGTCTCTTATTCCCTGCTTTTTATCCCTCTGGGGCAGATAAATCTCGCTCGTGCTGAGAACTCGGTCTTGGTGTTCCTGAGCCAATACTTTACCTTTCAGAAAGGAATTCCATGTAGGGTAAAGGGGGACTTTTAGGAGGGTCTCTCCACTGGGAGAGGCAGGAAAGAGAAGGACAGGATGACGCAAAGCTCACATAGTAGCTCGGTGAAGGCAGAATTTGATGAAGTCTCTCACTTCATCAACTATGAATATTACACCCTATTATGAACTCTCTGCATTCTTCTTTCAGATCAAGCAGAGCTGACTCCATGAATCGTCAGCTGACAAAAGGGCTTTCTGTTTAGGGATCTGCTATGCCCTTCCCTCTACAGCAGCATCGTATGTATAAAAATAATCTTGCATGTGACAACTATGTACTCTATTCACACTATCATGCAAAACAAAAAAACCACAACTATAACTCTAAATGAATATAAATTTTGTCACTACAGGCTGAAACCATTTCGAAGAATATAAAAATAATAAATAGATTGGATCCTGATTGACTTCTGAATTTTTGTGGCTGAGATCAGTCTCTTGTGAGATCTGTGAGCTCACTCTTATGAAACTGATCTCATAACTTAATGAGAAAGTATTCTGATTTCTTGATAAAAGTGGAAATGATCAAGTCTCAGAAAATCGCCCATCAGAGTCCCTCCACTACTGCTTCCTTCGTGTTTAAAAGCAGATGGTTTCCACTGCATCCATCAAAAGCAGTCTCCCTTTGAGCGCCAAGAGAGTAAGAAGGGTCCAAGGAAGATGTCTTTTCAGAGACAGGATATTATACAATAATTGTTAGATAGTTTCATAGTTCAGGACATTGAAGTTAAGATTATCATGTGCTATATAAAAACCATACAGTTAATTCATAAAAGAGACAATGGTTCTGGATGTGTATGTTGGAATATGGTTGAACGCTGAATGTCGCTGCTGCTGCCTTTGTTTAGAGATCTATGTAGCTTCTTCTGCTTTGCAACTTCCTTTCCACTGAGGAGACAGATGTTAAAACATTACTTGCATCATACAAGCTTTTAAAACACTAACAAAATGACCACAGTAATCATGTAAATATCCCCGAGGAATTCTGAAATTAGTTATGACATCCAACATTACTCAAGCTAGGCAATGTTTACAACTGCATCTCTTTTCTTCTTCAGTGGTTAAAAAAAATAAAATCCTTCTACTAAAATGATGCAAATCTTGCTATTATTCCTGACCCCAGAGACAGAAGCCACACAAACAAATCAAATCAGACATAGTAGTATTTGGCATTGACTTCAACTATGAATCAAGATTTTTTTTTTACCCCAAATTTAAACAACATTTTTTAAAAAATATTTTTCTTTTTTGCTTTGCTCTGTTTGTTTTTTAATGTCTGGTGCCAGAATTGACCAAAGTAAAGGTGCTATTTTCCTTTTGGAAGCATTTAGAAATTTACCTAAGAGTGTGACTGCACACCCCACCGCCTGATATTATGGTAAGCTAAGTGCTTCTTGTCTTTCTCTATTCAAGAGAAAGAAAATCTAAAATGCTAAAGCAATGACTGACAGCCCAGGCTAATGTTAATCCCAAACCACTGCCAACTGTCAAGGCGCTTCCACAGAAACAGTTTCTAGCTATTCTGAAGCTGACACAGGTACTCATTCTGGTTCAGTGTTCATTGAGCATAAACAGAAAGGCTTCTACCCAATTCAGCTTAGACAGCAATCTGTCCATTGCTCCCTGGGCAATGTTTAGGGACCGATTTTTATGGGGGCCAAAATTAGGTCCAGGTTGTAGAAGTGCTCTGTGTATAAGCTTTATTAGTTAGATGGTAAATCAGTTTCTGGTCCTAGCAGGAACTCTTGTTGAATCTTCAGGCATTCACTGATTAAAAACATGTACCTGATTTGTTTGCAAAGGGACAATTACAATAATTTTATGAGGGAATTATAAGGAACCGAAGTAAACCAATTTAAGCCAATCAAAGGGACAATTTACATATTATTCAGAGTTCAATAATAGCAATCTGCTTTTAGTGATTAAATACAATATGTATTAATTCTTATTTCTTCCATTCTTAGCATTTCAAAATACTCATCAAGAATTCAAAGCAATATGCACTAAATTACAGAGTAGTTAAGGATGTACTGGGTATCTCCTGGGCAGGGGAATATTTCTTCAAGGGTGTTTGACACTCTTTGAAATTGTTTATCAGTAGGATAGGTAAAGGTGCATAGGAATAACATGTTTTAATCAAGCCAGTAGAGTGTATTCTACAAATGATGAGGCTAAAGGCATGAGTCTGAGTGGCTTTGAGGGGTTCTAGGAGAATCAGAGTTTTGACACAATTATTGGATGAGATTGTGCACGCTGTGGGTATACATAAGAAGTGAGACAATTATGTACTACCCTCACCTGCAGATTCTCAGGTCAGGTAAAGGTGTATTTTGAGTTGTAGTTTGAATACACAACACTAGGCTCATTGCATGGGGACACAGTTGGACTCACAGTAAACTCTTGCTCCCTTCAATCATAACAAGGACTCTGATAAAAAGAGATTTAGTATATTGTATAAGAACACACCCTCTGAGTTAGGCATGGCAATCATTAAGGTGCAGTGTAAATTTTCTTAAGCTATAATCCTCATAGGAGTCCATGGGAAGGCTAAGTAAAATATAGTCAGTGGGCCCCAAACTGGAAGGTACCCTTTAGCATTAAATACTTTGCAATTCCCTGACTCCAACTCACTGGCCAGACCTAGGACAGCCAAGGGCACCATTATTCTCTCTGTGGTGGATCCCTTCAGTATATTTTGTAAAGTACAGAAAGCCACTTACTCTTCAAATGTGTTTCCTCTTGAGTATCTCACAAGAATGATCCTTAAAGCACTTTAATATTTTAGCTTTCGTATTGATGGAAAGTCTCAACCTAAATACACAATATCACATAGCACAGTCGTGGCTGAAACAATGATTTCTGACATAGGTGAGGATTTCCAGTTGGAAGGGCTGTCAGAAAAGTTTAGAAGCATATACTTCACCTGGAAACATACAAAAGAAAAGGAACGAAGGCCATCCATAACGCAAATTGACTTTCTGAAAAAATTAATTTTGTGTGTTCAAATATGACAGTCATAAATGACTCTACTACCCTTTTACTTGGAAAAAAATTTTAATATTTGTCATCAATGTCTTTCAATTTCTCCTAAGTGAGCGACGCCCTCAGAGGAAGCCCCCTCCTCTCTTTCTCTCAAGCCCATTTTATATCAGATGTCGGTATCAATTTGTAACTCCACAGCACTTGGACGTTCTGATCCTGCCTTTGCCAGCAGCCTCTAAGTCGATTGTCAGAACAATGCACAGCAGTATTGAGAACAAAGTAATAGTATTCTAATTCCACGAGGGTGAGACACACTCAAAGTTAAATATAGTATATTTTTGTCTATCAATGAAGAATTCTTTCAATGGACTATTTTCTAAAAAATGAAAGAAAAGATGGTGCTTATAATTTTATCAATAGCTGTTAACATTAACCTAGTTCCACAGATCAGTTACATAAACTCAATACCCAAAACAGTCATAATTATTTAAATGGCTGTTATATCCATTTCCAGGTGGAAGAAATCAAGGTCAGTGACTCTAAATAAACTCTCAAGCTATACATGATGATAAATGATGGAGCCAAGTTCAAATCTGTGCAGTCTTACCACAGAGCTTGTTCGGGGTCTGTGACAAGGCACACACATCACTACTGGACATGTGTATACAGTTGTGTGAAACTGTGGGTTCTAGGCTTTGATGGCACCAGTTCTATTAGTAAACAACCAGCCTTAAAGACAGGTAGGCACTATAACAGAGGCAGTATGCTGATTTTTAAATGAAGTGATTGGGCTGGAGAGATGGCTCACTGGTTAAGAGCACTGACTGCTTTTCCGGGGGTCCTGAGTTCAAGTCCTAGCAACCATATGGTGGCTCATAACCTTCTGTAATGGGACAGCTATAATGGCTCACAACCATCTTGTAATGGGACAGCTACAGTGTACTTATATATAATAAATCTTAAATGGAGTGATCTTTCCTACCAATCTGTTCTGACACCTCACATAACAATTTTGAACAAATATCAAACTAGTCCATTTCCAGGGGGGGATTGTGGATTTTTTTTGTCCATAAACGCCTCTAAAATAGACTTAATCAAATAATTTACCAGGTCAAATTCATAATAGCTTAAGTGCATAATTTGTGTCAGCAATGAGAAAATATATACATGTTTTTTTTTCTTCTGCATGGCACTACAATTATATTATGTATAGCCACTTGGCTTGGGTAGATCAATATTGAAGTGCTAGTTTTTACATCATCATATTTAAATTATTTAAAAGAGCATCAAATATTCTGGAGCTTCCGATGAGACGTTGCCAACTAAGGAAGTTGTGCTGTAAATAAACTGTCCTGTCTTGTAGAGCTAGCTCGCTGTGTGCGCTCGCTGTGTGCCCACAGTGTTGATGTTTATCTCATTTAGTGCTTTGAATGCATTATTGCATTTTGTACTCCCACAATCAAATCAGGGCAGCGCAAATGTAGAAAACTTAACAGCTAAGGAAATAAAGGCAGAGAGATGTAATTTTTCCAACCTCACGAGACCACAGCTTGGGTAGGTTTCTGAAGCTTTGCTTTAGTATTTAACCTGTCTTCTCCACTTAGAAGCAGAGTGCCTGGCAAGCAACCACACATTTCTAGACATACCTTTTTTTTTCCTTCCATGCATAATTGAGTTTTTCTCGTGCATTTGTGATTGAGATCTTTGGCTGCATATAGTGTTAATTTCTTAGCCCTACACCCAGCACCAACACGTCCGTACCTGTTACCTACCACTTTCTTTTATAATAGAAATTTCATACCACCCCTGGTAATTACAATCAACTGACCAATGGCTCTGTCTTTTCCTGCACATTGGACATCTCGAAGTCATCACTTTCCAGCATGTGGAGAGACGAATCTGAAGCCAACATGCAATGCTATTGTCAAAATGTTCATGCTGGTATGGAAATTGGTTCTGTGGGTCTCTCAGTGTAGGGTAGAAGGAAATTAGAAAACATTTGCTATTTAAAGTTGCCTTAATAGAAAAGTTGACTTAAATAGAAAAGTCAACAGTTATAAATCTAAATTTGTGTTTGAAGTAAGATAAAGAAAGGAATGAAGTCCTTATTTTGTGTGTGTCTGTGTGCTACATACAGTCAATTACACCTCAGGAAGGATAATGAAGCCACATAACCCCCATTGGTCAAATTGAAGAACTAAGGTCATGGTGCACATCCATGATTCTAGCTACTTGGACAGAAGGCTGAAGCAGGACAATTTGAAGTTATGGCCAGCCTGGGCTACATATTGAAGCCAAGGCAAGCATGGGAAAATAATGAAATCTTGTATCAAAATAAAAAGTTAAAAAGTGCTGGGAATGTTGCTCAATGGTAACAGGCTGCCTAGCATGTGTAAAGCCCTGAGTTGAATACCTAAGTAACACACACACACACACACGCGCGCGCACGCGCGCGCGCACACACACAACCACACATGTGCACACATACACACACATACAAGCACACATATACACACATACACACCAACACACATACACACTAACACACATACATACACACTAACAAACACACACATGCACACATACACACACATACACACACATGCACACACACAGACACACAAGCACACAAATACACACACATATGCACACACATACACACACGCACACATACATGTATACATGCACACACATACACATACACTAACACACACATGCACATACATACACACACCCATACACACACATACGCACACATACACATACACTCACACTAATCCACACATGTACACACACATACTATTCTTTGTACTATACAACATTCTAATCAGAAAAGGCTACAGATAAAACTGGCATTTTGTTCAGTTAATTATGGTAACATCTATAAGAGGAATTTTAAGAGACAAGGGGCCTTAAGTGTATTTTCCAACTTGGGTGAAGTGTTTTTCCTTATGAGGACAGAATACGACTCAACTCTCCATTTAAATGGCACGCTCTCTCTCTACATTAGCAGCTGCTGACATTTTTCTGTTGATGAATCGAAAATCCTCTGGCAATGATGCTGTATACAAGCAAAGAGCAAAAATTCAGAACAAAACACCTCAAAGCCCTTTCCCCATGAAATATAGAGCCCGTCGTGAAGAAGTTTTGCCAGTCGTGAAGAAGTTTTGTGGGAAATGTTCTATGACACCAAGGCAGTTTTTAAAAGGTAGTCAGTTAATTGGCTTTTCTACCACATCTCCCTGAATCTTGCAATGTTAAGTTCTCAGCTTGTCCTTTAGAAAGATGTATTGTGCTAAATAAAACCCCAATGGGTTGTACGGTCTTCCCAAATGCTCAGATGTGTCAGACTGCACCAACAGTGTGAGGGCTCAAAATAAGCCCATGGTGATGGGGAAAGTTATCCACAAAGGTGGAACATCTTGGTGGGGAGAGGTCCGGGGCGCCTGGCTTCACTGAAGCAATGTGAACACTGAGAAGAAAGATCAATGTCCAAATTCAAAGAAAGAGCAGAGTGGCCAATTTCAGCGTGGTCTGAGAACATTTTAAATTTAAGTTGATGCTGATTCAGAAACCTCTTTCTTCAGATTATTTGTAGTGTCTTTCCACAGGTCCGGCTTCACTTGGGTATTCTTAGCAAATAAAACTGTTATGTAACTCTGCTATGTTGTTCATATATAGGGGAGCAGTTAATTGGGTCTGTCCTGCAGTCCAGAGGTTTAATCCATTATCAGCAAGGTGAGAAGCATGGTGGCACACAGGCAGACATGGTGTTGGAGCGCGGGCTGAGAATTCTACTTCTAGATCAGCAGGCAGCAGGAAGAGAGAGTCACAACGGACCTGACTTGATAACACGCTTCCTTCAGAAGGCCACGCCTACTCCAACAAGGCCACACCTCCGGTAATGCCAGAACCTATAACTCTAGGAGAGTCGTTTGTATTCAAACCACCTCTCTGTCTCTGTTTCTGTCTGTCTCTCTGTCTCTGTCTGTCTATTTCTCTCTCTCTCTCTGTGTGTGTGTGTGTGTGTGAGAGAGAGAGAGACAAAGAGAGAGAGAGAGAGAGAGAGAGAGAGAGAGAGAGAGAGAGAGAGAGAGAGAGAGAGAGAGAGACTTAAAACCTATTGTCTATATTGTCTATAATTTTATGTCTTCCCAGTGAGGTAAAAGTCTTATATTAAGATATGGGAAATGGTACTTTCCAATGCTGTATTTTTGTTAAACATATGATGTCACATCCTGCTTTCCAGATGCCCCTGACTCCTGTATTGTACATTGGTGATATATGTCATTCTATCCACTCCCGTGGATGTGCCTCTGTGCTCATTCTGCACCAGCCCGACTCTGTTGTCTTCCCTACTTCTCTAGTCCTGGGATCCTTAACCAGACCTTTTGTCTTCTATTTTGTCTGTCAGCGTTGTTCACACTCCTATAACTATCTCTTGATAATGCAATTCTCTGTGCAGATATCAATTCTGCAAGGGACTCTGAACATACTTCCCTGTTACCCTGTCACTAGGAACTGTTGTTGTTATTATCATTACTTAACTATGTAATATAAATATATAAGTATATACTTAAACTAAAACTCAACTCAGCATGCAAACACCAGCTCTACAATATGATTATATTGTTTAGGTTTTCCTGACAACATGTAAAGTTGTGTTAAGGAGCATATAGACACTCAAAATGTTAGCTTACTAAAGACACACATGAATTAACAAAGCAGGAGGAACCTAAGGGAACACTGTGGGGGATCTTAGCTCTTGTTGGGCACAAGAGACTGCAGCTCTAGGGTTCTGGGGCCCGAGGGTCTCCATTCTGGTCTACTGTTGACATGCCATGAATAAAACTGTCAAATCTCTTCTCTGGACATCTGAATTGCTAGTATTTGTCGATTCCCCATCACTTCCCCTGCCTCTAGAGAGTATATTTTCTGCATTTAGCACCTACGTAGTGTTTAAATACAATAACAGTGTCAGTTGCTACATTCATTAATTGCTTCTTAGGTAAGTTTTTAAAAATCTTTCCAAAATATTTTTTGGTGGCAGGTGGGGATGCTTCTATATACTTTGTTTTTCTATTTTTTTTATTTCCAGACACATTATGATTCCAGAACTCAAGGAAACCACCCACTCCAAGAAATTACCACCCTCAGTTGATCCTTATCCCATCCTTGTTGTGTAAGTAATATTGTCTCTGAACTCTCAGTTCTTGTTGATAAAAGTTGGAGATCCTGGTCTACATGTGTTAGCTTTATATCTCAGGTGTCTGTCATCAAACACAAGCAAATGTCTCTGTGTGTGACCAGAAGTTCTATAAAGTTCACCTTGTTCTAGTCTGAGCAGAGTCTATTCCAAAAGAATTTTCATGAACATATGACCTGCCAGATAGAATAGTTACCTTTAGTTCACATGTTGGACATATTTTAGCCCAAGTTCATATGCACTTTAGTACTTAAATTTCTGGCTAGTGTCATCCATTTAAATCCAACAGGATGATTAACTTTCATGCCTCTAACTCTAAGGCCAATCATGTGGGGGTTGGAATAAACTCCAGTTCTTCATGGGCACCTTCAGAACTGCTTTGGGGGGGGCATACTTTATCACTTCTTATTTTATTCAGAAACAACGAAACTAACATCATCATCAACAAAAACCCATCACTGGTTCTCTTGGTATAGCAATTTAGCAAAAAAAAGCACAGCAGCCATATTGATTATATTAAGAATTGCCCCAGACCCCAGGGAGCTCCCAGAGACTGAGCCATCTACCAGGGGCATACACAGGCTGGTCTGAGGTCCACCCCCAGACACACATACAGTAGAGGTCTGGCTGGTCTGACCTCAGTGGGAGAAGATGCTCTTAATCCTTGAACGACTTGAGGCCTCAGGGAAGAGGGAGGTGTGGTGGGAGAGAATCACCCTCTTAAGGGGTGAGAGAGGGGTTGGGGATTTAGCTCAGTGGTAGAGCGCTTACCTAGCAAGTGCAAGGCCCTGGGTTCTGTCCCCAGCTCCAAAAAAAAAAAGAAAAAAAAAGGGGTGAGAGGAATGGGATGAGGAACTGTGGGAAGAGGGGACTGAGGAGGGACAACGACTGAAATGTAAATAAATCAAATAATTAATAAAAAAGAATTACCCTAAAGCTCTAGGCCCTTTTGTTTTTCTATCTTGTCTGTTGCCTAGCTTTTCAACTAGTGTGTAAGTGAGTGCAACTGGTGTGAAAGTAACTGTGTGCAACTGGTGTGTGTGTGTGTGTGTGTGACTCTGAAACTGGTGTGCGTGCAACTGATGTGCAAGTGAGTGCGTGCACTGGTGTGGAAGCGAGTGTAGACAGCTGGTGCGTGAGACACTTTTGCTTTCATTTTTGCTGTCGGTGATTAATTTGAACTCTGAATATATTTAAAAATGTCTCACATTTTTAATGCAACAAATCATTAACAGATGCCCCATGAGTACAAGAGACTACGATGAAATCAAAATAAGATCGGCACTAGTTTTCCCAGATAAACTAATAACCTTGATTCTCTTAGGGAGACTTCACTAATGATCAATTGGTCTTAGCGTCGCGTCAATTAGTTACTGAAATGCAAGGTGGCCTATTACTAGGAGTTGGTTTAAATCTCATAGACGTTTGTTTCTATGAGTAAATTTAAGTGAGGCCCCAGGAGATGGTGTGGAAGAGGCAAGCTTGGCTCTGTTTCCTGGGGGACCTTCATTTCGGTGACCCTAACACAGACAATAGACAAGCCACACTGAGCATCCATGGTGTTAATTTGAGGTCACCCCCACCCTTTAAGAGCTATTTGAAAGCAAAGGTTTAAGCTTGTGCTTCCTCTCCTGTCACCACCAATGTACATTTACTAATATCATATTGGTGCTTTTTCAGTTGGGGCCATGGGAAGAGTAACACCAACAAACACAGAAACTCTTGTTTCTGGTGCCACATCTGTGTTCACCAAACCTTAAGGCCACTGTGCAGTTCAAGATGCACCATGAAGTCTCAGGTCACATGTCTCCCAATCGTGACATGAGTTACTCTGAATCTAAAAGCAGGGGAGAAACACATGCAGAATAAACCTTACTGTGTTTTTCTGTCTTGAAACTTACTTCTAAGCTAATATGTAGTTCTAACAAAAAGCATCCCCTTATGATTTTATACCAAGTGTAATGCTCACATGAAAGGTAACTTCACCCCTCGGGGAATGCAGCTAAGGGGCAGTGTGACGGACCAGCATGTAAGAGGTCCTGGGTTTAATCCATAAAAGACTCAGAGAAAATAAAAAAAAGTGACCTTGCTAAATCTGAATTGTTCCTTGTATTTTCAAAAAAAAAAATGGGCAAAAGGAGACTGTCAGAGTTCCAGTATTTAAGAGACTCCTGCTATGACAATCAGACAGAAAAATGACTGTCATCAAACGGCGGTGATACATTTCCAGATGATGCTCTCAATTGTACTTATTTTGTCATTTGTCATTTAAAAAAAAACCCAAAAAACCTCAGGGTCAGGAGCTTAGGATATGTCCCAAATAGTATTGTCTCTGCCTTCTACCGCCCATCCCCACCACACACACACACACACACACACACACACACGCACCCTAAAACAACAGACTCTACTCTTCTTTCTTAGAAATCGAGGTCAGCAGAAACTCACCAGTATCGAGCCGTATAGTGACACAAGAATACACGATTCATTTTCAGGCACCTAATATAGGTCATTCGGTTTGAACCAATTTTAAAAATCTTAACACTATTACAGGATTACAAATAACTGCGTTCTATATTTCTTGGGGAAAAAAATGAGATCATTTTTTGTAATGCTCACCAGCATTTTTTATTCTTCATAACAGTTTTTGGTAGTGAAGCAGGTCTTTATTAGTGCTTTGATAAATCTGCTGGTGAAACTATTTAAAAAGTAACTGGTGTGAATAAATTGCCAACGTAAACTAATCATCCTTATTTACATAATTCAAAGATAACAAAACACTCCATTCTGCTAATCAAGATCGGAATTCAAATGCAAAGTCTTCTGTTGTAAACATGCAGGTTTATGAGATACGATTTGGGAATTCATTTTTCTTAGATTTCTTTCTTCCTCAGTTCTCCTCTTCCTTCCTTCATTCCTTCCTCCACCTCCAGCCTTTTCTCCCCTCCCTCTTCCTGCTCCTTCCTCCCCTTCATTGTTCCTGTTTTCCTCCCCTCCTTCCCCTTCATTTTTATCTACTATTTCCAGGACATGTGGTTATAGAAATTTGTTTCCTTGAGTTCAATTCTCCCATTCAGAATGTAGAGAATGTAGGTTTGGACCCTGCAAGCTCTGGATAGCACCAACGATGCGGGCCAAGAATCCTTTGAATCATCGGACATACAGTAAGTCCTGGGTAAAGTAGGTTCTGCTGAGATAACTGACCCCCAGGATAATGCTAACTTTCTCAAAAGTCAAATCAAGGAGTGCCTGGACTGTATTTATTTTATGTGGATGAGTGTTTTACCTGCATGCAGGTACATGCGTCCATCTGCATGTGATGCCCACAGACTTCATAAGACAGGAGTTAGAACCTCTGGAACTGGACTTACAGCTGGGTGTGAACTACCATGTGGATTCTGGGAACTAAAACCAGGTCCTCTGAAAGAGCTCTTAAGGGCACACACTCTCTCCAGCCACAGACAAACTCATGTGGATCGACAGGGAACGTGATTCTTACTGCATACACGTTCCAATTGGTCTTTATTCAAAAATTTTAAAGAAACAAATAATTATATTGAAAACGTTTCATTTTAGTCTAATAGACACATACATATTTAAATGTTATCACTGGACTTCTGATGATAGAGGTTGGTTCACTTATTGTAACCCCGATATAGTAGCATAATATTTCATAGTATGTAGTGGCGTGGTACATTAACATCAAGAAAAGCTTGACATGGGGCTTAGGAGAAGCCTCTGTGATCCTTCTGCAGTATTCACTACTATTTTAAAATTAAAAGTTTGTTTTTGTAGATCAGAACGACTCAAACTTTATCAAGTAGGGAGGAAGGTCTGTTAAAGTGATAATAAGAATACAGAAATAGAGAAAAGGTTTGTTGTTGTGACTTTTTGTTCATTTATTTTGTTTTATTTTTGAGAGAAGAAATTATGTAAACTTTGGGTGACTTGGGAATCACTAGGCTGGCCTTGAACTCACAGAGATGGCTGCCTCTGACACTAAGTGCTGGGGTTAAAGGCACCATGCATCATATCCAGCCAGAATAAAGTTTTAAAACGTAGCATGTTCCTATTTAATCAATAGTTTGTTTTTTCTTACATAGAATAGAAACTAGCTCTGTCTTTATTGGATGTCTAGGCTATAAGCTTCCTATTTATGGCTCCCAACAAATGCCTGTATTTGAAAAGTCATCTGGTGCTCTCTGCTATTAAACAGACTTCGCATTGAGGGAATGGGATACACCGGGCACATATCAGAGTAAACATACTGACCACCCCATAGGAGGCTGCCAGAGACAAGAGCCTGGAAAGGCCCACATGATAAGGGGCGGTGGCCTGAACAATTCCTCTGTTCTGATAAACCCAAGGTATATGACTGATAATGATTCTACTAGAAGAAGTCACCCTTGGTTGACTTGGAAATCACTGTGTAGTCTCGGCTGCCCTGGAACTCACAGAGATATCTGCCTCTGCTGCCTCAGTTGATAGTTGCTGGGGGAAAGTGGCTTTTTTTTTTTTTTTTTTAAGCAATGTAGTCACAAGCGAGATGCCCCTGCTCCTGTAAAACCCTCTCATCCATGCTTATGGAAGCCTCCTTAAGAAAACTCATTGGGTCACATAAAGAAGACATAGAAGTTGACAGGGACTAGAGGAGAAGGTGAAGGAGATCATCAGGCATGCGAGGGAGGGCAGGAAGTCAGCAGGAAATGAATATGGTAAATATACCTTATATGACTGTATGAAAATGTCATAACGAAACCTATTATTAAGTATAATCAGTATACTGATTAAATACTTAAAAAGATGTCTGTGAATAAACATCCTGTGGATCATATATAAATGTGTGATCAAGCAATAAAAGACACAACAGAGGCGATTGCAGAGGGCATGGAACATTAGTTTGTTCACAACTGTCTTGCCTATACTTAAAAAGAGATAGCAGTTTTATTTCTCATCGCATCACAAAGACCAGTACAGTATTCTGCCATAACATCTTTGTGTGTTTTCTCCATTTAGTAATAGTTTCTCCCAGTATGCTTTTATTTGTTCCATAAACTACCTCTTTAAATTTTACGGTACAAAAGAAGGTATTCCATGAGGCAAACTACAAAGATACAGTCTTGTTTGGTTGCGTGGGCACTCAAGTTTCCTATTTGTGAAAATCATTAGGCAAAGAGACAATGCAATCTGGAATGGAACCTCTGTCTCTAATGCACTAATCATGCCTTTTGACTTATGCATGCAATAAGGAGCCGATTGTCTCTAATGCAATCTGCCCTATGCATTATTTACATCCTCTGGTGCATTAGTAAGGGATAGGAGGAGCCAGGGGGAGAAAAATCAATGGAGCCTGTTTGCTTCTCTGCCCTTGTTGGTAATGCTGTTTCCTGTTAGAGCAGACAGAGCACAACCCTCCTGTATGTGTGGGGTTTACCCACTCTCTGAGTTCCTCTGCTCTCTTTGCACCTTTACTTCATTGATCTGTTGAAAATCTGATGCTGAAGAGTGTCAAGATTCCTATCTACCTGCTTGTCTAGAGGGCAGCTTAAGAAACCGCTATCACGATGGCTTTCTTTACCGAGTCCTTTCTGGCTTACCTAGTTATTGTTTCAAATAACAATAGTGCTTGCTTTAACACAAACAAACCAACACACACACACACACACACACACACACACACACACACACACACGCACTTCTGTCATTAATCCATTTGCATTAGCCACTAATAATTTTTATAGCTAATTCAACTGAGCCTACCTGTGCTCTTATTTTACCGAGCAGTTAGCAAGGCTGGCTTTGTGTTTGGTATTGCCACATACACACCCTGTAGGATAGAATGAGCAATGTGGATCTGGCCAGCTCAGATATCACTGCTGTGATCATCACGGGAATCATGTAGATACAACGTTACTTCTTGAAATAGGAATGAATGAATAAAACTAGTTTTTCCTCAAACTCAGAAAGATCCTCATTAGATCACAAAACCTTCCTATTCAAAGAGAACATTTCTGACTTCGTCTTTCTTTTTGTCAAGATTAGTTCTTTTCTGTAGCAGCAAGTTGGCCAGGATTCGATGTATTTTGGTAAAAATTTCTTTAAACATTTACATAGTTTGGATATGAAAATCTCTTTAGTTTGTTAATGCTCTCAGCTTTCAAATAATTTCATATTCTTGGAGGTGAGTAAAGTAATGCCGTTCTTATAACTTACGAATAAGTAGGTAGTGTGAAGATACAAACCTGCAGGGTTGGTCTTGATAATTTTTATTCAAATGTTAAGAAATTAAGAAGCAAGAGATTCCAATGCTCCAAGTATGTCTGTACTGTGATCCATTTCTTTCAGTGCAAATGTGCAGAACACAAGGAAACACAGAGAGGACAAAGGGAAAAGCATGGCTAGACACTGTAGACTAGATAGTCAAATCAATTTCCCATTGGGTTTTATTTTAAAATTGGGCACTTTCTAAAGCACTGTAGCCCCATAACATAACCCAGAATCCATGTTAAAACTGGTGTTCATGGACTCTCCATTGATAGCTGAGGCTTATGCATGGCCCGAGGTTACAGCTACACATTGAGAGGTTACAGTTCTACACTGGTGACTTAGGTGGAACCATAGCACGTTCTTCATATTTCTGCAGGAAAGCAAAAATATCCACCATACAGCCCAGGTGACGTGCTTACATGTACTTATCATGTTTTCCTTCTAAGAGATCTCTAAGTTTCAAGACGCACATGTGTCTTGCTCACGTCACACAGCCGGTTGAAGGGCAGGATTTGAGATCCAAGAACCTGTGACAGTAAACTATATAACTTATAAACAACTTCGCAGGTCTTTTCCAGATCCTCTGGGGCAAATCCAAACTCCGAGCTTTTCCCCTCTACTACTTAAAATTTATGGAGACACTGCAGCATCAACTGAGCAGACACACTCCTGTACAGGCTTATGTGCCAGGGGAAAAGACCCAGCAGCACAAAACTCTGGTGTCTACCGTGGGCCATATGAAGTTACATTTAGTTGTCCATACTTGAAGCATCTCCTATCTGTAATACCATAGAAATGATAGAATTTTCATCTTAAGAGATACAGTGGCTAACAATGACATAGGAAGTGACAAGCGCATAAGATGGGGGTTTATGGAAGAATCAGAAAGTAAGTAGGACTGCTATTAGGTGGACAATATCATCTGGTGAAGGAGAAAGAGAGTAGTTGAGAGAAAAAAAATCAACGTATTCAGATGAAACATGTGAGATATACCAAGAGTCACATTTAAAATTAAAGGTCAATATAAGTGAATATTAGATTTATTTCATGCTTGTCAGCAACACCTATTGTCTTTAAAAGGTACATTACACAGAGTGTTATATTACAACATCATGATAAACATTTTATATATGAATGCACACATAGTAAGTGCACCTTAGAATAGACCCTTCCAATTTTATTCTTATCAGAAGACAACTCCATTTTTCACATACTTGAATGGTAATTTTGCCACTAATGAACTAAACTGATCTGTGCATGACAGATAGACAATATTCACAGTTGACGTTAGTAGAAGAAGCTGTTTGATTGTAAGGGTTGGTAATCCGAAAATTCTCCAAAGCTATAGTTTTCAAAACTTTTCCTTCCCTGACTGCAGTTTTCCTTTTGCCTCTTTCCCCCTTCCCCTCTCTTCCTCCCCCTTTCCTTTTCTGTGTTTTCCACTCACGTCTATTTCTTTCTTCCAGTTTAGGGAGTTTTCAGTTTGACCAAGATCAGATAAAATGGTTTCTAAGTGGGACTATTTAGGATCGGGTAAGTTAAGAATTAGGTTATATGAGACTATAGACAGTGTACTTTTTTGGTTATGAAATAAACAGAGACTCAAAGAAGCAAAGTTGTCCCTTCCCACCTCACACAGCAAGTCATCAAGTGAAGAACTAGAGCGAGTTATTAACCCACTGAGCTTTCCAATGTCTACAGTCCCTTTTCTCAACAGCTACCTTACCTAGTCAGAAAGGGTACAAGCTGCGTGCTTATAGAAGCTTCACTTGGAGTCAAGACTGTACTATATCTCTATATGCTAAGATTAGAACCTGATATAATAGAGAGTCTTCGGAGACTGAGGTCTGAGAGATTATGGGTAGTATAGCCTCTCCTCAAATATTTAACTTTCCTTTCTGCTGTAGAAGACGGTTAAAGCCATTTCTTTCCTTAACAGTTTTATCCTTTCATTTTTCTTCAATAAAGACAGTCCCTAGTTGTCTTTTTCTCAAGTTTGCTTTCCCACGTGAGGTGAACATCCCTAAGCAATAACATTTCACTCTACCCAACACTGAAAAATAGATAATGCCAAAAGTATTTTAAAAAATAGAATGTGTTCTTCCCCAGAAAGTTATTTTCAGGGGCAGCTAATCAATTTGATTAGTGAGCTTTGATCTGAAATTGCTGCTGTTCTGATAGTAAGGGACTACTCTCCCTTCTGCACTGGGAATGACAGAGCTATAAAGCTTTGGAAACGCTGACAGCTCTCGTGTACTTCAATAGCAAAGAACATTTTAAGAAATTCAGGAAAAAGAGTAAAGAAGGGAAGTTTGATAAATTTCAGTTTATTCTCCCCTTATCATTCTCCCCAAAATGTAAACATGAATATACAACACCACTGAATAAAAAAAAAAGTGTAATCGTACAGTACCCTCACCCAGGCTTTCTATAATTATTTTTTTTGGATGCTCAAGGGCCTTTTAGACTTCCCTGAGCAATTATAATCCCCATGGAGCCTAGGATCTCTCTTCTTAGATCTAAGGATAACCAATGAGTTGGTTACTTTTTCAACTTAATACAAAGTATAATCATCTAAGAAGGAACCTCAAATGAGAAAATGCTTCCATAAGACAGATCTGTAGGTAAGACCATTGAGCATTTCCTCTACTAATGATTGATATGGGAGGGCCAGCTCATTGTGGGTTGTCCTGGGGTGTATAACAAAGCAAACTGAGCAATCTAGTAAGGAACAAGCCAGTAAGCAGCATTCCTCCGTTGCTTCTTTCAATTTCTGCCTTGGGGTTCCTGCCTTGACTTCCTGTCTGTCTTCTTCCTGATCAACTATAAATTGTAAGCTGGAATAAACCTTTTTTTCCCCCAAGTTGCTTTTGGTCATGGTGCTTATCACAGCAACAGAATGCAAACTAAGAAAACCATCAAATCTTCCAGTTATTTAAGAGTATACCAAAGGTGACATGGTAAGGTGTTCTCAGAGCCTTAGTCTGAAGACAGAGCTTGTCACAGATTGAATGAGTCTTCATTCTAGGGTGGTCCAGTATCCCAGGGAAGGCCAGGAAGGCCAGGAAACCTAGAGTTCAGTGATGAATGATACTGTCATTGTTATTTTAAATGTTGGCATTCTATTGGAGGCCGAAGCCTAAGTAAACCAAGAGTACAACTGTGCATGAGAATGAGCCAGGTGCTTCTGGATCGCAGAGGAAAGACAAAAGCCGTGCCTCTCAGGAAGCCTCTTGAAGAGACTGAGATTGGATTTTGAAGTCGCCTAATGAAAAAAAAAATCAGCATTTAATAAGGGAAGGTGGATAGAAGAGAGAAGGGAAACTATTAGATACTCATTCTAAACGGAAAAGGAAGATGGCTTCTGGAAAGAAAAAAAATGACTTAGAATGGGATTAGACAGTATGGGAATTGGGGCAGGAGGAGAGTCTGAGTGTCAGTCAGCTCCGGAACTGTGGGAGCCAGAGCAGGAAGTGTGTGTGAGCTAGAGCAGGAAGTGCGTGTGAGCCAGAGCAGGAAGTGTGTGGGAGCCAGAGCAGGAAGTGTGTGGGAGCCAGAGCAGGAAGTGTGTGGGAGCCAGAGCAGGAAGTGTGTGTGAGCCAGAGCAGGAAGTGTGTGTGAGCCAGAGCAGGAAGTGTGTGTGAGCCAGAGCAGGAAGTGTGTGGGAGCCAGAGCAGGAAGTGTGTGTGAGCCAGAGCAGGAAGTGTGTGGGAGCCAGCCAGAGCAGGAAGTGTGTGGGAGCCAGAGCAGGAAGTGTGTGGGAGCCAGAGCAGGAAGTGTATCTCCAACCACAGAGAGGTAAAATCTGTGCCCCTACAAATACAGACAGTGGGAAAGAATGAACTTAATCTCAAACACTTTGAAATTTCCCCCAGAAACGCAGAGAAAGCCAAATAAGGGTCTTAAGCAGGAAGTTGCCGAGGTTGATTTCGAAGCCGTCTAAGGTCCATGTGTTTGTCTTTTGAGGAATGGATGGGAAGTCAAAAGTTGGAGCAAAGGATCCTTGCTTAGGCGGCTAATTAAAAAAAATGTAGACAGGCATTAGTGATTAAAACCTGTTTATGTTGCAAATTACTACCTGATACTTAGCTCTTTGATTCCTTTCTAACCAGTCATCTTGGGTTAGCTAGTTAGTACGCGGAATCTCGAAAACCACTGACATCACTCTTCCCTACCAAATGGAGTGATTAAGTACCTGACCTCAGAAGTCTTTGTTGGACAGCTCTCTGTCACAGTAGAACTGCAGGAGGTTTTATCTGCAGTCTAATGGATGGAGCAGTAGCTCTTACCATCTCCTAGCCCTTCTTTTGTAGCTCCTAAATTATTAAGGAGAAAAAAAAAATCCCAGCAAGAACAAACTAGGAGAGGTAGCCATAAGATTTTAAAACGAGTCAACACAATGACCAGCCTTAAGCAAAGTTCAGGTGCAATTAGAGGCGAAATAATCTGCTGTCATATTAATTAAATATGCCTTTAAAGGAAAAAATGAAGTGAGATAAAAAACTAATTAGGTTAATTATACCATCTTCACATGGTATTTGAAACTCATAACCTGCTTGGTCTAGCCAAGTATTTCTCATAGTTTACTTAATCCAAAGAAACTTTAGTTGAGTTTAGAAGATGCTAAATTGTCTTTCCCAGTATCTTAAGTAGGTCTCCTGACAGGATGCATAACAAGGAGAGTTAGGTGTTTATAACAAAAACACTGCAGGAGAGACTCCAATGTAAATAGTTAATGAGATTTATCACCAAGCCAATGTGTTTCAAGACAGAGGAAAAGAGATTTGATTTCAAAAGAGCATGGGCCACGTGAAACTAAAATTTCATACCGATGTCTAATTGATGACCCAGAGTGTGTGATAACTAATGGTCATTTTATATGATTTCTCGTGAGCTAGAGGAATATGCCCACAATACACTCTGGAGGGTTGGTTTGATTTGATAAAGCAATTTTCAGGTGATTATTTTAATATATGAAACTTATTTATTCTTGTGGCCTGACTATGTGCTACTGTGTTATCTGCGTGGAACAACGGTGAGAGTCATAATCTTCCTACTGATGGTGAGAAGCAGTTATCTGGAGATGCCTTCATTTGGTAAGGAGATGAAATGGACAGACAATATATAGGAAAAGGATGCTACGAAGTACAGAAAAACCAACATGCCTCATTTTGATGACTCAATACAAAATTATTGATGGTCTTCTTACTCAATAAATGACTAAAATGTAAACAAAAGAATAATATGTAGAAGAGGTCCACTTAAACTGGACTACAGTGAGGGAAAATTCTGAATGATTTAGATTTATTGGAGAGTTTCTGTGATAATTCCTTGGTACAACCCTCAATCAAGTTACATAGTAGCACCGTCACCTTAGGGATGTTAGAGTCCCTGTGTCTGCAAGTTGCTTCCTTAGTAAAGAAAGATGTATCAGAAGCTGTATTTTCTTTTTTTTTTTCTTTTTCTTTTTTCTTTTCTTTTTTTTTTTTTTATTATTAACTTGAGTATTTCTTATATACATTTCGAGTGTTATTCCCTTTCCCGGTTTCCGGGCAAACATCCCCCTCCTCCCTCCCCTTCCTTATGGGTGTTCCCCTCCCAACCCTCCCCCCATTGCTGCCCTCTCCCCAACAGTCTAGTTCACTAGGGGTTCAGTCTTAGCAGGACCCAGGGCTTCCCCTTCCACTGGTGCTCTTACTAGGATATTCATTGCAACCTACGAGGTCAGAGTCCAGGGTCAGTCCATGTATAGTCTTTGGGTAGTGGCTTAGTCCCTGGAAGCTCTGGTTGGTTGGCATTGCTGTACATATGGGGTCTTGAGCTCCTTCAAGCTCTTCCAGTTCTTTCTCTGATTCCTTCAACAGGGGTCCTGTTCTCAGTTCAGTGGTTTCCTGCTGGCATACGCCTCTGTATTTGCTGTATTCTGGCTGTGTCTCTCAGGAGCGATCTGCATTCACATTTTGATCATCCGTCTTGAGTTTCATTTGTTCTAGGCATCTAGGGTAATTCAAGCATTTGGGCTAATAGCCACTTATCAATGAGTACATACCATGTATGTCTTTCTGTGATTGGGTTAGCTCACTCAGGATGATAGTTTCAGTTCCAACCATTTGCCTACTTAATTTCACAAAGTCATTGTTTTTGATGGCTGAGTAATATTCCATTGTGTAGATGTACCACATTTTCTGTATCCATTCCTCTGTTGAAGGGCATCTGGGTTCTTTCCAGCTTCTGGCTATTATGAATAAGGCTGCGATGAACATAGTGGAGCACGTGTCTTTTTATATGTTGGGGCATCTTTTGGGTATATGCCCAAGAGAGGTATAGCTGGATCCTCAGGCAGTTCAATGTCCAATTTTCTGAGGAACCTCCAGACTGATTTCCAGAATGGTTGTAGCAGTCTGCAACCCACCAACAATGGAGGAGTGTTCCCCTTTCTCCACATCCTCGCCAGCATTTGCTGTCACCTGAGTTTTTGATCTTAGCCATTCTCACTGGTGTGAGGTGAAATCTCAGGGTTGTTTTGATTTGCATTTCCCTTATGACTAACGATGTTGAACATTTCTTTAGGTGTTTCTCAGCCATTCGGCATTCCTCAGCTGTGAATTCTCTGTTTAGCTCTGAACCCCATTTTTTAATAGGGTTATTTGTCTCCCTGCTGTCTAACTTCTTCAGTTCTTTGTATATTTTGGATATAAGCCCTCTATCTGTTGTAGGATTGGTAAAGATCTTTTCCCAATCTGTTGGTTGCCGTTTTGTCCTAACCACAGTGTCCTTTGCCTTACAGAAGCTTTGCAGTTTTATGAGATCCCATTTGTCGATTCTTGATCTTAGAGCATAAGCCATGGGTGTTTTGTTCAGGAAATTTTTTCCAGTGCCCATGTGTTCCAAATGCTTCCTAGTTTTTCTTCTATTAGTTTGAGTGTATCTGGTTTGATGTGGAGGTCCTTGATCCACTTGGACTTAAGCTTTGTACAGGGTGATAAGCATGGATCGATCTGCATTCTTCTACATGTTGACCTCCAGTTGAACCAGCACCATTTGCTGAAAATGCTATCTTTTTTCCATTGGATGGTTTTGGCTCCTTTGTCAAAAATCAAGTGCCCATAGGTGTGGGTTCATTTCTGGGTCTTCAATTCGGTTCCATTGGTCTATCTGTCTGTCTCTGTACCAATACCATGCAGTTTTTATCACTATTGCTCTGTAATACTGCTTGAGATCTGGGATAGTGATTCCCCCTGAAGTCCTTTTATTGTTGAGGATAGTTTTAGCTATCCTGGGTTTTTTGTTATTCCAGATGAATTTGCAGATTGTTCTGTCTAACTCTTTGAAGAATTGGATTGGTATTTTGATGGGGATTGCATTGAATCTGTAGATCGCTTTTGGTAGAATGGCCATTTTTACTATATTAATCCTGCCAATCCATGAGCATGGGAGATCTTTCCATCTTCTGAGATCTTCTTCAATTTCTTTCTTCAGAGTCTTGAAGTTCTTATTGTACAGATCTTTCCCTTGCTTGGTTAAAGTCACACCGAGGTACTTTATATTATTTGGGTCTATTATGAAGGGTGTCATTTCCCTAATTTCTTTCTCGGCCTGTTTCTCTTTTGTGTAGAGGAAGGCTACTGATTTATTTGAGTTAATTTTATACCCAGCTACTTTGCTGAAGTTGTCTATCAGCTTTAGTAGTTCTCTGGTGGAACTTTTGGGATCATTTAAATATACTATCATATCATCTGCAAATAGTGATATTTTGACTTCTTCTTTTCGATCTGTATCCCCTTGACCTCCTTTTGTTGTCTGATTGCTCTGGCTAGAACTTCAAGAACTATATTGAATAAGTAGGAGAGAGTGGGCAGCCTTGTCTAGTCCCTGATTTTAGTGGGATTGCTTCAAGTTTTCTCCATTTAGTTTAATGTTAGCAACTGGTTTGCTGTATATGGCTTTACTATGTTTAGGTATGGGCCTTAAATTCCTATTCTTTCCAGGACTTTTATCATGAAGGGGTGTTGAATTTTGTCAAATGCTTTCTCAGCATCTAATGAAATGATCATGTGGTTTTGTTCTTTCAGTTTGTTTATATAATGGATCACGTTGATGGTTTTCCGTAGAAGCTGTATTTTCAAATGAGTCTACAATGGGAAAAATGATCAGGCAGGATAATAAGAATGGTTAACATCCTCAAAGATTTATTTCTCCCATGCTAGCTAAGAAAGAAAAAAACATTTGGTCACTTAACACCACCACTTAACACAGCTGGTGGCAAGACACAATCTTGAAGAGTGATTCAAGGCTTTGACGATGGTCAGTTTCTTCACAGGGGAAAATAAGTGCACATTGGGATACTTCACTACTAAATGTGAGAAAGAATTATTAGTGGTATATTTGGAAGCATGTCCCTCATTTATAAGAATCTCAATCATTCATTCATTTTTCAGTGATAGACAGTGTCCTAAATAAATATATCTGTGGATCTCACATATCATATCACCCTTTCAAAATCTCTAAACCACTGGCATTACCCCTCCTCCCCCAAGCATCAACATATAGTAAATATTTATCTGCCCAAATAATAGAGGAGTTTCTATTCAACTCATTCTCCACAGAAACATTCATAATATCTCACTTGAAATTTGCTTATGAAAACATTTTTAAAATTACAGCTCATGATGCATGAGGGAACTACATTCTTTGTCAAATTCTTGCATAACATTGCCAGCTCAAGATAATCAGCAGATGTAAACTTCAGTACCCAGCACAAGTCAGTGCTGTAATCCCAAGGAAACTTTTCTATGGTTTCAATAAATAACAAGTATAAAAGTGAAATTGAATTCCCTCACAAATGATCTTTACAGCCAATTCCATGGAAGACGCATGCACATATGAAGCTCATAAAATAATCTTTGGATCATGATGTATAGAAGTGTCGATGTGGAATATATCTTGGCTGTAAGGTAAGTGTATCCATAACATGGCTGTCTGAGTTTGTGATGAATTATTAATACTGATGGCAGCGGTAATCCTCACTGAGAAACACACTTTAAAATAAAGAGAGAGCCAAATGTGGTGGCTCAAGGCCATCACCCAAGCACAGGAAAAGCTCAGGATAGAAGAATTGGTGTGAGTTTTAAGGAGACCTGGGTTACATAGATAGAAGGATTGGTGTGGATTTTAAGCTAGCCTGGGAAATTCCAGGTTAGCCCTTGATGCAGTGTGAGACTGTTTCAAAAGAAGGGGAAAAGTTAGAGATAGTAGCTGGAGTGTGTTAGTGTTTGGGGGTGACCTGGACAATTGCACACTTGTTAAGTATTATGCCATTCATTCAAACTCATAAATTTGGGACATTTGTCAATTAATAAATGCTCATTAAAAGCCCTCTTAGGTAGATGAGAAAGATGAGTTAACTGTTAAGAGTGCTTCCTTCTCTTCTAAACCAGAGTTTAGCTCTCAACAACCATAATTGTCAGCTCACAATCTCCTGTAACTCCAGCTTCAGGGCATTTGATACCCTCTCCTGGTTCCTACAGATGCCTGCATACATGTGGCATATCTATCTATCTATCTATCTATCTATCTATCTATCTATCTATCTATCTATCTATCTGTACATATATAAAACAAAAATAAATATCAAAATCAAAACATCCTCCTAGAGACACACCAGCTTCCTCAACAAGTATTTAGTACAGAAAGCATGTACATCAGGTTACATTTTTGTTTATGGTTGGAAAATAGTAACAAAATTTAGACACTGAACCAATACTTGGGTCTTCAGTAAGATCAACTGGGAGTCCATTTTTGAACCAAGAAGTGGTGTTCTCTATTCAATTTTTGCTATCCATGGCAAATATGTATGATGTCTGCAACAATTCTCCCCCTTGCAGAGTCTCAGCAACTTTGGAGGAAAGCACCCCATATCTTCAGGCACCCAGAATTGTTCACATTAGCAGCACTACTTGGGGGGCACTGCAGATTCCTTAACCTTTCCAGTTGCCCACTCTGTTTTCTCCACATGAAGGTTACCTTTAAATGTTTGGCTCTGAGGTTCCACTTAGGGCCACTCACAGTGACATTTTTTTCAGAAGCCATGGAATCCACCTCTGAGAGAGGGCTATTGGAAGCAAACTCTGCTAAGACATTCTATTTAACTCCCCCAAATCACATTATGAAGTTGAAGTAGGAGGAACCCAGGATAATGACAACCTTCACACCTTACTGGAATTCTGCATCTATCAGATCTTTATTCCTAAGTACGAAAACAGAGAGGAAATGGTTCTAAGTACTAAGGTCATCTCAGGTAATAAACACACATCTCAGAAGGAACTCCTGCCACTCCTATTAGTTGTAAATGATTTACTGAAGTATTTACAGGAAAACAAACTTCGAGGTAGACAGCAGTAGAAGAAGACACAAAGCATTGTGTCAGAGAAAACCTTGTTTGCAAAGTGGTTTCTTTAATACTAAGGATGAGTTTTCCTCCAGTTTAACTAGACATAAAACATCACCTGGGCATGACAGGGATGTTGTAATGGAGGGAGGATTATGGAAGCAGTGCTTTTATGTATTTATACTCAATAAAAGAACAACTGTATTCTGTAAGGACTTCCTTAAGTCTTTCTTAATAGAAACCTAGTCACCACAGACACTCACGAGATTTGGGCTGATCTGAAGATACGCAGGGAAGAAATAAAATGTTATTAAAGCTGGCATAATTTTCTTGTGATCAGTAAACACAAACTTAACTTCAAATAATTAGCCCATGCCTGGCAAATGAATACGGTGGCAGTGACATAAATGAGGCATGAACCTGGACAAGCAGTAGCCATGGGGTATTTCCTTTCTGCATTGCAGTTTTCAAAAAGGGACTTGGTTATTGTCACCACCACTTCCTTATCAAAAAGATAGAACTGTTAAGTTTTCTCTGAAAATGCCAATTCGTCCCTGTGACATGAGGAGATATAACCTTAGCCTCATCACACTAACCTTAAGATAATGTGACACTTCATCTTTCAGACAGGGCACATTGCAAGAAAGTGACATTCCTACAGGCAAACAAAGGCAGCTTAATTAGGTCACCAGAAAATGCCAGGAGGAAGAATACAGTATTTCTAAGCAAACAGTGTGGGTTTCAGAACAACTGATAGGGGTAAAGACATTGTGGGTTTCTCCCTGGAACCTCTGAATTTTCTATTAAAATCTGATAATACCTCTTAAGTAATAAGCCAAAAGAAATTTGTTGCCAAAATATTTTTGCAAACGAAGAGATACTCCTGGAGACACATTGAGAAATAGCCTCTCTTAGTTTTCTTTCTGTTACTGTGATAAACCTTATGACCAAAATCAACTGGAGGGGGAGGAAAGGTTTATTTCATCTTAAAAGTTATAGCCCATTTGTGAGTGGATTCAGGTCAGGAACTCAAAACAGGAATCTGGAATCAGAAACAAAGGCAGAGAAAATGGAGAAATAATCCTTACTGGCTTGTTCCCTATGGCTTGCTTAGCCTGCTCTTTTAGACAGTCCACAGCCACCTCCCCAAAGGTAGCATTGTCCACTGTGAGCTGAGTCCTCCTACATTAATCATTTATTAAGAAAACAGCTTAGTTAGTCAGAAAACAAATGAAAGAATCATTGTGTGTGTATGTGTGTGTGTGTGTGTGTGTGTGAGTACACAAATACGTACAAAATATACTATATATACACTTTAATGGAATTTGATATTACTGTCAATTATTAGATGTTATAACATATATACATAACAATGTTTCAAAGAAAATTGTTTGATGAGATGCAAACGCTAGCTGTAAAATGTCTTAATAAAGGCTTTAAGGATTATCTATAGATCAAGAACGCAGAACACAATAGTCAAACCACCGAGTTTCTAAGTGATATTCATAAGCCTCATTAAGTAGCTTTTACTAAGGTAAACAGGATCATAATGCCAAACCTCTCTGCTGTGCTAATTTAGAGGAAGGAGACAGACTCTTTTGAAAATAAGGAAACTAGTATTTAAATATTATGCTGGTTCAGAAAGTATAAAATGATTAAAAAGTCTTCTTTCTTGCAACCACTCATTGATTTCTTTCTGCTCACATTGAGAGTACAAGTTGTTTTGTTTTTGTTTTCCTTTTTTGATAATTTAAGAATATAGTAAAATCTAGCTCTGGAGAGACCCATGAGTCTCAACTGGGAAGTGAAAAGCATAATCACCATGGCATGAATGTAATTGTTGAAAGAAGAAATCATTACACTCTGGCAACAATACAATAACTGGAATCAAAGGAACTCTTGTTATGATGCTTCTGCCTAATATTTAAGCTTCTTATTCCAAACTTTTCTAAGGTATAAAATCCTCTACACGTTCTTATTAATCATATGCTCAGGGAGTGCTTCATATCAAGAAAGGCCTACTTTATTGGAAAAGAGCTGGCCCTTATCAAAGTAACAAAGAAGAATTCTTCAGCTGCCAGTAACTCACATACTTCCTTCCACAAGGACAAATTTATTACCAATTCTGATGCAGGTCAAGCATCCACTGCGTCACTGTGATATAGAATAAGAGACCCTTAGTTCAAATACAGGCGAAGTTCAGTTTCAAGTAGATTGTTGGCCTTTATCAATGAAGATCATTCTGGGGAGGGCGCTTTTGTTTCAGGGTTCCCTTGTACAGGATCACTTTGACATCCTCATTTTCCTTTCATGTCTTTTTTTACTTCCTTCTCTTGTGTTGTTCTGGCTAACACTCCAAGTACTATGCGGAACTCCATAAAAATCAATGTCATAAATTTGCCAATAGATATTTCTATTTACCATCATTGATAAAGCCAGATGAGACAGGGCCAAGTTTTTCCTTACCACTATGAGGCAACTCCCCAACTGTACTGCAGATGACACTGGCCTCCAAGAAGCAGCATTCTGAAGTAATAATAAGTATTAAGGACTAGGAGTTTGGAAAGAGTTTTGAAGAACATCTATGTTATTCTTGTACATATGGAACCAACCAAAATTCAGTCTCTTCCATATGCTATCCTTCCATGCTTCAAAAGAAAACCACAGAAATACTGGTGTCTGTGGGAAATGAGACAATGTGTACTCTCTCTTTTGCTTTAGATGTGGTAATAGGCCCAGTGTATAGACCTAAGTATTCACAGAAAGATGTAGAGGAATTTTAGTCCAGCAACGTGACTGTTCTCACAAGAGGATACACCCGCAGATTTTTCTAGGTCTATGTGATATACATGGAATGCAGACATGCTCTGGATGACAGTATGGTCTGCACAGAAAGCAGATACACTGTTAGTAGACCCCTAACAATGAAGGTAAGGTTAGTTTGTAGAAGAAAGCAGCCATGTTTGAAAGTGACATATAATTGAGGGGTGAATGAAGTGACAAGTCAGAGAAAGATTTGACAGAATGAGTCAGAGAGAGGATACATCCAACTCTCACAAGAACAGCACAGGAAAAAGGAGGCTACTTAAGAGCAGTACAATGAGGTGTGTGTGTGTGTGTGTGTGTGTGTGTGTGTGTGTGTGTGTGTGTGTGTGTGTGTGTGTGTGTGAATTTTAGGGTTTTACAAAATCAGGTAGCAGAGAGAGAACAAGCTAGGTACAGGTGAAGATAGAACAAGCCAGGGAATGAGAAGGAGGCAGAAGATTAGAGCAGATTGCCATGGTTAGTATCAAGCCAAGCAGAACAATGCAGTGAGAAGCCAAGAGAAGCTGGATTGAATCAGTTAGCTTGGAAGACTAGATTGCTTGGAGGCTAGAAGCTTCCAGGCATAGGCTTAGGAATAATTAGAACAGAGAAAGAAACACTCTGGGCTCAGCCAGAGCCGTGTGAATAAGGCTCTCATTGCATCCCTCTATCTGAGTAAATAAAAGTGACATTTATAGAAAGAGACAGTGGTTCACAGAAGACAAGTTTGATATGTACTTCACTTTTTATTTTTCATCACAGAATTAGAAAAAAATCATAAAATGAAGTAATCTCAATCCAGATTGCTTCAACAAGAGTTGATAGGTTATCATGACATCGAGGGGCTACATGTAAAAAAATCTGGTATGACAGAGTGTCGTATGGTGACCAGAACTCTACTTAAGTACGAACGGTCATTAAATATTCTAAAAATCTCATTTATTAATCGTTTGATTTTCATAAACAGGACATAGAGTGCATTTGCTTAAGACAGGGATATGTGAAGTACACTTCAGATGTCTTAGTCACCTAACTTCTCCAAACTCATTTAAAATTAAGATTCATAATAATCTTACTCATAAGGAGTACTGTTGGGATAAAATGAATGGGTCCACATAAAACACTAATACTGTCCTTAGAAAACATTGGGCACATTGGACCTTTTTACCTTTTTTCCCACTGGAGACCACCTAAGAACTTTCCCTTTATGCTCACGCTTCTCTTCAATCTGTTGCACAAGGATTTTCTGGCAAAAGTTAAGGGGTAACTCACAAAAGAGCTCAGTAGGGGGAAATGCTCGGTGCCTATTCAGAAATGTGCACTTCTGTAGGCTGGCTCTGTTAAATCAAAGGTTTGTAAAGGTAATTCATCTCATCTCCTGTATCTTCCCACCCCATGATTACTGATGAAGAACAACTGGATCTGACAGGGGTCAGGAGGCTGAAGAGAGTAGTTGGCGCAGAACAAGTCAAAGCCACCAGAGCACGGGTAGGATGTCATTACCAGAAAAAGGGTATGCGAACTTGTGATGGTGAAAAACTTTTAATAAGCTCTTCTATTTTACATTTATTAAACTAAAATGGCTCTAAAATGCTAGTTGGAATGAGTCAAAGCAGACCTGGTTATCACTTATAAGACATTTCTGGGAAAAATGCTTGAAGCCTAATCTTTTCTGAAATACAGATAATTTAATACATTTTTAAAAAAATAAAGCTTCATTTGAAGCATTTAAAATGAATGACATAGAAATTATAATCAATCTATATATCTAATATTAAGCAATACAATATGACATCGCAATTTTGAACCAAGAGACAAATTTCCCTCATTTTATTTATTCTCAACTATCTCTTTTATTTCTCTTTCTAATCATTTATTTCAGTTTATTTTATACCCCTGAATTGCAATCTCAGCTTTGCTAAGCTTTCCTAGTAGAATATAATAAATAATTAGGTATTGATCCATAAGCATGGGATTTAAGTGTTCATTCATTTATCTACTTATACTCTTCCTTTAGCATAATAATCTCCATAAAAAAATCACTGCAACACTGAAAAGATTAAAAGGGAGCAAGGATAGATGACAGAAGCAATCATGATTGCTTCAGAGTATAAAATAAAAGCTCGTTTTAAATGTGAATTTCACTCACATACATAGCACACACTAAATGTTTATGTAAACCTACTACATATAATTACATACACACACACACATATTGGTTGAATAATAGGCAATTTTTATAATCAGACCATCATGCCAAAAGACTTGATGTCATCACACACTGACTGCTGTCACTACTACTTTGCAATTTAGTGCTGTGCTTTTGAGCCAATGCAAAATTATAGAGGAAGGAAAATTTCCAGTTGACTTGGCTGAGTGCTGAAGGTTTGCACTGATGTGAACATAAATGCTTTGTAACAACAGGAAAGACAATAGCAGTTACATAATGTATTCTTTTTCAGAAGTTGCCTGTTGTAAAACTAATGCGATCATACCACAAAACTGTGGGCAAGTCTTAGCTGGTCGTTGAAATTGGTGTAGAATCATGACCCACTCTCTGCTGAGTATTGAGCAGCACCTGCCATTTGTGCACGCTGCAGTGTCACAGCATGGCATCTGCAATGGATGCCTGTGGCCTCTTAGTCAGTGATCTGGAGCCAACTAGCAAAAGGCCACTGGGTTCCCTAACTGAGAAGAGACACATTTGTCTTTTGGGTTAATAAAGAATAGATTTGTCACAAAATGCAATGCACAGACATAAGCAACCTTGATAAGAGAAAAAAAAATTTTTAAAGAAGGATAGACAGTAGTTCAAAAGATTTTCATGTTCAAAATTATCCTTATTGACTTTATTAGAATTATTTTACTACTACAGATGGGGGAACTATTGACAGCTCAGACATTGAATAACTGTTTAAAAATGTCTTGGTTGGGGGACGTAGAAAGGAACCATTGATTTTTTTTTTGGAGGGACCAGTTGGATACAAGTGATTGAGTCAGGGAATTAAGAAAAAGGGACTCTAATTAGGAAGGGAAGAGGAATATAAATAGAGAAGGAGGGCAAAATAATAGTAAGAATGTCTAAAAAATAATAATTCCTAATATTAACTATCAACCTAAAAACCTGCATGTAAGTCTATGTGTAAAGATATACATATAGTTTAAATAAAAATTTCTCCTCTGAGCTGACGATGCTCCCTCCAGGAGCTAAAGACCACCTAAGAAAAACCCAACACCAGGCATGAGAATCCCTCTTTTGAGTTGATGGTCAAGGTTGTACAAAAGGCTCCCGAAATATTATGGAGTATTGTTAATGCCCTTGGTTGCCAACACCAGAAGTGAAGTCACTATTGTTAAAGACAGTGTGCACTTCAGATGCGTGGCTCAGAGGCTCCTGAGCTGGAACTGACCTTAATGCCTCTTCCCTGAAGACTAGTTTTCATGATGCTAGAAGGTGCCATGCAATTGTCTAAAGGAGGGAAGCAGCCAAGAGTCATGGTTCCTATGAACCCAACAACAATAACCACCATGGCACAATAGCCTTAAGAGCAGTGGCACCCATACCTTGACAGATTTAACCACCAACTTTCCAATTAGACTGAAAACCCACATCACAAGAGGAGAACCATCTAGATCTGGAAACCTAGCCTAGATAAGTGTACTACTCACTCCTCATCAAGGAACTTTTCTTACAACAAACGGAGACCATTAGAGAAACAATAACCAATCAAAACATTGTGTTGTTGACACCATTTCCAGTGGTTAAATCTACAAAACAACTCCTCTGCCTAAGTCTCAGGGAACATTGCAGAAGAGGGGTTTGTAGGAGTCAGAGGATCAGGGAGCTTGCTGTAAGACTGTGTCTCCTAGCAATGTCAGATATGGTCCTCATAAAGCTTTACCATATATCTGCCTAAGAATTAGCTGAACAAGGGCAACACCAACAGAGACACCAAAGCGGGCAGGGGAATGACCGTGAGGCCTCAACCCTACAGAAAGAACGTCACACAACTAAGAAATGGTGAGAATGGGAGAAACAGCCTTCCTGAGAGAAGAACATACCAATTAGATATCCAATTGAATGATCAGCCCTGAAAACATTTATACAAGTAATATTCACAGTTGAATAGGTTGTATTTAGAAATACATATGTATATACATGTATGGATGTAACAAAAATTAGTTAGAAATGAGGCCATGAATTTGAAAGAGAGCAAGGCGTAGTAGAGGAAGTTTATAGAATAGTTTGGAGGGAGGAAAAGGAGAAAATGATATAATTATATTAATCTCAAAACTGTAATAAATAAACTTAAAATCCGTCTATTTATTCATGTATACACACACAGGTATATATGGTACCATTTGAATTAAACAGACAGTTCAGTGGCTAAGTGCCAACTGCAGAAGTAAAAGGAAAATTTCTCAATTGGATGAACTTGGAATAAGTCAACAACTGTATGGTACCTATGAAGGTGTGCACTGTTTTCCTTCTGTCACATTGTGAAAGTTTAAACTTTCTGTTTTCTATTGACCATCAATATATTGCAACGATACCAAGTTTCATGCAGAAATTCCTCAATTTCTTCAAAAGAATTCATCAGAGCCTGGGTCTGTGTGGGTGTTTTAGAAGTATCGTTCTTCAGAAATTCATTCACTTTTCTATTTATTTTCCATTTTTCTGTGTTACTCAATACTAATTCCTTATCTCACTCAGCTTATTTTTTCGTTAATTCAACAATTATTCATTATTATTATTTCATATATTATACATGTCAGAGATCCACACATGTTCCAGAGTAAGCTAAGAACTCTTACCAATAGTAGGTCACGCCCACATTGCTTCCATGAACAGAAAGCAGTTCATTCATCTTGCTCCCACTACACACTCACACAGACACAGAGAATGTCTATCTTGGCAGATATCTTGAGCATCCTTTGGGCTTATGTACCAGTCTAGCTGTATTTACACGAGGTAGTTTCATTATTGACCCAGACTTTCCCAAACCAGAGGAAATGAGTGAATCACATCCTTATATCTATAAATTTGCCATATGGTGAATACTATATTTAAAACAACACGCACAGAACACTTTGATTTGAGGTGAACATTCTTAACGAACAGCTATTTTTCAGATTCAATTATGCAGCACAAATAAAAGCAGCACAATTGGATAAAACCAATTTCCTCCATAATGTAACTTTAAATCAATTTTCTTTTTTTTTCTTCTAATTTTCAACATCTAGCTTTTCAGTTTAATGAACCAAAGTGTCTTTGCATATATATTTGATAGGGTCTTTGAGAGAAATAGAAACTACTATAATAAAATGTTTTAAAATATTGGCTTAAGTTAACAAAAAGAAAACACTCAGACATTCCTGTAATGTAAACCAACAGTTTAAATTAAGAGGGAATAAAAAAATCCAACTCTATTTTTAATTCGAAAGCTATTTAATAGCTAAGAAAGATCAGGTCAACTAATTATTTTTCCTTTTCTCTCAGTATTAAATGAAGCAGAATTATGGTAGATAACTTCTAACAGGGCGGCCTGTCCTTTTCCTCGCTAAGGTTGCCAAATGACAATTATGTGTAGGGGAGCTTAGCATTATGACACAATCAGGCATGGCAGGGCTGGAGGACATTTATCATTTTGCCTGTCATCCATAATAGCCGATGAATTTAAAATCGAACCAGTTCTCCATCAGCTTTGCATGCATGTCCAGGGTTGTATATCACGTCATGTATTAAATTTTTTATTTTCCATCAAGTCACCTAATTACATTATACAAGCCACAACACTTGGGAGGATTATGTTTGGCAGTGAACATGGAAAATGATGAAATTCAGTTTCTTTGCTTCTGACTTGTAAGGTGTGTTCAGAATTGAACCTGGGCAGACAAGCAACTTATTGTTGGAAGCAGTTTTCATTTCTTTCCTTTCTCCCAGAAAACATCTCTAAGGTGGTGAGAGAAATAGTACAGTGTGGTATGAAAAATGAACACAGGACCAGGGAAGAATGGAATTTCAATCTCAGCTTGGACATTTATTAGATGTTTACCATTAGAGAAGTAATTTAATCTGCTTTTCTTTATATGCTCAGTATTCTTGTTTTGGAAATGAAAACACGAGAACTGTGTGGTTTTCTATATTTGTACTTGTGTAGCTTCTAACTGAAATTAATGTATCAGTTGTGAGAAATACATGAAGTTTACCTACAAATTGATGGTTCTCAAAATTACCTGCTCTCCTGTCCATCACTGAGGGGCTTAAGTATCACCTGCCCTGGGATGATAAAGGGAAGATATCCTTTAGAGGAGTCCAGGAAGGGAAAATTTCCTGAACAAAACACCAATGGCTCATGCTCTAAGATCAAGAATCAACAAATGGGACCTCATAAAACTGCAAAGCTTTTGTAAAGCAAAAGACACTGTCATTAGGACAAAACAGCAACCAACAGATTGGGAAAATATCTTTACCAATCCTACATCTGATAGAGGGCTAATATCCAAAATATACAAAGAACTCAAGAAGTTAAACTCCAGAGAGCCAAATAGCCCTATTTAAAAATAGGGTACAGAGCTAAACAAAACATTCTCAGCTGAGGATTATTGAATGGCCAAAAAGTACCTAAAGAAATGTTCAACATCTTTAGTCATAAGGGAAATGCAAATCAAAACAACCCTGAGATTCCACCTCACACCAGTCAGAATGGCTAAGATAAAAAACTCAGGTGACAACAGATGCTGGAGAGGATGTGGGGAAAGAAGAACACTCCTCCATTGTTTGTGGGATTGCAAACTGGTACAACCACTCTGGAAATCAGTCTGGAGGTTCCTCAGAAAATTGGACATTGAACTACCTGAGGACCCAGCTATACCTCTCTTGGGCATATACCCAAAAGATGATCCAACATACAACAAAGACACATGCTCCACTATGTTCATAGCAGCCTTATTTATAATAGCCAGAAGCTGGAAGAACCCAGATGCCCTTCAACAGAGGAATGTGTAGGGAGCCATATTGAATTTGGGCCTGGCTGCTTTGTGACTGTATGGCCACAGTGAAGATTACTGCCATAAGCCTTGAGATTGTTGGACAAAAAGCCTCTCCCATGAATTTATGGCACAAGAAGATATCAGCCCGAACAAGACCCTTCTGGGTCTCTTGCAGGGTTTGACCCCTGCTGAGCCCTGCTGATGCTTGTGGAAGCCTTTTGTTCCTAACTAGGAGCAGTCTGGCCTGGTACTTCACACCTGAGTCAGAATTAGGCTGGCCTTTCTGGTTATTTCCCTAATTTATTCAGGTCTCATATTGTAGTCAGTCTTTTGTTACCAAAGTCTCGAGCCAGGGTTTCCCACTGTGCTTCGCAGATACCTGCTACCTGGTGTACTTGGGGTATATAGTTTAGTGAATAAAGTTACAGGAGAGCTCTTCCTCTTCTGGCTTGACACGAATAACCTGTGTGTGTGTGTTTCTTTAATCCCACAGGCTTTCACCCGATTCTCGGTACCGTGTCGATGCTGGCGCCGACAGGAATGGATTCAAAAAATGTGGTACATCTACACAATGGAGTACTACTTAGCTATGAAAAAGACTTCATAGGCAAATGGAATGAACTAGAAAATATCATCCTGAGTGAGGTTACTCAATCACAGAAAAACACACTTGGTATGCACTCATTGATAAATGGATATTAGCCAAAAAGCTCGAATTACCCAAGATGCAATCCACAGACCATAGGAAGTTCAAGAAGAAGGATGACCAAAATGTGGATGCTTCCATTCCTTCTTAAAAGGGGAAAAATATCCATAGGAGGGGATATGGAAGCAAAGTTTAGAGCAGCAACTCAAGGAATGGCCATTCAGAGCCTGACCCACATGTGGCCTATATATATATAGCCACCAAAACTAGATAAGATTGATGAAGCTAGAAAATGCATGCTGAAAGGGACTGGATATAGATGTCTCCTGAGCGACACATCCAGAGCGTGTCCAATACAGAGGTCAATGCTAGCAGCAAATCACTGAACTGAGAATAGGATCCCCTTGGAGGGGGGATTATAGGAAGTATTGAAAGAGTTGAAGGAGCTTGCAACCCCTTAACAACAACAATGTCAACCAACCAGAGCTTCCAGGGACTAAACTACTACCAAAAGACTATACATGGACTAACTCAGGGCTCCAACTGCATATGTAGCAGAGAATAGTCGTGTTGGGGCACCAAGGGAAGGGGAAGCCCTTGGTCCTGTCAAGGTTGGACCCCAGGGCAGGGGAATATGGGGGGGTGATAAGGGGATGTAGAGGGGAACACCTATATGGGGGGGAAGAGGAGGAGGAATGGGGCTTATGGGCAAGAAACCAGGAAGGGGAGTAATGTTTGAAATGTAAGTAAAGAAATATATCTAATTAAAAAATTTTAAAAAAAAAGCCCCTTGGGTGAGTCCAGCACTAAGCTAGGGTAGAATGCTCAATCTTCAGGTCCTATATTAACTTGAGAGTAGAGTGTGATATGTTAATAATCTAAGTATTCTATGTCCTCATTTCCATGCATCGCTTTCCAATGTCTTCACTTAGCTTTCCAATGTCTTCACTTAGCAGTTAGTATTCAGAATGCTAGGTTTCAAGGATGCAAAATTAAAAATTAAATAAACCATAACCTTTGCCAATCAAGAAACTGATCCCGGATACTTTTGTCTTTAAAAGTTTTGAGACAATCAAATGTATGGCAGTCCTACAAAAACCCGGGGCAGACACCTAGATGTGAATGCATCTGGATGTTGTGGAGGTGTGTGACAAGGGCTACGGTAGTGTCAGCAAGCTCCATTCCCTCCACCTTATTTCAGAAAGGTTTTCCTAATGCAGACATCATTTTCCTTCAAGGAGATCTTGTTTTAATGAGTGGAATCATTGTATGTCATATTAACAGAGTACTCTGTGGAATTAAATTGAATGGCCGTGTTCTTACTATCTGATATCTAAGATTAGACATTTTGGCAGAACAATGTTCTAAAACGAGCTGGACAAAAGGAATTGAAAAACCATTTTCATTTGAGTTATAAAATATGAACAATGATGTTCAAAGAGTGAGTGATATCATATACGTTCAAGTGTATAATGCATACATAAAGGTTTCTGCAGTAAATTTAATTTTATTACGATGGTCCTGCCTGTATTTTTGATTTCATAATTTTCACTTCCAGTAGACTTTTTGGTTACAATGATATTTTTTGTGGATTCAGTCACACTAAGGGCTATGAAAATACACATCTTCACTATAACTCCCCTTTCTAATTTGAAAATTGAAGTGAAATTGCCTCAAAAGCGTATATGTCGGTATTTGATAACATTGTTGAAGCTTCTTAGTGACTTCTAAAACCAGATTGTATCTCCTTTATGGTTCTTTAAGCCATTCTAGCAGAGTATATTATGAACGAAAGGAAAGATACTTCAACATTCGCCACAGTCCTTAAATAACTTACAGGATTGCAGTTCCCTCCTGCAAGTGTGGGACCTGACTTTTGTACTGGATGGCCGCCCTCGGAAACACGACACTCGAAGAAGAATGAGCTCATTGTGGTGCCACAACCACAAATCACAGGGCCCAATGTCTGCGAATGGCTTTTGTTGATGATTTTGTTTATGTCTTTAAAGTTTTAAACCTCATTAAATAACCGATCCAATAAAATACAACACAAACAACATCTACTATTGATTTTCTTGAGCTGGATATTCTGAGATTCTGAGACAGCGAGCTACGTGATTTTTCACAAGGAAATGTGATACCGGATCAATGCTAGGTGTTTATTACATGGCACGGTGATGTTTGCTTTCAATATAGTTTACTTATTGCTGCCTCCTTTTTACTGCAGAAGACTTAGGACACTTGTACCACATAAATATGCTATATAGAGGGTCATGGATAAAACGATGTTATTTGGTTGAATTTATTTGCCAGGTCTAACCATAAGCTTCAATTCAGAAAGAAACTTAGATGAGAGTTTCACCCCTTGAATCTTTATTAGTCCAATATTCAAGTTGGGTATATGAACCACACAGGCTCATATAGACTCCTTTTTTATACTGGTTTTACAATTCTTTTTTTTTCTTTTTTTTTTTTTTTTTTTTTTTTTGAGCTGGGGACGAACCCAGGGCCTTGTGCTTGCTAGGCAAGCGCTCTACCACTGAGCTAAATCCCCAACCCCTGGTTTTTATAATTTTAAGTTTTCCAACCATTAGTAGTATCTTTGCTGGAAAAAGAGAGAGATTTAAAAGACACCCCTGGTTTGTCCAATTCATAGTTTAAAAACCCTTGATTTGGAGAGTGAAGAGATTGCTCTGTGGTTAAGAGCGCTGGTTCCCTTTCAAGAGGACCTGGGTTGGATCCCCAGCACCTGCAAAGAGGCTCACAAAGATCTCTAACTCCAGTTTGTGGAAACCTGATACCATCTTCTGGACTTAGCAGACCCTGTATGTGGCTTATGCATAGATATACATGCAAAATACCCACAAACAAAATTTAATTAAGGAATCCATAGATAATTAAAATATTTGATTTAATTTTTTTGATTTGTATCAAACATTTCATGTTTAATTTCCCCCTTTGTTCCTTCCCTCTGCTGCTGACTTACACGTTAGTCACTGTCCTGGAGAGATTGCTTAGTGTTAGGTAGTAAAGGCCGTATTACTTTCTTGAAGCATAAGGTGATTGCCCTGATGCTTCCCAGCTTGTTTTATATGATCTAGAGCTTATCATAAAATATATTAACCTGAGGCTCCCATGCTTGCTGCCTTTTCTTTAAAAAAAAAAGTAACCATTCAAGGAACTATGGTGGAGTAGGGGCAAGCAGCTCTCTTCTATGTCCCATCAAATCTTGAAAAAGACACCCAACCATTGGCTCCATAAATAAATGAGAGGCATAGAAATACAAGAAGGTAACAGTCATCAGGAGACTGTTGGGGATCAGATTAACAGAAATATCAATTGCTAGATTTATAAGGAAAGAATAGGCTCTAACCTAGAGTATCACACAAAACAGTAGGGAGTAGGGAAATCCCTCCTGCTCCCATATGGATGGCAAGGTAAAGAGAGAAGGAAAATCCCAAGAAGCTGAAATAGAGAAATCTAAAGCCCTGGATGACACACAAGCCTAGGTAAAGCAGACATTTGGAAAATTGCCCAGTGCCAACCAACTCAGAAGGTGTGAGTGAATCTGCAGCAGAGAAAAAACTCCACTCAATCATGACTTCAAACTCAGAAGCTTGCCCTCCTAAGACTGGGTGTAGGGGACCACAAACTACCCAAACTCTTTCAAGTTAAGACTAATAGATAGCCAGTGCACTGATAAGGTGATTATACCCTGCCAAAAGGTACATAAAAGCATGGATGAAATTTCACGGTAATCTCAGATGTTGAAATCCACACAAGGTGAAGTTGATCATCTAGCACTGAAGAAAATAGTGTGTGAGGTAGATGTGGGGCACACTGCACTCCATACAAGGAACCCTCTGATGATACCTGGGCCAAAATTCAACCTAAGATGCAAGCTGTTTGAACCCATGGAAATATTTCATTCCCGCCGGTCTGGACTAAGAGGTTTGATCTGCTGACACCAACACAGGTCTTTTGTTATCCCAATTTGGTCCATAAGGCCATTAGGGAAGGGGATCAATCCAACATCCAGCCTGGCAAGTAAGAGATTGGTTCATGATGTATTGTGTTTTAATTTTACTTCTAAGCTACACTGACTTGTAAATTTTTGTTGTTTAAGTGCTAACGTTTGCAAAAATGTTTGGTTTGGCTAGTTCTTTTTTAATGACTAAACTAGGATTACTCCATCTGTTTGTGTACCTAGTCTATTATGTGCACATTTTTCTTACCTACAAACCACATACACACTCATTTTAATTATTTTTCCTCTTTATATTATTCCTAATACTTTCTTCTTTTGCAATATAACTATAAGTATATATCGTTTTAGTATTTTTACAATTATATTTATGCTAATAATATACCTAATTCACTTTTCTATTTATTTTCCATTTTTCTGTGTTACTCAATACTAATTCCTTGTCTCACTCAGCTTATTTTTTCATTAATTCGACAATTATTCATTGTTATTATTTCATATATAATACATAGCTTATAGTTCTGTATACTATGTTTTCACTTTCTTCAGTACGCATCAGATTCTTGAGCTAATTATGTTTTAACTGTCGTCTTCTCTTGATCAGTCTAGGATTGATATGCAGGAGACCATCTTGTCTGTTTCATGACTTACAACCTTATCCAACTCAAAGCATTACTAGCACATTTTCCTCTTATGAGCTTCAGAAATATTCATTATATTCTTCATAAATTTCCCACAGACATATCAACATTGTCAAGCTGAATACTATCTTACTGCTAATATGTTATATGACATTTGTGCCTTTATTTCTCACAAATTAGCAGAGTTGAATAGACCTATCTTTTAATTTACTATTCCTGTATTTACACATCAGATCTACTAGCATTAGTAGTGGTTGCTTTTCTAGTTACCATTCTACTCTAGACACTGGAGCTCATGCCAGAGTCTCGATCACATGGACACAACTACTGAGGTATAGCCTCTTTCTGGTTAGGAGAAATGACACCTCAACCTTATTGTAACCTAGTCTCACTTAAATAGCTCATGTGAGAGTGAACTAGAGAGGTATTCAAATAAATAATTATAAGGTAATTGTAAAAATGCTTCATGAAATCAAAGAGGTCACAAACTCCTGTATGAATAAAAACTGTAAGAATAAATAGTTGAATAGAACATGAAAGCAGTACATGTATGATTGAAGAATTCAATAAAGACAGAAATACTCAAATTATCAAACTGTAATTTTAGGGCCAAATGCCTAATAAATCACATTTAAAAGTCAGGGTAAAGCCTCAGCAGTACAGTAGATCAAGGAGAAGACAGATACCAGGTCTGGAAGAAAAAAGGTGGATAAATCAGAATATCAGACAGTGGTAAAGTAATAAGAAAATAAGAACAAGCCATATTTCCTCAAGAGATAGGAAAGATTGTTTCATATTGATGAAGGGACAGCTCATCCATAGGATATAGCAATGATAAAGACAGATGCACCAAACATCAGCAAACTCAATTTCCTCAAATAAATATTCCTTGAAGGAAAGAAGCAGATCTACTTCAGTGCAAGAATAATGGATAAATATAATATGCTATTTCCATTAATAGGTCATTTAAAAATAAAATTGCAGTGTTAGGTGACATTTTACCTTAAATGGAATTAATAGACAACTGCAGTATACCCTACTGAAAGACTGCAGAAGACACATTCTCTTCTGTGGCGCAGAGAACTTTCTCTAAAATAGTACATATTTTAGGACTCAAAGCAAGTCTGCTCAAAAAAAAATCTCTTTGCAATATATGATGTATATATATATATGTATATATATTATATATATACACACACATATACATTCTGTTTGATCATGATAGAACAAAAATAGAAAACTATAGAGAATATGCAAACACATAGACTAGAACACTCATAAAAGGAAGATCTCTATGACCTAGTTAAAGCCTGGCAGTAATGCAAGCAGAGGAATGTTTGACTGATAGGTGCTGGGTAATTACTTATAGCATGATGTAAAGTGAGTGTGGAGAAGGCGATCCTGTGATTTCATAAGAAAAGACCTGTCTAGCAGCAAAGAGGAAGAGACACAATAAAATGCAGGGCACCTGGAACCTGAAACTTTATTTTTGAAGTAATTTTGACTTTATTGGGAAAGCGTCAATGTGAATATAAAGATTTCCTATGTGGTCTTTACCTAGATCTCTAAAATGATTTTTGCCCCTGTAAATGTTTTAAAGGACAGGGTGTCAAAAGAGAGCCGTATTTATGGTCTTCAGACACAATGCACAGGGGAAGCTGTGGATATTCTCTCAGGGCTGGGAAATAAGGCCAAGTAATGCTTACACTACAGGCAAGCCAACATGTCTGTGTGAATCAACATCTGTAGCACTCATGCCTTTCAAAGAAGTGACAGGGTTCAGTGAATGACTATGGCCTTAGAACACAGATACTAATAATTTAAAGTAGCTTAATTTCAAGAGTAGTTGATCATCAGGAGGGCGTTGGGACAAAGGAGGGTCAGTAGCTGAATGGCTGGCAACAGGGGTGGCCCAGGGAGCTGAGAATGCAGCAGGACCTTTGAGCATCTCTATTCACTTTCCTCCCAGGCTTCTGCAGTGACTCTCTCTTCTCTTGAATATTTGCTAATGTCTCACCTGCCTCTACTTTTTGCTTTGGCATATTCTTCCTTGTTTCCCAGATCTTATCCCTACTTGATTATCAAAATAATCACCATCTGAAGAGAAAAAAGCTTATGAAATGCAGTTATTTTCCATGGAGACACGGATTTCACCTTCATAGAGCCATGTTGTATGGTATTAGACTGAGTGGTTCTATCTACACGTGTGGGTGGGAAGAAGGGAGTTATGAATGTCTCTTTTTGTGCCTTCATCTTTAAGATCTTTTCCCTTAAGTTCTCAAGCTTTGGTGAGCATTACAGTTGTTAAGACTAATAGCTTTCCCTGATCCTGAGTTTTGTAGTCTTAGGATGAAGTACAAGGATTTATTGTTGGGAGACCACCCTTTGAGAGCCCCCTTATACTATGTGCTGACCAAGAATGTCTGTTTTGGGAACAAGCAAGTAAGAGAAAGCTTAGACTTATATCAAGTCCAACAGACTTCTCTTCTAATTTTATTCATTCACCTCTTCTAATTTGCATAAAGAGCATTTACCATTGAAGAGACACAACCAACAAGAACTTAGGTTTTGAGGCAAGCACTAGAGAGATGATTTTCTTGGGTGATCTTGAATGTGGGTAAAACAACTTTAAGTAAGCTATTTGTAACATTATTGGCTTTAAACAGAATTTTGAGCAAGACGATAGGAGGTAAGAATGTTGGGTTGTGGGGCTGGAGAGATGACTCAATGGTTAAGAGCACTGACTGCTCTTCCAGGTCCTGAGTTCAATTCCCAGCAACCACATGGTGGCTCACAACCATCTGTAATGGGATCTGATGCCCTCTTCTGGTGTGTCTGAAGAAAGAAACACTGCACTCATACATAAAATAAATAAATCTTAAGAAAGAATTTTGGGTTGTGATGCATTAATAGTTCCTATGCTCAATTCCACATTCCTTAGGAGACTATTACAAGGGAATATTACCTAGTCAAAGACTTCTCACTGCATGTTGTACATTTAGGATATCGACGTCCTACTTAGAGTTTTCCCATTGGTTACATAAAGGAGATAGCCATGTGATGATCTTTAAGTTTCGAGTTGTATTCTCACCATACCTTCACTTTTGTCAAGAAAAACATGGACCTCTTCCCTGATAGTTCAAGCTCAAAGAAAGGCTCATCAATGATTTTGTGAAGCATTGACAAAAACTAGATAGCTAGGAGCCTTTATTTTTTTCTGGCCTGCTGATTGACATGATACTAGTTTACCAAATTTGTATGATAAACACAGACAATTTAGCACAAATTTTATTCTCAAGTGGTCTACATTCTAAATCAGGCATAAACCTGTTTTATATTCTACTAATGTTCCTTACATAAAATCAGCCTTCCATTTCTTTACTCTTTACTAAAAATAAAAACTGCTTTTCTCAATGAGGAAAATGTCTTCTTGGGAAGAATAGAACAGCCTTTTGTTTTTATTTTATCTTCCTTTACAGCCAGCAGTTTTCATCACCTAAAACATCTTTTACATTTAACAAATAATTAGCCTGCAACTAAATTCTAAGGTAATTAATTTTATACTTAATTGTTAGGCACATCCATTTGCTCACACACATTAACGAACAAATAGTCTAGCACCATTACAACATTAATGGGGGAATGATACTTTTTCCCAATATTTTTTAAAAAATTCATTCATTGCTAAGACTTTGCTCTCTGCTTCTGTCTCCATTCCTAGCCTCGAGTCTGTCCTCCTTGATCTCCTAAGCTCAGATTTTCCCCAGAATTGAATTTCCTTTCATGAATTTCCTTTCCTAAGAGTATCATCTTGGACAAATCATGGCCCATTTCTTCCCTCATCTGTGAAATAATGGGCTGAGCTAGATAATACTGCAAACTCTTTTAAGCTTCCAATTTCAGGACAGACCCAAATTTCTAAGACTATTATTTCCCTAGCAACATAACAGAGGTATTTTCATCCCAGCTAGAAGTTACCCTGGGTAAAAAGAGGTGTAAATTACAACTAAAATAAATTAACAATTTTTCTATCAGTCTTTAAAGATACACAGATATATAGGGAATATATTCAGTGATTTAATAAAGTAGTTTATTGGAGGCGGTGGTCTGCTGGTAAATGCAGAGCCACTGGTACTTAAAAAACTCCTCAGAGGGCTGGCGAGATGGCTCACCTGTTAGGAGTGCTTGTGCTTCTTGCAGAGGACCCAAGTTCAGTTCTCAGCACTTACGTTGAGAGTCTCTCACTCACCTGTAATGCCAACTTTGCAAGGATCCGATGCTCTCTTCTGGCCTCTGCAGGCACCCACACACATGTGATACCCCTCTACATATATCCACATGAATGAAATAAATCAATTATTAAAAAATACACCTTGAGTTGTTGTGTGCTGATTTTTGTTGTGTAACTGCTTTCCCATTGGTTGCCTGATTTCAAGCTGATGTGGGAGCACTGAACATGGACTTGAGTAGAGATGATGAAAAGAATCTTTGCATCGCTGGGAACCTGATGTAGGATATGGTGTACTGCAGATAGTAATCAGCTGAGGCTCAGGGGCATAGTTCTTGCACTAACTCTAACTTTGTTCCTGCCAATACTAAGGGCTAATCGTAGGCTCTGTGGATGTTAGGTACACAGTCACCCATCAGAGCTCTACCTTGGACCCTACATAACTTTGTGTAATGTTTTAGGAAAGTTTATTTGATAGGGGAGAGGGGCAATCTTTTCCCTCTCTCCCGTTAATCTTTTCTTCCTAGGTTGATAATTAGTTCAGCATCCTCAAATCAATGCTTGTGACTGATTGACTATGATTTTACAGTTCTGAATACAAAAAGAAAGCAAACACCAGGAAGGAAGGCATGGGTAGAATAAAGGAGGAAGGGAGAGTGACTTAGGTGTTTGCCTACTGAATCAGTCCAGTGGATTGGGGAGTAGGCATGCACTTGTTGCAGACAGGTTGGCTAAGGAACAGGAATCCCAGAAGTCAAAGTGCTTTCTCATACAACTACAGTTATCAAACAATGACATCTTAGATCATTTAACACACAAGGTTAAAAATTAGCATCCCCTGTCGGATGGTCCTCTGGTGAAGCCAGTCAAGGTATTGCTTGTCAGTAATCAGAGATTCACAGAACATAATTTTACACTAGCTTTGCCTGGTGGCCATATTACGGTCCATACTATTTAGCTAAGACACAAATGTTGACTTAAAATTCCCCTTTATCTGTTAATATAATAAAATGTTAATAAAATAATGTCGCCCCACTCAGGAATACATTGAAAGTAGGGCTGCCAAGAATGTTGATTGTAGGTTCCAGGCTAGTGATGTTCAACGATGTAATCTCAAGAGACTGGGAAATCATCTTTGAAATGATTTTTTTGTCTGTGTGTGTTACTCAGGGAAGCTAAAACCTCATGAAAAGAAACAGTGCCACCTGAAATAACAGGGTCTTTGTATCCTGAGGCTTATTAGTTTGCACTTTAACCCAACCAACTGAAACGCGTTGACTGTGGCTGAATCTGAGCTATGCTGTGTTGATCGGAGCTGTCACGTAAAGTCTCTCAACCCAATGCCAAGAAACAAATATGAGAGAGAGAGAGAGAGAGAGAGAGAGAGAGAGAGAGAGAGAGAGAGAGAGAGAGAGAGAGAGCGCACCACATACACACATTCTGCCATCTTACTGAACCTACTGGAGATTAGTTGATTTCCACAAAAACATTCTCTTCAGAAGGCAGTGGCAGGCAGAAATTGCATGTCACGGCTGTCATTTTTAAAAAGAAATTCTTGCTATAGTTCAAAAACTATGTCACAATCCACAGAGGTTAAATAGGAAGAATTCTGACAAATGACACATTTGCTCTGGTGTAAAAATATATATACATGGATGTCTAGATAGAGTTAGATGATAGGTCAACCTGGAATGGATTCTAGTCACTATTATTAATTCCAGATATTATTTCTAAAGAGTAAAACTATGAATGAGGTCAGTGAACCAGACGTGTCTACACCCAGAGCTTCAGTTCTTTGCATTACCTTTGATGTTTCATTCTGTCTCATGTAAAGGTTGGGTGTTATTGTTAAGGAATCAGCCTGGCTCTTTTACGTGGACGATTTTGAAGGCTTCCTGCATACTTGAATTTGAAGGGGACAATAAAAGGGAGGGCCATTGCTAGTCACTACGTGATACAGAAGAACTATTTAGAAAGCAGATACTCAGCTGTTGTTTATACTGAGGAATAAAAGTAAAAACCATCACAGAGAGACACTGTTTTGTGATATTAGCCTATCTTTTTTCTCTTCTGTATTTATGGCTTCATCTCACCCCAATTTTATCAGAGAATTGGCCCAATGTTCACCGATTCAACTGAGAGTTCTATAAAGGCAGAAACAGAAATTCATGGCAATTCACTCTGGCTTTGTGTTTCCAAACCCCAGGCCCTCAAGGAAATTGAGAACGTTTATAGAATGGCCAAGAGCAACAAGATCAGCCTAAACATTCTGGAAAATACAGATAGGAAGGAAGGCTTCCAATCTTATCGAGAGCAGTTTCCTGGTCTGATGGGAGGGTGGATGAGAACAGTGGAGTGTTTGGAAGGCTGTGTGCTGTGTGCCTCCTGGTAGCCTTCTGAGGACAGAAATCTGTTGTATCTAGGCACAATGGACCCAAGCAATGTATCAAAGAAGATTGTGTGCTCCTAGAGAGGTAGCAAACACCAAGTACCCTTGGTAACTATGATGATAGGCATTTCACCTGCAATCTATGTGGACAAATAGTTCCACTGCAAAAGGACAGGGTGACAGAAGATTGCAGACTGAACTGAGATGTGGAGAAGCCAGCCAGTGTGGTTGACGTAAAGGGTCCATTTGTAGACAATTGAGACACATTATTTATTATTCACTCAAAACAGTGAGATATGATTTGAATCTGCATCATAATTTGTATATTTAATCCACGAGGGAATACTGAAGATGTGTTTCTCCTTAGTAATTTCAGAGTGAATTAGTGCCATGCTTATAATATTTTAAGATACTAGAGATTCTGTGAATCTCAGGTTAGTCTGATATTCTAATGAGACATAAACTATTTGAAATCTCAACATGTACTTGGGGCACATAGAGTAAATATGGATGTATGAGAAATCAAGAACAATATTGTAGGAATGTAGAATTACTAAAAATTAAGTAGTGTTACCTGAGTGACTAATAAGCTACTGTATTTAGGATAAAGCAAGGGGAAACAAAAATAATTTTAATTAATTAAATCAATATAGGCTTTTAGATTCACATCATTATTAGACTGAAGTTACAAAATGCTAAATTATGCCCTATTAATCATCCTTCACATAGAGCTTTATAAAGTTCTCTTACATATAAATATTCATCATTTGATAAAGTAAGTAAGATAACTATCTATAGAATAAATAAATACAGCAATAATGTACACTACATAGAAATACAGTAGAGGACTTGGAGATTTGTGTATGTGGGTTTTGTTGCTATTTTAGTGAGGGAATCTGGGAAAAGGGGAAGATGCTTATTTGTGACGTATGAAGATGTAAAACCCTTATAGAAAGGAGACATCAAGTACAGGATCAGAGACTCCAGCAAATATCAATCTGGCTGCTGAGAAGCAAACAGGTGACCTGTGGGTGATACATCAGAGTCTCTTCAGAAAGAGCACCACATGCAGGTTGGTTGTAGGAATCGATTGTAATCTGAAGATGATGAATAACTAAAGATGGACAAAAATCTGAGTTTAGTGTTATAAGATTGGGGCTACACCATGGATAAAAGACTGCAGTGTATCCTCTCTGGGGACAAGGACCTTCCTCTGGCAGGGGTGAGATAATGATGTCTTGAACAGGGAGGTGTGTGGTGGTGATGAGTTTGGGATGTATTCTGAAGATCACATCAACAGGACTTCCTGGACGTCAGAGGTGAAGACACATGTGGAGGCCCAGAGTCCAGGCAACAAAAGAAATATTAATACCATCCACTGAGACAGAAGAGACTAGACGTTTGGGGACAAACTATGAAGTGTATATATTTTAATGCTCAGATTACATACTATTCAGCATTTGGCCTACCTGCCCTTGTATAGTAAAAGGGGCTTTTACTAGAATGTCTAAGTAGTTTAGTAGTAGATAGGATGTGTTTAAAATCTTCCAGACATTCCTTTCTCCAGTGACCTGATATATGGAATTGTTCTTATAAGATTTCTTATTATCCTAGTTTTCTTAGCTGGTGTATTAGCTTTTAATTTACTTCCTAAGGACGCAAGGCCCTCCATCAGTGGTGGTCAAAGCATAGTTACTGCAATAATTCACGTGATTACTCAAAGTACACACAGGAATTAAAAATAGCAGCCCCTTCTTAAATGTTAACTCATTTTTTGTGCACTGAGCAACTTAGGATTCACACCGGAATTGAATCTTTTTCTTTCTTTTGTTTTCTCTCTCTATTCAATATGAGTTCTGTGAAGGGAAATCTAACAATCCACTTGAGTCAAGTCGCTTATCGCTTCAGAAGATGATAGCAGATATGACGTAAAATATATGTACTATGAACAATCTCCACAAGGCCCCGTTATCGTATTACATATATGTTTTGCTGTAGTTTACAAAGTATTCATCAGAGATTTTAATTCAATGTTTTCTTTTTTGAAAAGAATATTTATTTATTTTATGTATATGAGTACACTGTAGTTGTCTTCAGACACATAAGAGGGCATCGGATTCAATTACAGAGCGTTGTGAGCCACCATGCGATTGCTGGGAATTGAACTCAGGACTTCTGAAAGAGTAGTCAGTGCTCTTAACCTCTGAGCCATCTCTCCAGCCCTATTTACTGCTTTCTTATAGTTAATTCAATTTTTTTTATACTCAAAGGACTGTTTCAAGCAGAAGGTTACATGTTTAGAGAGGAATTAATAACGTAAGGAAATGTGACTCAGTGACTCCAGCTTCCTGCTGTGGTGGTCTTTGATTTGACAGGGTGAGTCTAAATGGTTCTGTTAGGTCTCTGGGTGACTGTCAGAGTTCTGCCTTTGGCCATTTGCTCCCATGAGCTTAGATGCATCATTTGCAGATAAGGAGATATTTTGCAAAGGGAAATGCGATGGTATGGGGTTCCCAATGTCCATTTGCAAATTGTTAATGGCAAACATATCACCACTGGAAACTACACTGAATACTCTTCAAGTCAGGAGGGAAGCCAGTGCAGTTTAGTGGAAAGGAGCTGGACTCACAGCATGATCGCTTTTAACAAGGAGTTTAGCATTGACTTTCTTTGCATTACTTCACTGGAGAGGTATTTGTGTAGAATTAGAATCATTTGAAGTATAGGCTTGAGGACCCACCAGACCAAACCAATAACTTGAATTCTGTAGCGCCAACAGCAATGCCGTTCCACTGATGATGGTTTGCTCAATATGCAAAGGGCAGTTTGTGTGTCTTAAGAAACTCCTACTTAGGGATACTGGATCACACACTTTTACTAACTTGAAAAACAATGAAACCCTTGCTAACACTCTACTTCCTTATCTGCCAGTCAGCGTCTTTCACAGTTCACTTCTATCAGACTATTAAGTTCTTAGTACTCCTTTAACATAAAATCTTTGGGCAGACAATATAGTAATTCAGTTGTTTAGCTGAGTAATTTTTATGCCTCTACAATTTATAATTTCAAAGCCAATATTGTGACAATATATTCATTATAATTAGCTTATGTAGGTTATTTCAGACAACCATCATACATGTGATTTTATGAACTCATATATACCTCACCTTAGAAGGTGAACCATAATTATATCATATTATATATCATGAATAATATGGTAATAATAGTGGGTCAAGTGTACAAGAAATTTTTATAGTATAAATCATAAAAAGCTATTTACATAAATGTACACACACTATATAAATAATATACAATATATATGTATGTAATTTGGAAGAGCTAGTTAAAAGAGAAAAGCATATGAAAGCCAGAAATTGGACACAGGAATAGGAATTAGGAAACCTTGTGTTGTTATTGAGTGAAATACAATGTAATTTTTTTTTGTCCTCTTATTGATTGTTTTCTCATGCCATATATCCTGATTCACTTTCCCCTTCCTCTACTTATCCCAGCATCTCTGCACATCCTGTCCCCTCCAGAGCCACTCCCTTTCTGTTTCTCATTAGGAAAGATCAGGAATCTACAAGATAACCAAACCTGGCAAAATGAAACATAGTAAGATAAAACAAAAACCATCATTGGTTTTTGGCTGGGCAAGAAACCCACAGAGAAGAGCCCCAAGAGTACACACAAGTATCAGAGACCTATCAGAGGCTAACACACTCAGGATTTCCATAAAAACCCTAAGCTGAAAGCTATACTATATACACAGAGGACCTGGTACAGGTTTATGTAGGTCCTGTGATTACTCCTTCATTCTCTGTGAGTTTTGAGGAGCCTTTTCAGTTGATTTATAGAGCATTGTTCCTCTGGTGTGCACCATCAACTCTAAATACAATATAATTTTTCAAAAACAAAAACAATGACCTTTTGTAGCCATGCAGGAACCCCAGTGAAACAAATAGGGACACCAACACACCCACAAATCTTTTACCAAAAATTTAACCTGTTTACAATAAATGCAGGGACAGGGGATGAAGCAGAGACTGAGGGAGTAGCCAATCAATAACTTGAGACCCATCCCATGGGCAAGCACCAATCCCTAACACTGTTAATGATATTCTGTTACACTTGCAGACAAGAATCTAACATGACTGTCCTCTGAGAGGTTCCACCCAGCAGCTGACTCAGACAGATGGAGAAACCCAGAGCAAAACAGTGAATGGAGTTGGGGACTCCCCTGGAAGAACAGGAGGAAGAATTGCATACCAAAAGGGGATAAGAACTCTCTAAGAAGATCAACAGAGTCAACCAATCTGGACACATGGGATTCTCAGAGACTGAAATACCAACCATAGAGCATATATGGGCTAGATCCAGGCCTCTTTGCACATATGTAGCACATGTCTAGTTTGGTCTTCATGCGGGTCCTGAACTACTGGAATAGGGAATCATTCGAAAAGCTGTTGCCAGTCTATGGGATATGTTCTTCTAGCAGGGCTGCCTTATCTGCCCTCAGTGGGAGAGGGTGAGCCTAGCCCTGCAGAGAATTGGTTTGCCAGAGTTTAGGGATACCCAAGGGACTCCCCACCTACTCAGAGGAGAAGGGGAGGGGGCATGGGAGAAGCATTGTGGGAGGGGGTGATTGGGAGAGTATCAGTGAGCAGGATATAAAGTGAATAAAAACATATGACATTATCTAGTGGCACATATGTGTATAATAAAATTAAATACTGAAATTTTAATGAAAGATTCAGAGAAAGTATTCTGAGCATGTGATTGAATACAGACATGTAGCAACATCCCAAACTATTAATGTTATGCAAGAACAATAAGAGTGATTATTTCATACAACATATATGGTGTTGTTGAGTAACTAACTTTTAAAAGTAAAACTTAAATTTATTTAACATATTAAGGAAGTAATGGACCTCTGCAATGAAATCTTTAAAATAGTCAGTACTGAAATTGAAGAAGACCTTAGAAGATGGAGAGTTTCCCAAGATCATGGATCTCAAGGCTTTGATATTGTGAAAATGGTTACTTTCACCCTAAACAATCTACAGATTCAATGGAGTCCCCAGTGAATGCTACTCTCAGTCTGGGTCACAGAGACCTCCTTTTGCATTGGACTGTGGTTACTCTAAAGACATAACTTATTTTCAAGATGCTAAGGCTAAGTTACTGTTGAGTGTTCAGTCCTAAATGAGACATCAATATTAGTCCTCCACCACTGAGGCTTAGAAAACCTTACAGAAGAGGAATAGAAAGAATTTAAGTGTTGCAGGATGAGAAAGAGTCCCATGAAATTATGTCTTTGTACTGTGACATGACTATTGTACCCCTGAACTCACAACAGTCATGGTTTCTTGCACAGGATCTACTAAGGATTGGGCTTGCCAATACTCTGTCTGGATGATGTTGGGTCAGGACTCATAAGACACTACATGTCCCCAATGAAAGCTATTTCTTCCATAGTTAATTCACTATAAGTTGCTCTGCCCTGGGAAATAACTCTCATCCATATTCATTTACACAATACAAATACATCAGTAAAGAACTAAGGCTTTTAAACATGATCTGTCACAATTCAACACATTTATTTGCTCCCTCCCGCCATCTTGGATTTTAACAAATGAAGCAATATACCAAGTAATAGTCCAGAGTGCTAAAGTTATTTTCCTAGTGAGTAATTTAGGTAAGAACTTATCACCTAAGTAATAATTCATTTCTGAATTGCCTATGGTGACATTGACATAATGTACTAACACCAGCTAGGTTTTTTCAAAGCTCAAATATTTCAGTGGAAATTAAAACAGAGAGAAATGATTTCTGAAAATTTAATCAATAAAAGTGAAATCTCATACTTCAATGACTACAGCAAACAACTTTTTTATTTCACCTAATTACACACACACACACACACACACACACACACACACACACATTTACAATCAATTTATCATCTCCAATAAACCATCTACCAAACTTGACTTAATAGGGAAGAATTTGAACATGTCAAAAAAGTTAAAGATGGGTAGCTTTCAAAGGCTGCACCAAATTATCTACTTAGAAATATCAGACTGAATTATTCTTATCTCACCAGGCTGCTTTCTCATCATCCGGACTCCAGCAATGAAGGTGGAAAATCAATTTCATCACCAAGCAACACTTTCAATCATGGGTCTCTAAACTGTTCAGGAGTAGAGCCCATATTTCCCAAGTATTTTATGATTGGCCTTTAATGCTTATATGATGATTTTGAAGTTTTGCTTTGTAAAGTGAAAAAATAAATACTTCTCATTTAGAAAAATGGTCAAACATGAACCATGACATTGAGCATGGCATTCAGTACCATATTTATGGTTCCAAAACATAATGGTCAGTAACATAAAGGTAGGAAAATCTAGGATGAAGTTGTGTATCCAAGACCTACGGAATTAACAAACACAGCCCTTCATTCTTCTGATAGTTTTGAATGCCATGGATTTGATAAGGAATAACTATAAATTATGATCCAAAAAGATATTGGAAGTTCCTTTCTCTCTTAATACCTAATTTATTGGCTGTGGGCTGGTTTTCTGCTTCCTATGCTGCATTCAAATAGAAGTGCATTAATTAAATGACTACAACAAAGGGAAGTTATGATGTTCTGCATACCAAAGTGTCTTAAAGGATTTCACAGCTTTATGGCAAATGCACAGTGTAAAAAGAGCAACTTAGAAAAATTGTTCGTGTCTCGTTCATTTATAGTACCGAGATGACTAATTACTTGCTAAGTCCTATTTATAGATAATTTTCTTCAAGAAGCTCAAAGTATTTTACAGATATCTTTAAGTGATCTTTGCCATTTTACAGATAAGGTTATTTGTAAAATTAGAATTATCATGGAAAAATTAACAGCAGGGAGAACTGAATTTGCATTACCTTAAGGAATGAGCTTAGTTTGGTGATTTTATTTCCTTCACCAGTTCGATATTCCTTTAAGGCATATTTTGGAGTTTAAAGTAAATATCTTGTTTAATACTTGGTTTTATATATGAACGTTAACTTAATGTATTTTATATAGCAATCCATTTTAAATTTAACACAGTGCCTTACCAGGAAATTATGTTTAACTGAGCTAATTTTATCCAAGATATTGAAACTTTTTAAGAATAAAAGTTTTCAACATCCCCAGGTGCCATATTATACCTGGATGCTTCAATGCTGGCACAAATATAATGAGACAGTGTTGCAGGATTTGATCACATGGTGAACCCCAAGATTGTTATTTACTGAAAAAAATGTTACAAGTTGGAGTGTGGTTCAGCTTTAGCACACACCTCTAATCCTTCTGGCCAGAATAAAGACACACCCTTAATACACAACTTTAATCCAAAACAAGAAGGTAAAGTTAGTTTGTAGTATGAGGCACCCATGTTTGAAAGTGATATCTAATTGAGAAGAAGACAAAGTAATGTGCCAGGAAAGATTGGACAGAATAGGATATGCTCAACTCTCATGACAAGAGAAAAAAAAAAGGGAAGCTACTTAAAGTAGGGTAGTGAGAGAAAAAGAAGGCAGTTTTACCAGGAGAGTTTTACAGAGACGGATTGAAGAAAGAACAAGCTAGACATAGGGGAAGACAGAGAATAAGAAGCCAGACTATTAGAAGCAATCATCAAAGTTAGTATGAGGCCAAGCAGAGCAGTTCATGGAGAAGCCGAGAGAAGCCAATTGGATCAGTCAGCTTGGAGAGCAGTTTTGAGCCCAAGCAACTGAGTTAAATCAGTCAACCAGAGATCAGAAAGAACAAAAATAAAGGGTGAGTTTATTCACCAGTAATTCTCAGCAGCTGAAAACATTCTAGACCTCTGTTAGATTGTACAGAGACTAGACTCTTACAGATCAAGGCCTAGGTTAGCAGACTGAGAAAGCCAGCCTCCAAGATGATGATTGCTACAGGTGATCAAGAGATATATTTACAGGGATACCAATCATTTTCTGGTATACTCCACAAGAGGAAACATATCTGGCACTGTACATCTGGCTAAAAACCTATGGTTGGGGAACTCACAGCCTCCATGAGTAATTCTAAATTATTCTGCTAAATGGACATATCATTAAACTGTCCCTCTCCATTGTTATCTTTATGTTCATAGATGAGTGATGCTTCCCAACCTTATCAGATAAGTGTCTATGTGCAGTGGATTGTAGTTAGCATAGAAACTAATGGTCAAAATGTAGACCATAGGTGTCATAGATGTGAGGGTTGTAATCACGATAATTGGGCAATGGATATCACCCACCTCAACCTAAGACATAGGGGCCATGGTAGAAGAGGAAGAGAAAGGCAGCAAGAGTCAGAAGACTCTGGAGCAAACAGTGTCTTGTGGAAATGACAGGACCAATGTGCTCAGGAACTCACATCAGGGATGGTTACTTGCGCAACACTTGCACAGGATCAAGCTAGTCAGTATTCAAGCCTGGAATGGGAAGGGGGTTATGAACCTTCACCCATAATTGAAGAGCTATGGTTGGTTGATGGCTTATGAGGGAAAACCAGTTTTGTTTTGTTTTTTTTCTGGGTGTGGCTACTGGTAGGGCAAACATGTTCCAATGGACAACCCTATATCCAGGAATATATGGATGGCTCAAATGGACTTTATGGGTTAGAGTTTAAAGTAAGGACATAAAGTTGTTAGGGTTGGGAAGTAGGGGTGAACTTGAGAGGCATTGGAGATCTAGAGGAGAATATGAGCAAAACACATTTTGTGAAATCCTCAATCGATTAACAAAAATCTTTATAATAGTTTCACTTGCCTATTATAAGGATTTAGGTGTATTGGCCATATCATTTTATTTCCATGTTCTATCAGAAAATTATATGTGAAAGCAGTGTGTACCTTACAAGTTTATTGTGACAAGGAGTAAACATGATAGTTGAATATTAGGTGCCTACAGCATAGCATCCATACAATGCACGCTAAGCCCCTTTTGTATTTCCCTTCAGGTACCAAATTATTGCCAGCTGTGAGCGCATCTGTTCATTTCCTCATCTGGCTCATATTTTTGCTGGTTTTGTTGATGCACGCAGGGCAACTTACCACGAATAGGGAAGGGCTAAAGGAAAGGTATTATTTTGAAATACCTAGTTGTGCTGTTCCTGACTTTGGCAATGTATATTAAATTTGGAGGGGATGAGATCATATACAGAGTTTAGGAGGTACACAATGAAATGTCTCAGAATTCAGGTTAATAGGCATATTATTATATTATATTATATTCATATGAGCTGTATATATTCATATGAGTAAACATTATTACTTTACTTGGGAAGAATTTAGTTGAAATTATCATTTATTTTGGAGAATAATATAAAGTTTTACTCAAATTTAAATAATATGATCCACATTTCCCCTTCCTGCCCATTCAATTTTTTCCCTAATATAAGACTGTAGCATATTTGTTCCTTCTTGAGAAGAGAAAAGAGAACAGAGTAAAACACTCTATTTTCAATCTTGGTTCTACAATTTACAAGTTATATAATTCCAAACAAAATACCTCCAAATATTTAGTCTTGGCTCTATAAAATGTGTTATATCTCTACCTTACTTAAGAATTTGCTAAAATTTGAATTAGAGTATACCTAGAACACACGAGGTTTATGGCTTATAGTAGGAGTGTCAAAGTGATCATTTTTCCTACCCATTTTAATACTAAATTACTTTAGAACAAGTGCTTCATCTCGAATGCATTGTTAAATGGTGTGCATTACCAGCTCAGGTTGATATATTTCTTCAAGCTGAATGGCTCAACTTCCTCCATAAAATATTATCGTCAGACTAATGGAGGTTTGGCTTTAAATATTTTCCATGCTTCCTGAATTATGAAGCATATGCCTCTCTTCAATGAGGTCATGCATATAAACTCTCCCACTTACTCAAGCTCTTACTTTGAACAATGATGGAAAATTAAAATATGTTCCCCCTTTAAATTTGTACAGCCAAGAATAATATTAGAACCATGAGAAATATGAGAGTAGATTATTTTGTTTAAGATCCAGTCATCCTTGACCACCTTTAAAATTATGAGGGACACAGAACTAATGAGGCAACATGTCATCCTTATTCTGACATGCACACAAATATTTAAGAGATGATGACAGCTTAATTTTCTATTTTCTTTTAAAAATATCTCACCGTCTGTGGCCCTTGCTTCTGTTTTCTCTTCTATAGTTTAGACTTAGTGCCCTAACTCAGGACTTCATTGTCTCCTGCCTCCAAGTGTCAGTTTAAAGGATTTTGTTCTAGCCTTTCAGCATCTGTAGTTGACTTCTACAATCCTTCTTTTACATTGATGTTAGTAGAACAAATTTCTGAGACAAATCAGACCATATCGTGTATTGTTTAAATACACAAAATTCTTCAGTAGCTTCAGAACAGAATTACAGTTCCATGCATGTTGCAAAGCCCAGGGAGTTAAGATCTGGCAGAGAAGGCAGAGGAAGCCTGGCACCCAGCAAAAAGGCTTACTGATGGCTAAGAAATTATAGGAGCACAAGGCAATCTTGCTATTTGGGGCTCCTGAAATTGGAGCTCAGGGACTGTTAGCCAAGTGCTATTATGGGGATTACACAAGGCTGGACCCTAAGATGCTCAAAGGCTTCACCTTAGGAGCAAAGGGAGAAGGAAATTGGTCAGAGCATATAGAAACATCAGAAATACAAGCCTAATTCTACGCTAGCTCAGTCTTTTGACCTGCCCCTTTTCTAACAGCCTGACAGATGAAAACGAGAAAAGATTCTGGAAGAGAAAACATGAATCAGAATCTTTAAAGACTTAAATGTCAAAATCCAATAAAATATGACTAGGCACTCTAGGAAGCAAATCAAATAAAAACTTAAATTAAAAACCTACATATGGACAGACCAGAGAGTAGAGACCTAAGATGCCAATTTAAATAACTCTGATTTACATGTTTCAATAAGTCTGCAAATTCTATAGTCATTCTGATCACTGTCTGGCTTTTCAATCAGTGAATGGCAAAAATCCTAGTGGTCAACTTTGACCCCATTCTTTCTCTGGGTCTTGAGATTCATCCCACCTGCAAACCAAGTTGGTCTACCAACACATACAACTTCCTTGATAACTGTTGGCCCTCTCCACTGAGAGGTGTCCTCTCCATATGGGGAAGAAAGGAGCATCCTCATCTTTGAGGACAGGGGTGCTGGAGAGGAACATAGACAAGTAGGCCTTGCTCCAATGTAACTCTTGGCTCATATCCCCTCTTCCTGAGTACATTCTTCTATGTCTATACTTCAAAACACCCAGGTTTAATGGCTTCTGAGGTTTAGACTTCTTTATGGACGTTTTCATGGCACATAAGACTTAGTAAATAATACATAACCTTTTCTATTACTAATCTGTCTTTTTTAGTGTGGTTTACAGGACCTCAGCTGGAGTTCTAGTTGCATAGAGAGAGAAAAATACCTTTTTCTTTCCATGCAATTCATACAGTTTCTCCTCATAAAACCCTCTGCCACTGGCCCTTCTGAAATAGATCCCTCTTTTCTTTGACAGTTCCTCCTATGGCTCTTTTTTTCAATTGTAACTTGTTTATATTTATTGGCTTGCTGGCTACCACCCACGTAGAAATGCAAGCTCAATGGATTGTACTCAGTTCTCTATTTCCAGTGCTTAGAATAGGACTGCCCTCGTGATGGGGTCAAGAATTTCTTGTTATATAACTCAGTACATCAATAAAGTCCACAGAAGCCCTAATTATTTAAAAGTTTCTGTTAGAATGCCTTTCTGACCCAGGACTCTGCCTATACCCAACACACTCAGTCTTGCACCAGTGTAATTGTTTCTCCAGGGTTTTCTTATTTGCAGATCTCAGAATTTAATGCTGTTGAAACTTATTTGTGATCTATAACATATATTTATATAGTGTCCGTAACAAATGAAGCCTTAGGTTAATCCTCAGACTGTGACACAAATGCCAGAAATGTACAAGGGGTCTCTGAGCTGAGAGTTTAACTGAGAAATCTCAAAATCCAAAAAGGAGAAGAGAGAGGAGGGTGGCTGGTCAGAACGATCCAAACGGCATATGAAGTCATCCTGAGAGAAATAATCACTTCACTGTAGTTGTCGATTTCCTACTAAAGGCCAGAAATGTCAAGCAAATGGGGTTGAAATCTCACCAGGTCCTCATTAGAATTTACCTCCCCTGGAAGACTCATATTGTACAGATATATCACGAGTTAGCTATTCTGGTGGTCGATTTTGGAACCGGCTAATTTATATTGATAATTCTCTTTCTTTATTGATGAAAAAATTCACCTAAAAATAAGGAGAATTTAGGTCCATTAAAATAAGTAAGATTATTAACTGTAAACAGTGCTATCTCCAAATAGTTTTAAACAGACTAAAATTACTATTCTTATTCTTCTCAATGGTTAATTGTACTATAGTTCATAGATACTTATGCAAAATATATAATTCATTGTAGAACAAAGTTATTTATTATAGTTTTTACTTGTATATAAAAATGCTTTTTCTATTTTTTTTTCCATTAGAAACTGAGAGGTAGTTTTTTCTTTTTCCTAGAAAAGCATGGCCATGTCTGGTGGAATCACATTACTAGTGACACAGGACGTCCTCCTACATTATTCCTCCAAACACATGCATGGCTTGAGAAATGAAGATTGACCCATACATCTGATGTGTCTAGATCTAAATCTCAATAGGTTCCTCCCAGTAGAAGTTTAAAACCCTCTCTGGAAGACTTGGGAACACTTCTCTCCATTTTTGATGCATGGTTGTTGACATTCTCCATGGGGGACATCAGCTTCATCCACACTGCCCAGGCTGATTTCCATAAATGCCTGGCAGCTGTGGCAGCCGAGGCAACAGAGGCAGCAGCACTGCCACCTTGCTGCATACTTGGAAATTCTGTACATCTGGACTGATTTTGAACCTTTAAAAGTCATACCATGACTTCCTCAGAAATATGCATGGCGCCTTACCTCTGAGTTTTGTGACTAATTACTGCCTTTCTTTGAACTAACAAGAGGCTGATAAATAAATATTTTACTTCGACGGAAGTCCTTGGGCCACACTCCCACACCCACGCTTAGTTGTAGTTGTGTGTATGTGTGTTTGTGAATGTGTCTGCCATGTGTGTGTAGATGCCCCCAGAAGCCAGAGGAGGGTGTTGGAGCTGCAAATGGTTGTGAACGGCCTGACGTGGATGCTGGAAACTGAACTATTAGAACAGCAAGTGCTCTTAACAAATGAGCAATCTCTCCAGCCACAAGTATGATCTTTTATCCTTTGTGATTAAACAGAGTTTTATAAGTGCTCATTAAAACCTTGCCATTTACATTAAGGGTGCATATTTACATCACAAGCACAAGGGATATTTTAAAGAATAAATATACATAATCACAACTCATGACAGGGACTAGAAATTCAAGATAGGAAAAGACCCACCTGGGACCCACATTTACTAGCCAAGCTGCTTTCCTGTGGATCTGTTGGTGTACTGTGTAATGGAATTAGTTGTTTCACTGCTGTATACTGTATGATTGACCCTTATGCTCAATATATTTAAAAGATTTCTGTTGTGCGTGGTAGGGATTTTTTTATTTTGTTACTCCACAGTATCAAATTGCATTTCTAGGTCACAACTTATTTATCCACATGACTACCATTAATAGATAATCGATTCAGTTTATAGTTGTTATAAACAGGTACTTTGAATATTATTATGATCTTCTGTCCCCCTCTACATATACCTGCATTTTATTACTATATACTTATCCCGATATAGTGATATATGTATTTTCTGATAGCTATAGATAAATAACTTATAAGGATCAGGGAAACAATTTGTTCTCCTACTGCAACACATAGGAGTTCCAGTGGCTCCACACCCTAATGATTATTAGCCTTTTACTAAGAGTTTGATGTGGTTTTCCATTAAGAATGAGGTTAGTCAATACTTCATATGTCTGTCAACCATTTGGATCTCTCTCTTCCTTGTGGAACATTTACTCAAATCTCTTCATTTGCCTTATGTTGTCTCCTCCACTGACATGCTGTGGTAACTGGGTCTCCATTTCCCACACATTTCCCATGAGAAGAAGTAAACAACTCAAATGGCTAATTCTTTCCCTCTCTGAGTTATGACTTCTGATGACCAGAAGTATTTAACTTTAATGTAGCCCATAGTATCAGTGTTTTCTTACATTTGTGAATCCAGCTTGTGTTACAAAACCCTCCTTAATCTCAGTGAGCCTCATGTAATGTTAACAGTTCTGATCCCATGTTTGTCCTTATGTCCTCTAGCAAGAGCTGGCCTGATAATTTTTGTAGGCATCACCAATTTCTTGTATAGAATATTGCATTGTTGTAAACAAAACACTTCAATGTGTTATCAAACTACACATAAAGGAAGAACTTGAAAAATGTTAGGCCTATAAAAGTACATTAATGGAGAACTTGCTTATTGTTTTAATTCATTTTGATTAGCAGTTCAGTTATATGTAGGCGCGGGAATGATTATTTACTAACAACCTCTCTAATGACCTAGCAAAGACATCTTAGTCAAAGCACAGGAAACTTAAAGTCTGTTTATTCAAACCATGCCTTTTCAAATTATGAGAATACAGGTCATTTCTTCTAGAAAACAACCTATAGATTTATAATGAATTAGAAAATGTTGTTAAGTGAAGACCTTCTCCCAATGTAGCATCCATCCACTGTGTAACCTGGGGTAAATATCAAACTCTTGTTGGTACCTATAAGTAAGTGACTTCCTCCATTTTCTGTTAACGATATTTGCTATAACAACCTGCTCATGCAAGCAACTGCTTCTGCATGATGATAAGGATTTCATATTATGTTATCCAAATATGGCCATTTCAGGTTCCCCCTTTGTCTTTCATCCCAGTATAATATGAGTATGTTCACGTATACGAGCACACATATCTTTGCTACATATGTAGTCAACTATAACTTTTCAAGTCTTATTAACTTAAGTTTGGCTGTAATTAAGTTTGGGAAATGGAGTGCGTAACAAAGTTCCTTTGATAATTCTATTAACCGGTAACTGCATGGTTCCCCATTATGAAGCTAGATTTTAATTATTATTTATTACACATTATATACTACCCGTATCACAAGCATATAAACAAATCAGAATTTGCCAAACATAATGAAATCACAAAACCCAAGGGTTCTATTCAATTATACTAAAGGGTAGGGAGAAGTTATTTCTTGCTTTCCAATCAAACAACTTCAGAAGATAGAGAGCCAGGTCATTCTGTATCAAAGCACCTTATAGGCTTATTAAATTAAATTGAAAATGCACTGGACCTTAGAATTGGTGTATGTTAAAGATCCCTAGGAGCTTATATGGGACATGAAAACTCTAAAACTGAGTAAAAAAATCTTTCCAACAAAATGGAGTTATCAAACTATCACTGACATCTTAACCTTTTTAAACAAAATACATACAAGTCATCTCCAGCCAGGGACACAGCATCTGGAAGACGCAAAGACAATACAACAAATACCACGCCCCTTTGTTTACGATCTGTGCTTCCTTTTATTTGGGATGATTATTTAGGAGGGCATGAGGAATAGCGTGTGCATTTGCTTTCAAACAATTTGTTACAAAATGGTAGTAATTATCGACAGAGGTCCACATGTTTGGCTTGAGAATAATATCAAAGGCTATTGTCAATCCTTGCCCCAAGGTCTATGCACACATTCAGATGATGAACTAGAGGTTGTGGGAACCTCTCCTGCTATAAGTTCCTTAGATGACTTCAGTAATCCACACTTGCCCTCCACCCAGAGCCATTTAGAACATTGGTGAATTCTATCTTTAACTAGAAGTAGGATCAAGGTATAGCAAGCTATCCCGAGACATTTAATTTTTAGCACTTAGAAATGTCATTCCAATTCTGTTCTGGCATACACACCTGTCCTTTTCAGTCAATGCCATTCTCATAGTAATAGATATTTTAGCAATGACTAGTGTCTCAGCACACCATGAGTTAACTATGTCCATCTCATCATTTACCTCAGGTCAAAACACTTCACAGTCCACAGTTCAGAAGCAGAGCAGCACAGATCTGTTACAAACATCCCTAGACAGGGCAGTGAGGAGAGTCAGGTGGGTCACCGTTAGCACAAATCCCCTCTTCATCACTGTTTCATCATGCTTGCAGTCATTGAAAACTCTATAAAAGAGGGCAGTCATGATAGGCCTCTGCCCTTCGGAAAGCCCAACAAGCAGCTGAAAGAGTCAGATGCAGATATTTACATCCAACCAGTGGACAGAAGCTGGTGACCTCTGTGGTTGAATTAGTGAAAAGCTGGAAGAAGCTGAGGTCAAGGGTAGACCAGTAGTCTCTACTAACCTGGACCCCCCACATCACTCAGAGACTGAACCACCAACCAAGCAGCATACACTGGTTGATATTAGGTCCCCAACACATATACAACAGAGGACTGCCAGGTCCGGACTCAGTCAGAGAAGATGCACCCTAACCCTTGAAAGACTTGGAGCCCAAGGGAGTGGGAAGGTCTGGTGGAGTGGGGGTGGGGTGGGGACATTCTCTTGGAGATGGGAAGAGGAAGTGTGGGGTGTGGAACAGCTAGAGGGTAGACTGGGAGGGAAATGAAGTCTGGATTATAAAAAAGATTAAAGAATAAATAAAAAAAGCTCTATAAAAGAAACCCACACATGTTCCAACCCGAACTATCCCACAGTAGAGGGGTATAGGAATGAGAAAGAAACAGAGATGGACACACACATACACACACACACACACACACACACACACACACACACACACACACACACATATATACAACTGGACCCCACACGAAAAATTACTTAGTTATTCTGACCTCAAATTTTACTCTTATAGCTATAATATCCCCTGTCATTGGGCTATGAGAATTCTATTTGAAAATGTATGCTCCATATAGGAATTCAAATGTTAGTTCTACTTTCTGGATAATAAAGTAGGGCCTGACTTGAACAGAGCAAACTGATTAAATCATCCATTTAAGCATTTATGTACATAATTCCTGTCACTCAAGATTATGGACTTGATCTAAAGAGAAAAAATTGGAGTGTAGGGTAAGAGGATGAGGAATCAGGAGCAAGGCTCTAACTGTGGTTCAAATCCCTAAGAGTTATAAAACATAAAAGTCAGCTTCTGCCAACTTAAATATTTATAGAACTCTCCCTCTCCTCTTTGCTCCCAGAAGATACCCAGAGCTCATTTTATAATTGAGTTATATCTAGGAGCACAGTTATTTATACTCAGCTCAAAATATAATCATCAAATGTAAAACAGGCTTATATAAACATTTCCAGAAACCATGTGTACGAATGCATTGTACACATCATTACGGCCACAAAGCACTCAGAGTCCCTCCATGAGATGAAATTACAACAATCCATCAGCTTTTGTTTCTCTAAGAATTAACATTCCAGAGGTACTGCAACTCATTTTGTCAATAGGCACCAATTTTTCCTTCAGCTTGCTTTAAAGAAATCAAGAGGAAAACAGACAATAGGGAATGATGGAGGAGTCTAGGGGTTTATGTCTTGAGGGTCCCTAAGGGTGGAATTCAGTACCTGTCACTTTTATTAGTATTGGAAATTGAGGGGCAGGTAATTAAGTATGGGTTATAAAGATAGTTTTTTTATAGATGTGAACACACACACATACACACACATGCACACACATACACACACTAGAAAACATTCTGTGCAAATGAATGTTCATCTGCATATCTATATCTATTTATGTATCTCTTTCTATATATAGTTATATATAATATATATGTGTATGTGTGTGTGTGTGTGTGTGTGTGTGTGGACATAAGCACATGTAAATGTATATACCTTAAGTTCTCTGTTGGTGTCATACATGCTAAAAAATCACCATAGTTTTATTCAGTTTTAGAAGAATTTTAACATCCTGATAAAAGACTAGGCAAAGGATCTACTCCCAGTGTGACCCAAAATTATTCAGGAAAGATATATGGAATCAGCTTATTAGTCTGTCAGTGAATGAATAGATAAATAAAATGTGGTACATAGAATAAAATACTAGTTAGGCCTAAAAATAAAAACGATCTTGTCCTTTGTGACAACATGGAAGAGGCAAAGGATATGTCAAGTGAAACAAGCTGGACACAGAAAAGCAAACATTGAGTGATTTCAGAGATGGGAAAGTGGAGGTTAGAGGTTTAATGTTTCAGTTAGTTATGGGGGTTGGTTTGAGAGTTGTGTCTTACAATACAATGGCTATCATTAATAACAAGGCATTATACTTTGAGAGTATAACGCTAAGAGTATTGTTTAAGGGTTTTTTTTTAAACCACAAAAGTAAATATTTGTGGAAATATCTATCTTAATCAGAAAATAATACATTTTATAATATATGCATATTTCAAAAGGTCACATTGTAGAGAAGAAATATATATATATATATGATATATATATATATATTTACTTGTTAACAAAACTTAATGAATAATATTGGTTAATTCCTAATAAAGCAAGAGGAAAAATATTTTTCTCTCCTACACAAAATATTTTCAACATCAAAAAATGGAAAGAGGGGTGGGTATAGCTTAAATAATTATGAACACAAGCATAAATGTTCCTACTTTGTAGTCGCTTGCTCTAGTTTCCTTACCAGATAGTACTCCCAGAAGGCCCATCTGTTAAAGGGTTGGTCTCCAGAGCTTCAGTCTTAGGAGACATTGTGGGCTGTTGTTAGGTGGAGTAGTTTAGAGGGAGAGCCTCAGTTTACCTTTCATGCCCTGCATCCTGGCTGTGTGTGATGTGAGCATGCACTCCAACACATTCCTCCATCATGAAACTCCATCCTCAGCAGTATCTCGAATCAGCCATGCTGCCCTGTATTGGACCTGAACCTTGAAAATTGTGATTTCCCATAAATCTGCCACTACTTCTTAGGTAGCTTGTGTTAGAACCTCTGTTGTCATAGTATGGAGATGACTAATATCCCATGGATGTTGTGAAATAGTATTGTTTAATTTTTTTACTTCTTTTTATTCTTTTCTTTTATTGGATATTTTCTTTATTTACATTTGAAATGTTATCTCCTTTCCTGGTTTCCCCTCCAGAAACCTCCCCATCCCATGCCCTTCCCCCCTGCTTCTATAAGGGTGCTCCACCACCCACCCACTCACTCCCTCCTGCCTCCCCACCTTGGCATTTCCCTATACTGGGGCATCAAGCCTTCCCAGGACCAAGGGCCTCTCCTTCCACTGAGGCACAGCAAGGCCATCCTCTGCTCCATATGCTCCTGGAGCCATGGATCGCTCCATGTGTGCTCTTTGGTTGGTGGTTTAGTCCCTGGGAGTTCTGGGGGCTCTGGTTGGTTGATATTGTTCTTCCTATGGGGTTGCAAATCCCCTTCACCTCCTGAGATAATATTGTTATTACCATGAAGTAGGACACTACTTCTCCGGTAGCGTGTGTTAGAACCTCTGTCGTAGTATGGAGATGACTAAGATCCCACGGATGTTGTGAGTTAGTATTGTTATCATCCCAAAGAAGGATAACTCTTTAAAGGCAAAGTCCAAGCCTTTTACCTTGCTTCAACCTCATTAATGTCCACCTCTGTACTCCGTACTAAACAAACTTTAGGAACCTCTATGTTAGTTCAAAGAATATCAATGCTTGGACATACACCAAGAGCAGGATTTTTCATTGTCTCGCTAGCTGTGTATATATGACTTAGAGTCCTTTATTTCCACAGGTAAAAAAATGAAGATAAACACCTCCCTCCCAATTAAACAGTGAGATGGGACAATACATATAAAAATCTCAAAATGATATGTGGTCCAAGCTGTGGTCCCTCTGAGAATCCTATTTTCAGTGCTCCTTGTGTTTTGCCTGTATAGGTGTGCCTATGACACAATGCCCAATTTGTAGAATCAAAACAGCAGTATTGAATTTACGTAATAACATTGAAGCTTACATTTTGGTGCCAGATTTCTGCCCTGATGATTGACCCTATGTAATTTATTCAGAACTTAATCACTCCAGGCTCAGTGTAAGAGGCTAGCAACTGAAATATATTTCTAAAATATTTAGTTAGTTAGCTTTGTATGTATGTGTACAGAATTTTTCCCTTGGTGTTGGCTTTTTTAATGCGCTATGTCAATCAGGGCTATTGTGTGAATATTTCAACACGCTGCCTGAAATAACTATTCAAACCATTGCAATGCTGTTAAGGAGTCATCAGCTGTAACATTACTAATGAATATTAATGCCCCTTTTGTGTTTGGTTGGCAGTGAAATAATAGCAGTTGTCATGTAGCATAAACAATTTTAAGTTGGGAATTCTGGAAAGTCATTTTGATGAGAAATGCTCTTTAGATTACAATCTCTGGTTAGCACACAGCTCTGAAATCAGCTGTGATCAGTACCGCTAATCGCCATTCCACTGCAACAATGCGGAAATAAAGTGGGATTTTAAAGCAACTCACTTCCACCATCTACCTCTTCCGCTCCTTTCTCTTTCAAAGGGCAGATCAAATGTCTCTTTTTGGGTAAAAATATTTAGGTAAAGACATCAGCAAGCAAGCATTTTAATGCTTTTCAATCATGTCAAGTAGAAGGAACAGAACTAAATGAGAAGCAGAATGACTGAACGCTAGCATGTGAAGTCCTGAAATAGTTTCACGCCTTTTAAGAAACATGTGTCATGAGGATCGTGATCTAGAGCCACAGCGATCACACCACACAGATCTGGCAAAGTTAAGTGTGTTTTATTCACCCTGATTGGAAAAGAGGGTGGAGACTCCTGTAGGAAAGCTTCAAAGTGTTCTGGTTCTATCCACATGAGGCACCTGGAATTATTTCTTTTTCAATTCTATCATGAGAAAAAAAACTAGTTACTAAGGGACAGCATGTTTATCTGTTTGTACATAAAAAAGTAAAACCAAGCATAAAAGTGTCTTGGGTGGTAGTTACCTATTCTATAATGAATTTATATCGATAATATTTAAGTACTTAAATTCTTGAATGTTGACTATTTCCAGATCCTGTTTAAACAGGCATCACAGATCACCTCAATCAATCTTTAGTATAGCTCTATGATATGTCTCCTGCCACAACACCACCACCCAGATGAACAGACACAAGGTCACATCCAAATGATACGCTGGGTTTTGAATCTCACCCATCATTCTCCATGACCTACCCACTCAGTCATAAGACCATGGCTTCTCCATAGTGAATTGCTCGTTCCCTACTTCAGACATAGTAGTAGTTATGGAGATTACAAGCTTTCAATAGTTAACCTTTTATATCTTAAAACAGAAATAAAGGTCATCATTAGCAAAGAAAAAGAGGTTATGGAGTATGGGAAGAAAGAAAATGCTGTATGGGGCAAACTTTAGAAGCTCTCTCTCCCTTTCCAGTTCTCTTCTCAGTTTTCAGAAGTAAGAGAACAAAGAGAGAATTTGTACCAATTGGTGCTTTCCTTTTAACTAGATTATTCATGATCCAATGAAAGGATTGAGAGTAGAAGGTTATCCTCAGCTACCTGAGCAAGCCTGTGCTATACGAGGCTCTGTCTCATAAATGCAAAACAAAAGCACCACCACCTACAAAAAGTTGAGGGTTCCCCAAAGCAAGACTATTTATGTGTCTATTACTGCGAATTGTCCTCTGAAACACCATAGCCATGACCCTGTGCAAGCAAACTCAAGATGAAAACATTTCCCAGTTAGCCAGCACGTTTCTGAAGTGCAGGTAGAGCGAGTTTCCAAGCAAGAATTCCTGAACATGTGTTTTCTTCAGATAACCCATTTAATCAAATGTATCTGCTTAGTGAATGGGAAAATGACCTGAGACATTTTCCTTAGTTAAATTCTTTCCTTGTGGTTGGTACATGAAAAGCTCCATGCCAGTCAATCAAATACCTTGCCTCTTTAAAAATCCAGGGCACAAAAGACTAGAATAAACAAGGAGGTTTCTAGGCCTTGTAAAATCTGGCTCAAACACTGGAGTACTTAGAGGTGGCTTTTTCTTATCTTTGTGAGGTTCTACTTTATAAGCATTCAGTCATCACCCAAAGAATTTAGCTTTGCTAAAGAATTTATGCTCGTTTTTAAAATTTTCTTTTCATTTAATTCAGTAATCAAACCACAGATGCATCTGGTAATATTTTCACTAAACATGAAGTACATACCATCAATTCTAGATTGAGAATTGTTTGTTTAAACCCCAGGCATTTTAAATGACCAGTTTTGTACTGTTTAAGCATAATTTCACTCTCAACACTCAGAAATATAAAACTCCCATTCAAACGCTCAGCACACATTCCTGCTTTCACATCTTTACCCAGAGGTGAAAGAAAAGAGGTTCAAGCTTGAGAGGACAGACCTATCTTTCAGAAGATAAACCACATCCACAGGCTTGGGCTGTATAGGACAGTCACCCACAGGAAAACATCCAAAATTTGTTATGGTAAATGATACCCCAAAATTCAGGGTTGGCCAGAGTCACTGTTCTATTGCAGATGAAGTCCTTCCAACTTGAACAGCTCATGGAACTCCCCAAAGCCCCGACAGCCACACAGCAAGAGGATAGTGATAAACAAAGGCCCCTTGAGCATCTTCTCTGACCACACTCCGTGCCTATTTCCAAACATTGGATGATGGTTTTAATGCTATCCACCTAAATGTTATCCCATTGAACTCTCACAAAATATTCTGTGGGTTGCAGAGCAAGCATTAGGAATTTTTGTCTTCTTTACGTTCTTTTTTCCTTCATCTTTTTAATATTTAAAGAGAAAGAAGAGTGGAAAGAAGAGGAGGAGAAGGAGGAGGAGGAAGAGGAGGAGGAGGAGGAGGAAGGGAGGAGGAGGAGGAAAGAGGAGGAGGAGGAGGAGGAGGAGGAAGGAGGAGGAGGAGGAGGAGGAGGAGGAGGAGGAGAAGGAGAGAGTTCTTCAGGGCAAACATTGGAGAAAGCAATGGCAGAAAGATGATAGACTACTTGGGAAGAGGCCTGAGCACAAAGCATACTAGTATCAGAAAAACATGTTAAGTGCAACTGAAATGTGGTTCTCCATTAATAGCATAATCTATTGCTCTCTCAAAGGTGAATGTCCTCCCATTTATCGGATTTCACATGCACTCATCCTTGAAAGACAGACATGCTTAAATAATCTTATTGATGATTTGTAAGCCAAGCATCGGGGCTGTAATCAGCAAACCCAGCATTGAAGTCTAGTATTTACAGGGTAGACTTGGATAAACAATTTGACACTAGCATCTCATTTTGACTAGTCACTGCAAAATCGAGGATGTAACATCTGTTGGCATCTGGTTTTATTTGATAATCATGGTAGCTATTGGATTTAGATAGTATCATTCCTCCTAGTTTACAGTCTTAGGAATTAAACCTCACAAGGTATGTGTTTCATCCAAGATCTTTGAAACTGAATCAATTCCAGTGTCCTAACTACAAATACTGAACGTTTTTTAAAATCCTAAGAAGCGATTGCCAAGCAGTGATAGTATGTGAAACAGAGCCAATCTCTCATCACCAAATAGCCCAAGAGTCAAGGCCTACAATAGCAGACACCTTGCTTCATATTGCCTTGATAAATGCAAATGGGAACGCGATGGTACTCAGAGAAGGCGCATGGCAAAATGAAGCACACAGTCCCCTGCACACCTCAGGAGATGCTTAAGTGGCACAAGGTTAGGACTACTCTGACGGAACCAGGTTACTGTGAATACCTACAGATTTGACTTGTCACAATAACAGACCTGGCACTGGATAGCTCAGAGAATCTTTGCAAATCCTATTCTAGTGAGTATGAGTGACCCTAGCGCTGGGTGGGAACTGCTTCTGTCCCAGGACTGACTTGATTAATGAGTGGTGCACAGTCTAGGCAGAAATAAAGCCCATGAGCCATGCTTTCTTTGTTTATGTTCTTGATGTTTTAAGAACCACAAAACACTAAGAAAACAATAAAGTCTACGACCTTTCTTATGGAAGTGTATGTCACATCAAATGCTACATGACACCCACAAAAATCTACTAGAAGTGGCAAGCCTGCCTACTACTATTTTTGCTATGAGCAAAAAATTCTGTGCTCATACTTGGCTATGAAAACCAACTGTGTATGTATGATAAACAAGAGAAAAATATACAGTGAAAGTGAGCCAAAAACAGGGTAAATTTGCATCTATACAGAGAACTTGTATTTGCCACCCAGGGCAAAGAAAGGGAGTTTGTCAAAGAGGCAGTAGCAGGTCAGTTCTGAGGGAATAGCAAGGCTCATTGTCAAGAAAATACTTCGTAAGCTGTCTTGAAGTTCCACTAACTTCATAAATGGTCAAGGAGGCTGCACAAACGCAGCTGGTGACAGCAGGAACGTACAGGGAGATTCACAGGATGGGTAAGGTGGAGAAAGCTTAGGTATCAGCCCTAGGCTCCCGGAAGCCAACACGCATGCCTGTAGGAGCTGGAGAGCATCCGCAGGAATCTATCCACTGGGCACTAAACCATAGCCCAAAGTTTGCAAAAGACATCCGCAAAAGCTTCAGCCTCCTTGACATCCTCTGTCATCTTTGCTCAATCCAAGCACTTGCTGTGTTGGGCAGAGTTAGAGATTCTGAGAGTGTGTACCTAGCGGCTTCCTTCTCTCAAGAAAATGAGCAGACTATTTGAAAGATGAGTAAGATGGGTAAATAATTCAACTCGCTGGTGTTTCCTGACACCATCATAATCTTATGATTACGAGCAACAGGAATTTTAGAAATTGACCAAAATTTTACCTTAAGTACATATAAAAGGATGTGTTGGAAGGGTATCGCATGATTCAGAATATGGGAAAGGTAAATTATAGCCAGGGAAGGACAGGGAGCAGGGCAGGTCTGAGCACTAAACACATAAACTAACAATAGTCATTTTAGAGAAAAATGCAGTTTCATTTGCTTAGTATTTTGTGTCTCATCTTTAAAGCCCCCAAAAGCTTCTGCAGGTCATTATCTTGGCTGTTGATTGACGACGGTAAAACCTTGAACAACAGTTTTAGAAACACAAAGACTGAAAGACTGGTGAAGAACATTTCATCCACACAGGGTGGGAATCTTTAGAAGGCAAAACATCAATGTAAATGCAGAGATTCTCAGGTATGAACTTAGCATCACTAAAATGTAGCCATATCTGCTGTAACACTGTTAGCTTTACTGGAAGGCTTATGCAATCCCTCAAAGATACAAGCAAGGCTGGCTATTAGGAGATTCCATTTCTTGTATTTGAACCCAATGTTTTGATCTCCAAACCGTAGATATTGAAGCTCAAGTTTTTTCTATGTGCCTTCATTTAAAGGATTCACAAGCACAAAACCCACACATGAGAGAGATGGCTGTTGTGGCTTCTTAAATTTTTGTATTACTTTATTACTTTACCTTGTTCTGTATGCAGGTGAGCACACGTGTATGGTGTGCGTGTTTGTACACACGTGTGCATGTGTGTGTGTGCGTGTACATGTATGCATACATACACCCACTATGGTGCACATGTACAGGTCAGAGAACAATTTGCAAGGGTCCCCTCTCTGTGCCATTTAGATCCAAGGGTCAAAGTTGGGTCATCATGCTTGGTGGCAAGCATGTTTACCCACTGGTTTCTTGATGGATCAGCAGCATGAAACAATGGGCTTGTTCTTTGGCATTATTTATAGGAAATTATATTGAACGGCCACAGACAAGCAGGAATATTACTGGAAGAAACAAGTGGTTACATTGACTTGCATTCACATCCCATTTGTCTAGGAATTCTAGTGAGTTTAGAGTCTGAGGTTAGAGAGATGGTTCAGTGATAAAGAGAACTTCTTGCTGAAGACAGTGGTGTGGGTTCCAGGATCTCCAGGGAAGGTCAAAACCATCTGTAACTTCAGCTCCCAGAACTCTGACACACCCACTTCTGACCTCTCCAAGCGCTAGGCATGCATGTGCTTTTCCTGCCTATACTCAGACCCACAGTCATACAAATAAACACAAACAAGTGCCTTTAAAAAAAAAGAGCAAAAACTGTGACTCCCTAAAGAAAACAAACATCAGATATACAGTCTCTGAGTAGACTGCCGAGTGGGAAGAAGCGAGCATGAAAAATGAAAACAATAACTGCGGAATCTGACAAAAGCTACTAAAGACGCATTAGCACGGTGTTGAGAAGCGATGTAATTAGGAAGAAAACAAGCTCTTCCGTGTGCCTAAGAGGATGCGTACTGCAAAGAATTAGGGGATATTCTTCAGTCTGTACTAATGAGTTTACTTTCCTCCTCCCCATTTTTGTATGTAAAATGAACGTCAGAGTCTCTGGACAAATGAATCTGGCCCCTATGTTTAAGTGAGATAATTAGGTGAAATTGTACGCAGTCTAATTTCCTCTTAAAGGGTAATTCCAGGAGATAATTTGAAACTCAATTATAATATACAAAGTATCTTCCCTTTCCTGAATACCTCTCATCAATATCTTTCCTCTGCTCATTTTCTCTCATGTTTCGGGTATGATAATGGAAGTTTTGGAGTGTGCCTTCTAGTTAATTCTGACAGAAGGAACCAAATGCCCATGACACTTAATTGTCTGTATTTCAAAGCCAGTGCCTCTGGTGCTGGGAATCCTCTATGTGAAAGAGGCCAAACATCCCAGACCATAGCTTACTCCTTCACCATGAACTCAGAGCTACTCTAAAAGGAGCCCCAGAGGGTTCGCTTAAATTGCATCTAGTTTGTTTCCCAGAACAAAAGCTTCTTGGTCTGAAAAACCAGATAAACCTGTTGTTTTGACATTAAAATCTGACTTCCTGGTCATGTCGCCAGGCCTTGATAGAACTGAGCTGTGACTAATTTTCTCAGACAAGTCAGCTAGCCTTTTGGGGCAAGAGACCTTTTTCTACTTGTGTAATGGTGACTTTTTTTTTTTTTAATAGTGGGGAATCAGACTCAAAGGGCATTAGTGAAAGAGGAACAGGAATAAATCTGGAGAAAAGAGTATGAGGTAAGAAAAGCTTGCCTCTGTGGTACAGAGGGGATAGCATAGGCCAGGACCCGATTCAACAGCTGTGCATTTGTGTTTGGTCGGCATCCTCAGCAAGTGAACAGAATTATTTCAACAAGGGACTTTCAGGGGCAAGGAGACCCAGTAGCGTTCCCTTCGCCTGAACATCATGCATATTTTTTAATTTGGACCTACAGATAACATTCTGACATTTATTTATTTTGGTGTGTACACTTTCTATAGCCAGCATAACACTCACAAGTATATATAAATTAAAAATTATAATTTAAATTATAGAAGACTAACAGATATGGTGGCCCCTACACAGTGGTCTTAGTATTACTTACTAATTCAACATATTATGTTCAATGTGGAAGAGTCAACCATGAGAAATCTTGTGCTAGTCAATGAACCTCCCAGAAGAAAAAAAAATATTTCTGTCAATAGACATAGGGTGTCTAGATTAATCCACCCAGAATGCAATTTCATCTCCTGATTTTTTTTGCACAGTTTGTTCTTAAAGTACTATTCCACAAAGTCTACACACTATGACATGATTAAAGCTGCGAAACAACTGGAATTCAGCTCATATTTACTGATTCACAGAAAGCTCCTCTTAGTTGTTGACAGATCCTTTCTTCTCGGCACGATGTTTGCCTCTAAGAGGTCTCTCCAAACATCAAGCCAAGTAGAACCGTCTCAAGGACCAGAAATTTCTATTCGTACAGATAGATCTACTTCTTGAGTGTCTGAAAAATGGACGGCCTCTTCTAGAACTAGACTCAGGAGACAGGAAGGGCAGGTAGCTCTCTGCTCCTCTGCAGGAGACTTACTAAGGACTCCTGTACCAAAGGAAGCCAGCTGCAGAGGTGCTCAGATTGATCGCAATTTTGCCCTACAATGTTTATCTAAACGCTATTGAAAGCTCACAGGAAGCTCTAAGCAGCTAAATCAGAGATGATTCAATTACTCCCCTAAACTGCAGGTCCCCATGCGTCTTGGGTTCATTCCAAAGACTACATCAGTATTTATGCAGAGAATGGAGAGGATTAGGGAACAGAGACCTCGCAAGGCTCCTATCTGGCATCTTGTCTAATTGAACATCTTGTTCCCATTTGCTCTTCTCTGCCAGAAATATCACCCCTACCAGACACATCCCTGCTCCCCACCATCACCCCTGCCATCCTTGTTTCTTTAGAAAGTCTCTCCATACCCATACCAACCACCATGCACGTCTCTACTTGTCTCTCAGTACAGCAGTAATGGCATGTTATTCTGGTGCTTCCATCATAGTTTATTTGACCCACTCATGTAACGGTTGGAGAAGAGCCTTATTTCTCTGCTGTGACCTCAACACCTCTTGCAACAACAGGAACATAATAATTGCTCAATTAGTATCATTTAAGTGGTTCAACAGGCAACTCATTGACCTGGCAACAAGAGTATAAAATTATCAGGAAAGGAAACCGTCTAAAGAGAAAAATATTCTTTGGAGGTAACTTATGATACATGATTTAGTTGAAAACCTAAGGAAATTCATATGGTTAAAATAACTCTCCTGTTATCCTTTCACTCCCTAAGACGAAACTAAACATCACAGTGATGAATTGATGTAATAAAGTTATTATAATCATCTAGTTCTGGCCTCAAAACCCAGGCACTGCTTCCAACTATTCATTCCATAACAGCCCAACACAAGTAAATGGTTCACTTTGTTAAAACAGGTTCATTTACAGTACATCCTAAAGTAGGAAAAAAATAGGAAAAGTTATAATCCAGAATACATAGGACTCTCAAGAATATTACTTACAATCATGATCAGTGTTACCAATCATGACCTTAATAGAAAAAAGAGGGCTGAGAAAAATAGACCATGTATAGTTACGGCTAAACAATGAGATGTTTCTGGTTGACTGACGTGAGTCTCTGAGTCAGTGAGGCACCTAAGAAAAGAAGTCACACACTTCAGAGCCAAGGCCACCAAGTGCTTTCTTCTTTTATTTTCATTTTTTATTGGATATTTTATTTATTTACATTTCAAATGTAATCCCCTTTCCTGGTTTCTCCTCTGGAAACCCCCTATCCCATCCCTCCTCCCTCTGCTTCTATGAGGGTGCTCCCCCACCCACCCATCCACACCTGCCGCCCTGCCCTGGCATTCCCCTACACAACCAACCCTAAAACCACCAACCAGAGAGTACACATATGTAGCAGAGGATGGCCTTATCGGACACCAATGAGGGGAGAGGCCCTTGGTCCTGTGAAGGCACCAAGTGCTTTCTACTACTCAATGTTATCAGGAGACAGCTGGCTCTATGCATATCTCCATTAACAGAGCCCAAGAGAAATGTTCAAATATTTTTTATATGATTAAAGGCCTTGGTTCTCTAATAGAACTGGTCTTACCTTCTGTGGATTAACCCATGCTGACATGTGTGACAGTCTAACTCAAAACTATGCTATCCCAAACTACTACTCATCTACTCCAATTGTCTGCGATACAGTTCCTAAATAGATTAGATACTTGGCTCTCATTGTGCAAAGATAATACCTAGAAAATGAAATGAAACTCTACCCTACAGTGAAAGAGACACTCTCACAAACGCTCATATGAAACTGTAGCAAGGCAGAGTATGTTTACTTAAGCAGGCATTACTGATCTCAAGAGCAGATGGATATTATGCTAGTGTGCCTAATGTATCAACCAAAAGACAAAATATTATATGATGGCTTACTAGCTGCTCTAATAGTACACACAACAGATTAATAAAAAAATAAATCTAACTCAAGTATGGGAACACATGACTAAAATCACAGTGCTCAAGAGGCTGGAGCTGGGTGATGGCAAGTTTGAAGCTGGCCTGGGTAAAGATATATATATATATACAATATATACACACGAGAGAGAGAGAGAGAGAGAGAGAGAGAGAGAGAGAGAGAGAGAGAGAGAGAGAGAGAGAGAGAGACAAAAGTCCCAAACAAGTCAACAAAACAAAATAATAAAACAAACCTCCCATAAATCACTTCAGAAGTCTAAAGTACTTCACATCTAACTTGAAAATGTATTAAGCCAAACCACAGTTTATAAAATTCAGTTTTAAATTGGTGTGCTTAGTTAATTTACCTTTCAAATTTGATCAAATTGACCACATGAAATTGGTACACTAATGCAAAATAACAATTATCCCGAAAGTTATTATGTAGAGCATTTTAAAAATGATTTATTATTATTTTTAATGTTATGTACATTGGTGTTTTGTCTGCATGTATGCCCGTGAGGGTTTCAGATATCCTGGACTCTTATGAGCTGCCATGTGGGTGCTGGGAATTGAACCAAAGTCCTCTAGAAGAACAGCCTGTGTTCTTAACCACTGAGCCATCTTCTTAACCCTGCAGGGCAGGGGGATGGAAAAAAAGGAGAAGGAGAAAAAAAAGAGGAGGTATAAGAACAATAAAAATAAGAAATTAATTAAAAAATCAATTTAAACAGAAGCTAAATGATGTCTTCAAATATTCAAGGGATGTATGTGCTGATAGGTCTACATCAAAATGAAGGCTTATCATTTATGGCCAAGTTGTACTTTAAGGAGTTAAGGTCATATAGTCAGAAATCTCCTTCTACTAGGCAAATAGAAGTAGGTGATTTTTTCAAGAAAGAAAATAGATAACAGAAGTCCTGGGTAAAACAAACTTCTCAGTTATTAGCTTCAAAATATTTATATTCAATCAACTTTAACATTCTTCTGATATTCCAAAGCAAGTAAAAGTTTTAATAATCACAGGCAGATTTGGTTTCTAGTATAATGCCATGTAGAATATAGTATATTAAACAGTAATCATAGCAAACTCATTCAAATTTCATGCCACTCCAAAATTGCCCGGAGACATCTAGAGTTCTAGTAATATTTACATACTAACCTACTAGTGTCTTATAAACTCAGGTATCTCTTGAGAAAACATTTATATATGAATAGTGTTTAAGACTATGAAGGCTTGGGGCTTTTAAAGTTATTCATTTTTTACCTCTTTATTACCTATTTCTCAGTTATTTAGCCAATGAAAAATAGATAGGAGGGTTTGGAGGTGCAGTTGTACTGAGGTGTATGTTTATCTGAGCAAGGCTTTAAGCAATCCCAAACACCCACAGATGAATGGATGCTGTTTACAGATGGCACTAAATTAGATCACAAAAGCCTGGACTGATAACACACACGGGACTCTCAGTACTTCTTGCTGATTAGCCTCATTGGATTAGAATATCGGCCAGAAAATTTAGACACTTAGCCATCCGAGTTCTCGTTGATGACTCTTCAGATCAATTACAGGTTGTCCTTTGAGTCATGTGTTAAGAAGAACCTAGTTCTTCAAAGGCAGATGACTTTGTCTTGTTAGTCAGGTTGACATTTCTTCCAGGAGGTCATTATTTAATTAGGAAGAGCAAGGCAAACATCAAATCAACCTGAGAGTTAAGGTCTGCCGCTCTAAACAGACAGGGTCTGGAAGCAAAGGTCTGTCCAACTTGGATTTCCATCTTCACCTACTCGTATTCAAGTCTCCTTAGAGTTCAGTGTTCTGGAAAAGAATGGATTCAAATGGAAACTTTACCCTGCGTCATCTTTAGGCACATACACATTGTGGTCGAGCAAAAGGAAGCTGAAAGATAAATTGAGCTGACCCAACCCAAAAAGTGACAGTAATGTCACATTGAATTTGTCAGCAACTGGTAGCAGAATGAGATAAATGTGGTTTGTTCTCTCGGGAAATCATTGTTTTCGCTCTGTCTTCATGTGGAAGGGGTAGGCATTTAGAAGGAAGGGAAAGGATAGATGAATATTGTTAAGGTGCTGTGTATAAGTGTCGCCCTCCAAAACACAAGAGTTCTAAATGCTCAGCCACAGACTGGCCTCGTGAGCTCAAGACTGTATTTTATGGTTCATCTGGTCATGACCTATCTGCCGACCTCCCTACTCACTTACAAATGTGAGATACAGTGCTGACTTTGAAGGAAAGCAAGGTGGCACTGTGTGAGTTATACCATCCGCCTTTCAGGAACTGGGAGCAGTTGCTAGACAACGTCCTGACAGGAAAGCAATTGGAGTGGCTATGATCCTCCTCTGTCCCCTTGAGTGACCTTGGATAAGGTAAGTCGCTAGCTCTCTGTGGCCCTCACCTCCCTTTTCTGTTCCACAGGCTTGGTGAACTTTGTGACTTCCTTTGGCGTTATTTTTGTAATTCGTTTTAGTACTGGGAAATGGGATCTTTTCACTAGTATTCATCCACTCAAATCCAGCTTTACATATTTCTAAGTGAGCTAATTACCATGCAAATCAGCAAAGGAGTGGAACGTACCTCGGAATATCTGGCAGTGTAGGGCAGTGCTTATGAAGGTAGTCGAAGTGTATCGTCCTTACACAGAATTTATATATTTTCCTATTCTCCTATTCAGATACATATGTGTAATATTAAAAACAACCTCACCTGATAATCAAGAGGAGTCCCTGAGTAGACCTGAGACTTATCTTTGAAAAATGTTTAATTTTTTTATTAGTTTGGGTGTTCTGCCTTCATATTATGTCTGTATGCCATGTGTGTGTTTGGTGCCTGCCAAGGCCAGGAGATGGTGTTAGGCACCATAAGATTGGAGTTGCAGGCTGTTGTAAGTGGTCATGTGGCACTAGAAATTGAAACTGGGTGCTCTTAACCACTGTGCTATCTCTCCACTCCTTTTGTGACTTATCTTTAAGCCATGTTTTTCTAGCTTCTATGATTTAACAGGGAAAAGGCACACCCACTTGGAAAGCTACAGACTTTATCTACAAGATCATCAAGAGTGTTTCCCTAATCTCCTATGATCAGGGTATATTTCCCATGATCATTTAAACACCGTCTCCTGCAGTTGACTGTGGTGAAAGGTAGTGTATGACAATGGGCATGGTGATGTTTCGGAAACAATGCATGGACTCAGATACTAACTCCTAACATTTATGCTGAATATTCTCTGTCTTGGCTAAGTCCTAAGATCCCTCCATGTTTCCCTTTTCTTCGAAATGGAAATAATAACAGTTCATACTTCTTAGGTTATACTACAATACCTGAGTTAAGACACAAAGTATGTCTTGTCTGAGATGTGGAAAATATCACATAAACATAAAAGCTTTTACTATGCCCTCTTTCCTTTACTCCATTCAAATCCTCTTCTATATTTCCTCTCTGCTATCTTTTAAAATTGTGGCCTTAAAAAATTAATTGTGTTGGATGCAGACACACACACACACACACACACATACATACACACACACATATACACACACATATGCACATACATACATACAAACACACACAACATACACACACATAGAAACACACACATACACACACAGATACACACATACATACAAACACACACATATACATACATACATACACACACAACATACACACATATAAACACACACATACACACATACGTACACACATATACACACATACACACATTATAACAATCCACATACACTTGGAGAAGACAGTACATAGTTTTACTTGGTTCATTTTACAAGGTCAAAGGTACACACTGCACTTCATTTTTTTGTTTTTGTGTTTGTTTTCATTTCAAATCTGAACAGTAACCAGAGTTAACAAAAACAAAGTCTGTTATAGTAGTATATTAATAATTTGTGTGTAATGGATTTCAGGGCTAAGGGACATTTCAAAAAGTATATTAAGCAACTTAAAGACAAAGGCAAACCAGGGTTGATAGAAATCGTGACAGACACAGGAAGACAAGCCACACGTGACTTCAGTCCTTCTTTTGATGTTGTCAAGGTTGACACCACCTACACAATGAGAAAAACAGCGGCTGCGAGGTCAGTGAAGAGAGGGTCAGGGGTCAGAGGGAAATCATTGGCAAGGTACAAATTAACGGGCAGGTCTGAAGAACAGTGATTATTCTTGTACTGTGTAGGGTTATAGTTTAAAATGCTGTACCATCTAACTCAAATTAGATTTTAAATGTTATCACAAAGAAATTAAAAATGCTTGAGATGACGGACAATATTTAATTCAATCCCTTATCATGTATCTATCCAGTTACTTAACATCTATTACACCTATCATCATCATCTATCTATTTATCGATGTATCTATCATCTATCAATCATGAGTAAATGTGCTGACACATCATACTGTACATCATAAAGACATACAGTTAATACCTGCAAATCTAGCTTATTAAACATAATTTCATTTGGTTATTTCTTATGGGGAGACAAACTTAGCCACTTTTTAAGATGTAAATATAATTATCTCTTATCAAAAAGTATAAAAGCATTTTTCTTAAATTTAAGAGCGCTCTGGTTGGCACAGGAGATAAAACAATTGCCTTGAAATCCTGAGTTGGAACCCTAGATCCTACCATCGTAGAAGGAGAGAAGCAGCTCTCAAGTGATTCTCTGTCCTACTCAAGTGTGTTCATACTTCACATACACGCACGCACACACTTGCACTCACATACACACATGCATGCACACACAAGAAATTTAAAGTATATTTGTATTTGTCATACATCATTTTCTTTTTAACTTTTCATTAATTTACTGTGTGCATGTGCATTCACTTGTGCATGTGGGTGCACACAGAGGCCAGATGTTGATACTGAGGGTCTTCCTTAATCCCGTCCACCTTGCATTTTTAGAGTCTCTCACTGAACATGGATGCCATTCAGATATCCACCTCTCTCTTGCTCCCCGCACTGGGACTATGGACACACACTGCTGCGCTAGGCTGTTTAACAGTGAATGTTGGGGATCCACACTCAGGTCTTCCTCCTTGTGTGGCAAGTGTTTTAGCAACTGAGCCATCTCTTCCCCCTGGACCTCAGTTGTCACTTACATATTTATGAAAAACACCAATATACACATTACCTTGTTGCATCTGATTATGACCACAGACTCATTTCCTAGAAAGCCCGCATCTGCCTCAGATGAAATGGGCCAGTGTGCCTCTGTCTGTGCACATCACGTCCTTACTCTTTCGACCAAGACTGGCTCATGTGTGCAACACAACATGGAAATTCTCTTCCAGAACATTCTATGAAGAACGGAAAGGTTTTCCTTCCCTTCTTGTCAGATTCTTCAGAAACCAGATCAGTCTTAGCTGCCTAGTTAGCCTAGAGAGTCCTCAAACTCATCATTGGAATAAGAACTGAAAATGAGTTATGTCTCATATATTGGCTTTCAAGATTGCATGATAATGCATGTAAAATACTGAGCACAGTGCCTCACATGGAAAGCTGGCTAAACACTGGGGCACAGTAACCATATTTTTTTTTTGTTGTGGTTACATTAATTCTGTGGTGTACATTTAAGTTACGCTCCAGATAGCCCACACTCAGAGTACGCGCTATAATGCAAGCCAAAGGCATTTCAGTAAAGGCTGTGAACCGAACAGCGTTTTGTGCAAGGACACAAATTGGAAAGCCCTTGGAGGATCCACTAAACAATTTCCTGTTTGTTTTTATTTTGGAGTCCGAGAAATAATAAAATTATTATTTTCACCATGAGGACAATCCTCCCTGCTGTAATTGTAATTCTGTCGAGATGAATCAGAAATTCTAATGGGAACGCTGGCTCGAGGCCAGGGCAAATATGCTGATGAAATCTGTCTGGATGCTGGAGACAGAAACCTAGGGGATGGCTTTATCTTGTCCAAAAATGAAACTGATAACTGGTTTGAGAGGAACACTTCCATTCTGGTTATGCTTTGAAGGAAAGACTCTCGCAATGTCTACTAAGAACAGAGCCAGAGACGGTAAGAGGCACAGTGCTGAGCAGAGATACCAGTCTTTATTCAGTGTGTTGTTCTTGAGCCCTTCATAGCATTTTCACCTGAATCACAATGTCCAACTGGATTCCTGACCCCAACCCGTTCTTGACCCTTTATTACATGCATGATAATTTACTCTCCCAATTGCCGAAATAAGACCTATTGATAAGTAAATAAATATATAAACAAACAAATAATAAGACAAATATCCCCTTCCTGTTAAAGATCTGCTAAAAGAAAAAAAAGATTTTTAGTTCATAGGCTCAGCACAACAAAATACAATGATTTCTTTATAATTCCTATTATCGCTATTATTTTATTTTTCTCATACATTACGTATATCCCAACTGCAGTTCCTACCCTCCTCCCAGCCTCCCCTCCCTTCATCTTCCCTTTCTTTCCAGAACAATACCCTCTCCTGCCACACACACACCTTTACCCCTGCCTCCTCAGAAAAGATCAGACCTAGGAACATCAAACAAACACAGCATAACCAGCCACAAAAAGACCAGGCACGTATTCTTACATCAAGGTTGGACAAGGCAACCCAGTAGTGGGAAAAGGGTCCCACAAGTAGGCAAAAGAGGGAGGGACAGCCCCTACTTCCACTGATAGGATTTCCACAGGAACTCAAGCGACTCAGCCATAGCATGTATGCAGAGGACCGAGGTGAGACTCTCTCACGTCACCGTGAGTCCCAGTCGGTTGGTGGGCCTGACTCTTATGGTGGGACACCGCAGTGTGATTTCTAAGTCAAGTGAAGATGGAATTACTTGGAAGGCTGTTTTAGTAGCAGTTTCTGAACCTGTGTGTGTGTGTGTGTGTGTGTGTGTGTGTGTGTGTGTGTGTGTGTGTGTGTGTGTGTATGTGTGTGTGTGTGTTCTGGAATTTGCATGTCTAATAATTTTAAGGAGTACCATTAGCTAGTGTACAAATACACTATGAAAATCAGTGTCTCACGGTTCAGCAGGATGTCCTGCAGGGCTCAAAATTTGTCATGTTCTTTCTTACTTCTACGTGTCTACTCAAGCTAATCCCTGTAGTGGGCCTGTCACCTCAGCCTGATAGCATGTTCCCTTATTTCCCTGTGTGCCCTCGTCACATCCTGCAGTGATTGACATCAACACACACACACACATCACATCACATCACATCACATCACATCACATCACATCACATCACATCACATGCAGGTTACTTAGGTACTAACTATAATATGGTCCTAAGAGACCTTACTATAATCAGTTACTTTCTTATACTTGGTGTTTACCGAAATGTCCAACACATGCTAGGAAGGCATTCAGTCCTTTTTTCCCCCCAGTGAGTTATGTAAATCTGTATCTAATACTGTGACATCTTACTTGAGACAGGTATTTTGTTTTTACCCACTTTTTTCTCATAGTTAATGAGAATATTCTGAAAAGGGGGACCTAAATAGAAGTAGGAAACCAAAGAAGTTGCACTCCACTCATGACCTAGTCAAGAGAAAAGGGGAACTTTGGAAGAATGAGCCGGAAGCCTTGGACGAAGCAGAGAGGATGTGAGCAAGGGAACCTGTCTAAGCCAGAGAACAGCTTTTGGTGGGCTCCCAAGCAGAATTTTTTCCTCTATAGTTTACTGAGATGATATGTGAGTATTTAAATTTTTAATGCCACATAGCTTTCATCTAATCATTTTCTGTATGGTCCTGGATAAGAAATTCAAAGATTAGGATCTTTGTTAAACACATGAAGACCTGATTATATTTTCTCCCAAAATGAAGGTCTGGCAAATACCATCTAGCTGTAAATACAGATGTCAAAGTCGACTACAGAGCTGGCTTACAGTGCTGTCACCAGCCAAATAAAATACTTCCACTTCAATTACATTCAGAAAGAAAATCTAATTCCTGAAATGTAATGAGTTTTTTCACACTTCCAATGCTAAGAACTTTTTATTAAAATATCTTTTTACTGTTACACTGATTTCGCATGTACCAGAAAGCTCTCAAAGGGTAATTGTTAAGAATTAAGGTTTTAGTCCACTTCAATTCTGTGAGGACCAAATTACATCTAGGGGATTGCCATGTTCAACTGTTACGTGCAAAGTTTAACCTCTCTCTATTGAAAAAGGATCACAGCTATGAGAAGCCCCTGTTACTCTCAGTATTTTTCTACACTTAGGCTAGGCTGAGCCATGGAGCAGTACGTTAACCACAACTGATATCTCATCTATTACACATGTTGTGCAGAATTCTAAGTAGATGGCATTCAGTTTCTCATTCACTCCATTGATTAAAATAGACTTAATCTTAAACCCATGTTGTGTCAAAACTCAGCTCAAAACAAACACTGACTACAGGTGACTTAAAAGAAAGTTGCCAATTGCTACATTTATATATATTTTTGATGTTAGAAATACTGATGTGTTCGTATTCATTATCAAATATTAGGAACATGTATTTATAAGTAACTAAAATGACTTTTTGATTAAATATGAGAGTTCATTTGCAGTTGCCAACCGATCACAGAATCCATTATCCAGTCAGGTTTAGCCCATTCCCTTCCCTTGTCGAGACAACTTCCCCAAGCTTCTTAATTGTTTTATTAACTCTGAGTTCACTTCTACATATTCCAATCCAATTTAAAACATGTGTATGAGTTAATAGGAAAATACCCAAGGGTATACTCTTCCCAAACAATGTAAACTTAAAATTGATATTTTCTTGTGACAGAACGACTTCAAATTAGAGTATGCATTCAGAAGATGCATTCTTCTTTTCTAATGTTTAAGTTTAAATCTTTAAGTTTAGTAATTCACACTTGATCTTAGCCAAAAGGCCGAGAAGTGATGTTATTAGTAATTCAAAGAACTGATGTTATAAGACATTTAAAAAATGTCTTGAGCCTGTATTAGTGATGTTGATATCTATACAAACGCATTAACCTTTGTTTTTGGTGTTGGGGATCAAATCCAGAGCCTTGTGCACGCCACAGAGGCAAGCATTCTAATCCCCTAAAGTTCATCAACCTTCAACTCTCAATTTTGCATCTGCCCTTCCAAACTTCTAAATCAAGTTACTGATGCATGTGGCTTTGCATCCAGAGTAATGCTCTCCAACACCCTCTCAGGATCTAATGATGTCCTTGAACAAATGTGGAAAACTCGGAAGGCCTGGCAGTGATCTGAATATTAATCAGAATTTAAAGAGAGAGTATCCCCTGAAAAAGAATACTGCACAGAGAAAAGTCATCAAGGGTGCCAATCTGGTGGCTATTGAATAACTGAGTAACGATTTGGAAGGTAATTATTTTAAAGTTGTATGTGGTAAGTTATCGATGAGATCAAGCTATAATAAGTTCAATATTTCCTTAAACCGCATCAATTTGAGATGCTAAACTTGAAGTAGTCATTAAAGAAAAGATTCTAGCAGTAGAGAGTAGATTTTTCTTCCCTCTCTCACCCCCGACAGTCTTTCAGTTTTCAGATTACTAAAATTATGAAGAAATATTCACATGTCATCGTGAAAAGCCATAAAGAATGGAAATGTATCTACACCAAGCCTCTAACAGAGCACAGCATGGACTTCTAAGCCACTTTTAATGATGGTAATTTAATACAAAATGCTGTGTACACTGAGCATGCGCAGTTCCACAGTTTGACTCCATCACCGCAGGGTGCGCTATAAACCCATGCATAACCTCCAAAGGACCCACACTGGTGATAAAACTACTGACAGGATGCCTCTAAGTGACTCCAACTCTGAAAGGAAGGATAGAAGGGAATGGCTGTTGCCAGGTTTAGGGATACAAGATTCATCAAAGTGTGCAAAGCTCCTGTTTCCCAGGATGAATCCATTTTAGAGACCGGAAAGCATCATTGGCAAAACTGAACCACACATATACAATTCAGTAAGGGTGGAGGCTTCAAATATTCTTTCCACAAGTCCTGTGCTTTTAAACAGTGCAGGAATGGATTTAAAAACAAAACAAGGGAGGCAGGGGGACAGTTTAAGAAACAGGAGGATTAGGCCAACAAGCAAGGGTGACTAACATATTCACAAGATGGAGGGATGAATAAACTCCCTGTAATAATGAGAACTGTGGCTAAGGGACGGAGCCTTGCTGGGAAAAGCCTGTGTCCTGTGGTGTATTAATAACAAGTGGGAACAGTTGCTAAGGGCATGAGTTGTGGCTGTCAGCGAGTAGCTGCCTTATAGCTACTTGGGCTGTAACCTGAGACTAATAGCGTCTGCTCCACTCTTTTAGGCATAAGGAAGTGTGAACTTATAATAGTTCAAGTAAATCCCAAAAGGAAAACAAGATCGAGCTCAAGGCCCCTTTGTTTCCAAGACACTCTCTGAAAGCCTGATTGCTGCATAAAACATAATACCAAAGCAAACAGTGTAATTGAAAGTGTTTCTGATGTTTATTTAGCAACAATAAAAAAAATTCAGGAGAGCCTTGTCGGTGGTACTGAGGGATCTCGTCCCACTTGAACATCTTTAATCAGTTTTCGTTATACTGGAGGATTTGTATGTGGGCTGTCATTCTTTGTAATATAATTTTCTTGCTGTTTATTTAAGAATCCATACACTGTGCTAGGCTTGTGAAACTAAGCTATGAAGCAATCTAATTACTTCCAAGAGCTGGTCCGCAGCCGCTTACTGCAAATGAGTTCTGTCTACCCATCTTCAGATAGAGATTTGTTATTCAAAACAAGACTCTTCCAAGGCCGGGGTCCTGATGGCCGCCGATTCTGTGATGACCAATTACAATCCTTGCAATATTTGGAACCCCAAAGTAAATGTTTAAATGCAACTCTTTCAGCCAATATTGTTAAAAGAATAGTCAGGATGGTATAAGCTCTTTGTTAAAATAAATAAAAAGCAACTAACCTTTAGTAATATGGTTTAAGGTAGTGTTAGCATCGAGGAAGCGATTTTAGCATACACTTTTAACGAAAGGTAAGACTTTCTGTTTGTCTCGGGAAATGCTGTCCTTAGCACAGGCTAGCCACAAACAGGGAGTAGTCTTTCTGTTTCAGCTTTTGGAGTACTAGGATTAGAAGTGAAGGCCACTATATCTGCCTCTTTATTCTTAAATAGCATGGGGCATCCTGAGGTCCTATGCCGCTAAGACCCACCCAACACTTCTGATTTCCCACTTGCTTACTAAAGACTATTAGTGCACATGTCTCTTTTCTAATCAGGGCTAATTATCTGTATTTTTAAGAGGCCCAGCATTATCTGATAGAAGCTTGGGAGCTTGTAAATAACATTAAACAACAATCGTTCTTCCAGTGAGGAAAAAGCTGAGCGTTATATTCGGCGCAAGGTAACTGGATAGCACTCTGTCATTCAGAACTCAAGGGTTATAGAGTTATACGGCATAGCCCTAACTCTTTTGGGATCAGCCCGCCAGGGCACCGTGGGTGAACAGTTCTCATAGGAGGACTGATAGACAGTAGATGTTCGATAGAAAGTTGACTCAGACAGACTTCAACGTAAAGGAATTAGAAGAGAAGAACATTTTGAATTGCATTTCAAAGTAGGCATTATTTCAGTAGGCAGAGATTGTAGAGAAAGATCATTTTGCAGGGCAAACAAATGAAAGACAAAGCACAACCACACATAAAGGTACCAAAGTAGACCGAGCAGGTAATCTCAGCAATCCTTGTCTCTGAAGTTATATGATAATTAAGACAGTTATGGTCGAAAGGGATGCCATCAGACCCATCGCCACATAGTGATTTTATATTCTCAGTTAAAACACATAACACTTCACCCGTGACTACGTTGCCTGATTTAAGTCTCACATTAACCCATGGAAGATACCTTACTATTTTTCCTTCATTAATGAGATCAGCGGAGTTAAAGAAAGGCCAGACAACTTGCTAAGTTTTGAAATACTGTTCAACCCAGAAGAGATGTTGCTCCCATGATGCCTTGTGGGGCATGAAAAGCAGCTTATCTTCATGTGGGCTCTGAAAATCTGGAGCCGGAGCTATCCCAAAAGCTGTTGCCTGTACATGGGATATTCTTCTAGCTGGGCTGCCTGGTCTGGCTTCAGTGGGAGAGGAAGTGTCTAGCCTCACATAGACTTGAAGTGCCAGGGTAGGAGGGTATTGGGAGGAGGGCTCAGAGGAGAAGGGGAGGTGGGGAATGGGGGAAAGATTGTGGAAGGAAGGGGGTGATCTGGAAGAGAGCAGTAAGTGGGATGAAAAGCGAAAATGTAAAAAAAAATTAAAGAAAAAAGTGAACAACATTGGCAGATGTGTCCTTCATGTTAGAAAGGAATGAAATTGATTTGGTATTCCTGACCAACTGAGATTATAAAGAAAATAAGGTTGGGGCTTCTATTACACAACGAAAGAGAAGGGTTAAGACCAACCAGGCCACTGGCAGCCTGGGCCCGGGAAAGGGGAGGTAGCCAATGAATATCAGGCATTGTTCCTTGTCATCAGGTGAGGAGGTAGACAAAGATGCTGGGGTAGAGGAGACTGAAAGGGGATGTGAAGAACCATTCTAGTTGTTTCTGAGAATTCCACACTAGTGCATTTAAAGAATAAACGTGGTAGAAAGAACTAATTTCTTCTTCAAGATTTACAGCAACATTATTATAAAGGGACTCGGCATTTCCCCCCATGTTTTATAAGCTATTTTAAAAAGAGAACGTTCATTTCAATGCCGTGGTCTTTTACATCCTTCAGTGATCCAGTTGAGCTATTCATAGTTTGTTAAGGAACTTCAAAATCATTTCAAGGTGAAATGATTTAGTGAGGTACATCAAGTATTTAAAAAGGAGAAATTGTTAGGAGAATGTGAACTTTAACCAGCCTGTATTTATACATCTGTGCACACATGTGCATAGGAAACAATAGTAATTGGGAAGGAAGAGGCTATCAATTTGGGTTGAGTTAGAGGAAGGGGGGCTAGAAGGGGCTGGATAGCATAGCGTAAAGGGAGGGCAAATAGGTAATTATATTTTAATTAAAACATAAAAAAATAAATAAGATGAAAAGAATAATTGAGCACCTAAAACACTGTAATTATGCATTATTTGAAGAAAGAACACATTGGAGAAATTCCAGGTGATTCCGTTTTTCTAGAACATCACAGAATGCTCTCACAGGCATCTAAATGGCACAGACTATTGGAGGTGTAGGGGAGGGTGTATGGCATTGTCTTGTGACTTGCATGAGAACTGTCCCCTATAGGTTCACATATCTGGTCCCCAGTTGATGTGTATCACTTGGGAAGGTAATGGAACCTTTAGGAGATGGGATGATTTCTGGAAGAAGTAGTCAGTGGGTGATGAGGGTGACAGCCTTGCCCTACGCCCTGGGTTTTCTGTTTTCTGTGTGTGAATGGCAGCAATCAGGCAGCTTGTTGCCCCCACCTCCATGCCATGCCTTTCCTGAAACAGTTTCCCGGGAATCGGAACCCAAAATGAGCCCCTTTCTTGAACCGCTTGGGGTCACGGTATTTTATCAGAGAAATAGAAAAGTAACTAATTATTACTCTATATGTGGTTTGCCATCACCAGAGATGTTAAGAAGCGCATGACTTCAATGTGCTATGCCATTTCCCATATTACCAATAACTCGTATCAATACCTTAGGTAAGTTCTGAAGCTTCCGTGATTCCCCATAAGAGGAGTAAAAAAAAAGTCTTGCTGGAATGATAGCAGAGTTAATGAGAGAGTCAATATTTCAAATAAATCCGTAATTAACAAGAGATTTTCAACAGCCCATATTTAAAATAATGTATTTTGTTGAACCGAGATTCTGAATAGTACACTTAAAACCTACAAACATTATAGGTTTTCCTCATTTTTATTTTTCTCTGTAACATTCTTTCTACTCAATTATTATTATTCTTGCTGAGTTTGAGTTTCACTTATGTGCCCTCTGTATTAGACATCGCATGTCTCTTCCTTATCTTGACTGAGTTGCTATGCACGGGTATCCACTCTGATGGCACTATGTGGCTCTCCCCTTCAGTCACCACATACTTGGCTATGCTTCCCGAAAATTTGAGACATTCAGTTGAAGTCTTTAAGATGACCACATCAAAATGTCAAATTATTTAAGATTTAAAAAATATTTTCTTCAATAAAGCTAAAAGTTTGTTTATATTTATGTTTATCAGCATGCCTTCTGATCCTCGTTTTTCTTTTCTTTTTTAACGCCATTGTCTGGAGCATAAACTCCATAGCCACAGTCGCAATTGATAAGGAAGGTTTAAACCTAAAAATGCTGCAAATCACTAACTCCTATTAATACCTTTCTTTCAGTAGTATCACTGCTCTAAATGATATGTTTTGAACCATAAAATGTAAGGGGTGGGCTCCAAAATGCTACAAGACCAAAGTCCACAATCCTAACCACTCTGAACTCCTGAAGACCCTAGTCACCGGTTTCCATAGTATCTATTCCGTTTTTTCCTTTTGGTCCCACAGAATTGATCTTAGATTATAATATCAATTTATTTCTAAACACAGATCTCTATAAGGCTTTGTAAAACACACCGAGAATCAATGTTTAATTGCAAATTCAAGCTATAAGTCAAGCATGCAAACTCATTTAAAGAGGCCAATGGTAGCTATAGTTCTTTTTTTTTTTTTTTTTTTCCGGGGCTGGGGACTGAACCCAGGGCCTTGCACTTGCTAGGCAAGCACTCTACCACTGAGCCAAATCCCCAACCCAGCTATAATTCTTTTTTTTTATTAATCATTTTATTCTTTTACATTTCAAATGATATCCCCCTTCTCAGTTACCCCTCAACAAACCCCCTTATCCCATCCCCCACCTCTCCCTCCCCTTTGCCTTTATGAGAATGTTCCTCCATCCACTCACCCACTCCCACCTCACTGCTCTAGCATGCCCCTACGCTCAGGACCAAAGGCCTCTCCTCCCACTGAGGTCAGATAAGGCCATCCTCTGTTACATATGAATCTGGAGCCATGATTCCTTCCACATATACTCTTTGGATGGAAGTTTAGTCCCTAGGAGCTCTGGGTATGACCCACAATTCTTATTGGTGAAAGGAGCATAGGGAGTCTCTGAATGGTGATGGAATGAGTGATTTAGTAAGAACACCATTGGAAAAAACAGACTTCACCAGAAAACTGATTTCCTTCACTGTAAATATAATTTACAAAGTTTACCTTTGTGAGTAGCATACCACATGGAGTAATATAAACATTAGAAACAACTGAGGCTCAGTTCACACAAGAAGCAGGGCACATTTGGTTTTGATGCCGTGAGAGCTCTGATGAGGAATCTAATGCCTGATTTACTAGTATGCTGAAAATTTAAGAACATGGTTGAAAATGACTCAGGCTTGCCAACATTTAACTTTTTATTTGTCACCATACTCAAAGCTCAAGTCCAAGTGGATCGTGGATCAAGGACTTCAACATAAAACCAGATACACTGAATTTAGTAGAAGAGAAAGTGGGAAAGAGCCTTGAACTCATTGGCACTGAGGGAAATTTCCTAAACAGAACTCCAGTGGCTCAGACTCTAGATCAAGAATTGATAAATGGGACCCCATGAAACTGGAAAGTTTCTGTAAGGCAAAGGACATAGTCACTAAGACAGATCAGCATCCTACAGACTTGGAAAAAATCTTCACTAACCCCACATCTGATAGAGGGTTAATATCCAAAATATATAAAGAACTCAAGAAACTAACCAGCAAAACACCAAATAGCCCAATCGAAAAAAATGGGGTATAGAACTAAACCAAGAATTCACAATAGAGGAATCTCAAATGGCTGAAAAGCACCTCAAGAAATGTCCAAAGTCCTTAGTGATCATAGAAATACAAATCAAAACAATCCTGAGATTCCACCTTATACCAGTCAGAATGGCTAATTTCAAAACCTCAGGTGACAATAAATGCTGACAATATGTGGAGAAATAGGAACACTCCTCCATTGCTGTTGGGATTGCCAACTGGTACAACCACTCTGGAAATCAATTTGGAGGTTCCTCAGAAAATTGGAAATAGACCTACCTAAAGATCCAGGAATACCACTCTTGGGAATATACCCCAAAGATGCCTCACCATGCCACAGGGGCATATGTTCTACTATGTCTATAGTGGCCTTATTTGTGACAGCCAGAAGCTGGAAACAACCCAGATTTCCCTCGATAGAAGAATGGATACCAAAAATAAAGCTCAGCTATTAAGAATGAGGACATACTGAGTTTTGCAGGCAAATGGATGGGAACTAGAAAATGCCATCCTGAATGAGGTAACTCAGACCCAAAAAGGACATGCACGATATGTTCTTACTAATAAGTGGATATTAGCCAAAAAAAGTGCAGAATACCCAAGATACAGTCCACAGAACTCAAAAAGGTCAACAAGCTGAAGGACCCAAGTGAGGACGCCTTCATTCCATTTGGGAGGGAGAAGAAAGCAACCACAAGGGGGAAAGGAGGGAGGGAAAGGGGAAGGAATACAGATGGGTGGGAAGGGAGAGGGGAACATGATCTGTACTGGGTGGGGGAAAAGGACTGAAGCCCTGAGGGCTGGCAGAAAGAATAGAAACAGGCGACCCAGGGAGGAAGGAGGTTGGGAAGACCCTCTAGAATGTACCAGAGACCTGGGGGGTGAGAGACTCTCAGGATTCAAGGTGGGAGTGGGCTAGATGAAAGGCCCTGCACCTCCAGAAGAAAGACAGGGCATCAAGTGAGGGATGGGGTTGCTATCTCACAAGCAAAGCTCTGACCCATAATTCTTCCTGTCTGAAAGAAATGCAGGGATGGAAATGGAGAAGAGCCTGAGGAAAAGAAGGTCTGGTTACAGGCCAAAAGTGGGTTCCAGCTCAAGGGGAGGCCCCAAAACCTGACACCATTACTGAAGCTATAGGGTGTTCACAAAAAGGGACCTACCATGACTACTCTCCAAAGGACCCAACAAGCAGCTGAAAGAGTCAGATGCAGATATGTGCACTCAACTAAAGAACAGCAGCTGCTGACCCCTGTGGTTGTATTAGGGAAAAGCTGGAGGAAGCTGGGCAACGCTGTAGGAGGACCAGCAGTCTCAATTAACCTGGACCCCTGATCACCAACCAGGCAGCATACACCAGCTGAGATGAGGCCCCAACACATACAGCAGAGGACTCCAGGGGTCTGTGTTCAGTCCCGGAGAAGATGCACTAACCCTCAAGGGACTGGAGGCCCCAAGGAGTTTAGAGGTCTGGTAGGGTGGGTGGAGTAGGGACATCCTTGTGGAGACAGGGGTGTGGGGGGGGAGTGTGGGGGTGGGGAGGAGGTATGAGATTTGGAACTCTCAGGGGTGGACTGGGAGGGGAATAAAATCTGGAGTGTAAAAATGAATGAATGAATGAATGAATGCATGAAAGAAAGAAAGAACAAAAGGAAGGAAGGAATGAAGAAAGAAAGAAAGAAAGAAAGAAAGGAAGAAAGAAAGAGAAAAAATGATTCTACTGAGCAGATAAAATTATTCAACATAATTATTCTAAAATTTAAGCTACTGGTGATGCAACTGAGTCAAAGATGTTAGTTCTAAAGCAGAACCGCCAAACGCTATCACAGCACAATATGGAGAACATTAAAATGCCTCTGAAAATTTGTCCTGTCAACGGTGAGAGACATATCAGTGGCCAACACATCTCCCAACAGCACCGATTTTCCCACAACTACTACTGTAATCTCTTCAGCTGTGCTCTGAAAGGGTGTTCATAGCGGCGTCTCAACCAATCTCCTCATGAAACATGAATGCCAAGTGTTACTCTTTCAGCTCAAGCCATCAAGGTGCAGGGACTGAGGAGAGCATGTGCACCCAGAGCACTCATACTGGTCAATAATGAAAATGGACAGAAAAGTAAGTTGGAAGGCAATCAATTACTATTGGTATATAAATATAAAGCATAAAGAGAAATTGAAAATAATCTAGCTGGTAATTGCTTGAAAAGAAAAGAAACACATACGAGCAAGAGAAAAAGAGACAAATGATCCAGGTTAACCAGCAAGAGGCACAACTTTGCCTCTTGATATCCAGAGAAAATATCTAAGGTTCGAGCATTAGTATTTTTTTCTCAGTAATAGGGAATAAGTGATTTTAAAAATGTTTAGCATGTAATTCTTTATAAACATGCTACTTTTGTGACTAGAAAATTATGCGATGCATTTTTAAAGTCATGTTTGATTAATAAAAGTACGTATCAGGGAAAAATCAATACCAGAAAATGTCTGTCGTCTAAGCTGTGTTGGATATAAAACAAATTGTGCACCCAGGGGACTCCCAGGACAAAAGCGATGACAGCAGTGCCACTGATGGAGATTAATGGCCCTCACCTCACAGTCCTATCACCAAGCAGAAGGATCCGAATGGAATTTCCAACCTGTGTAATTTACTTGCTACTTATCATCCTGTGTCCTTACCTATAACACAGCTTTGATGCTAGTGCTTCTTTTACGAGTTCATTCACAGTATATTTTAGAAAAATCTCTCCAGGTAAAAGTTGTTATGTTAGCTCTTCCCCTGGAGTCCTTTGGAGAACCCAGGCTGCAACACAGCCCCTTCCCTTCCTTGCATTTGTCTCCTCAGGGTTTTCAGCTGTGCCCTGTGTTCCCCAATAATACCTTTCAGATTCTGCACACAATGGCTCTGAGTCCCTTTAGATCTTCCAGTGTGCACGGCACTCTTTGTAATAGTAGCAATAACGGTAACCAGCATCTCCAGGGGGCGTCGCATCCAAGCTTTGGCACCCAATCCATCACACGCTTTCATTTAACACTCGCCACAGCTATAGAGCAGGTGCTTCCTGTTTCAAAGGTAACAGAGGCAGGACTCGAACACTGCTTCATTTCCCAGGGGCACAGCGAGTGAGTGGCAGATGATAGAACCTCAGGTAGTGTCCTTGCATAGGATGGGATGTGGACTATTTCTCCTTTAACTGTGTCAGGGATTAATTTCCATTTCACGCAGAGAACATTCTCATTTCAGTCTAGAACATTTCTCTCTCCCTGTTCAACTTATCTCTATTTTTCTAAGTCTCTTTTTTCCAAAATTCATTGTAGTCTTTCTATCTAATCTTGCACTCTCTCTCTCTCTCTCTCTCTCTCTCTCTCTCGTCCTCTCTCCCTCTCTCTCTCCCTCTCCCTCTCCCTCCCTCCTCCTCTGCCCTCTTTGGGTTATTTAGCAATGCTTCACAGAATTTGCATAAGCCAAGAATATCTTTTTTTTGAGTACATATTTTAAATTATGTGTACTGTGTGTGGATCTATGCATGTAAGTACATGGGCCTGTGGAAGACACAGACATTATTTACAGGCCATCATGGAGTCACAGGACACTGTGAGTTGTCTAATATGGGTTCTGGAAACCAAAGTTGTGGCTTATACAAGATTAGTATATATTCTTAAATACCGAATCATATATCTAGTTCCACATCTAGGATATTCTTGATAAATAAAATTGCAAAGCTCAAATTTGATCTCCATTAATATTTGAAACAATGGATATGATGGCTCACAAGAATTACCAAGGAGGGAGGCAGTTTAGAGATCAATGAGTCTACTTACTATTAGTAAGAAAGTTACCTGAGCTTCCAAAGCTCGGTTACATAGATGTGCACTGACAGTGTTGATCTCCACTGTAAAGGATTAATATGGAGCTTGGCAACACCACACATAGGAAAGTGTCATCTACATAGTGGGCAGGTGACAAAGAATGACTGTAGGTCACATAGTCAATGTCACTATGCATTCAAGCAGAACAGTGATTTTCAGTCATGTTACCCAACTGAGCTCTGAAATTTTTGAGAAGTCCTTAATCCAGAAGCACACGTGAGAAGGAAGAACAGATGCTTAACAGGACTATTTTTGGGGGATCCTAAAGGTCATGTGTGTGTGTGTGTGTGTGTGTGTGTGTGTGTGTGTGTGTGTGTGTGTGTGTGCGTGCGTGTGCATGTGTTTTGTGTTTGCATGTTCATATGTGGAGGTCAGAGGACAACTTTTAGGTCTTTTCTTTGTCCAGGGAACTGAACTCGGGTCACGAGGTTTAGCAGCACGTGCCTTAACCTGCTGAGCTATCCTGTCAGCCCCAGGGACTCTTCTTTTCAGCTTTCCGAACAGAACCATTCCACAGCACTTTACTTTGGAAATAAAATAAACAGAAAGCAGCAGGGAAGATGTCAACAGTGCTGTCTGACCCCACTGAAGAGCTGGAGACAATGACACTTCAAGCTACTGCTCTATTAGAAGTGGGGCATAATGTGTGTGTCTGTTTGTCGGAATATGGTCCTTTATAAGAAAACAACCAAGAAAGAGGTGAAGTCCAACCTCAGAGGATGTGTTCAGCAACCCGAATGTTTATTTACTCACTTGGCTCCTTTCGTCTGTCTTCTGATAACACTCACGTTTTAGGATCTACCGTCACGTTCATATGAAAATCCAATTATTAATGGCTACAGAAACCACCCAGTTCCCCTTCTTTCATATATACATCAACATTCTAGGCCTGTAAGAGACTCTTACAGTGTCTCGATTATGAGGGATATTCTGCTGCTTCCTTAATGGCTGTGAAACATTAATGACTTTCCACCCTGTAAAGGTCAGAACCAAAGAGACAAGCGGTTCACCTATGGCCACCTAGCCACCTCACTATGAACTACACTGGAAAACCCTCATAAACGCTTACGAGAGCTTTTACAGTTGGTGGAATTTAGCCCAGAAATCCAAATTATCAACTGGCTACCAACTGATTTTCCAGAAATGTCTATCCACATTTGTTTGTATCTAATCAAGCTTCAATGACTGTGAAAGAAGAATAACAACAAAATCAAATTAAAATTTCTCTTTGTTGTTTTCTTCCCAACAGCCAAACCATCAAGTCCAATAAATCAAACAGTGATCTGTGTTGAGAACACGGCCTCACCGCACATGATTTTTTAATTTTTTTCCTTCCCTCTCAACCTGTTCTTCTAATTTAACTCCTTAATGTTATTCAAAATAACAACTGCACAGTGTGCTATTGGTACTCTACAAAGACAGTTCCCCTCTGAGGAGAACAGCACAACATCCTTTGGCTGTAGCGTCAAAACCACACCACTTATTTAGTGCTTAATGCTCTATTTTAAATATTACAAGATAGACGGTTTGATATATATGGGGCTATGCATATGTATAAATTAATGCTTTACCTCCAGGGATGTTTCCTGCTGGTCCTTAACTTTAGGAGCATCACCTGGAAGGTTTCTGCTACAAAGACTGTTCTGTCCCAGCACCCAAAGTTCTGACTCAATGGATTATGGTTGCTAGGAGCAACAGGGGGTTTTGATCCAGTTGCTCCATGGCCCATTCTTTGAGAAACACTTTAGGTACTTTAGTGTGTGTGTGTGTGTGTGTGTGTGTGTGTGTGTGTGTGTGTGTGTGTGTGTGTGTGGTGTGTTTGGGTGTGTTGTGTGTGTGTGTGTGTGTGTGTGTGTGGTGTGTATGTGTGGTGTGTGTGTGTGTGTGTGTATGTATGGTATGGATGGTAGGTCTACTAAGTTTATTTAGTGTTCATATATGTTGTAAGAGGGAAGGGTGATGTTTATAATAAGTGTTTCAAATATTATTATCTAAATTTACATAAAAGTCTATCAGAGAAATTCACTAATAGAGGCTATGATGTGGCTTGTATTTCTTCTGCCCTGGATAATCAGGGACAGCCTCTCCTATCAGCATCAGGCTATTTTTGGGAGTTAGTTACATAAAGCATGGGATGATAGGTTGTAAATTACAGACACTGTTTATGATCGCAGTCAGTCCTCCGTATCTGCAGACCTAACCAACTGCAGACAGAGAAGGCTTGAAATAATATTTGTATTGAACACATACGTAGCTTTCTTTTCTTATTATTCCCTAATAAAAACAGTTTAACAATTATTCACATAGAATTTAACATTGAATTAAGTACAAGTAACCAAAACATGCTCAAAACACACGGGCGAATCTGCATAAGTTGTATGCAAATATTGCAACTTTCATATAAGGCAAATGATCCCCCTGGATACCAAGGTACAACTGTACATAGAAACGCACACAGTTAATAAAGAAGGTCCCATGAGAGTACACTTCTCAGACACACTGACAAAGTGCCGAGATTACAATCTTCCAGTCGGCAGAGGAAATTTAAGGAAAACAGTGAGACACTGATCGCAACTCAGAATTTCCTTTTACTTTGTTACACAACAGCAAAACATCCTTTGCCATTCTTGTTTTCTAAGCACTGTTCAATTTTTCAGAATTGCAACTTTAAAGAAATCTCACTAATAGATTTCACAAATGAGACATGAAGTTACTTAGCAATGTCTCAAATATGCAGCCATGAAGGTTCTGTCATTATTCCTTCAGAAAGACTCAATGCATTACCATGCCAGCAACGCAACTGATTCTGTTTGCTCATTACACAGCTCTAAGGCTTTAAAACTTGGTTCCTCTCCTTGTGGCATTGCATTCTTCCTTTGCTGATTGATGCTTTCAACATGGGACATTGTAAAAAAATGTTTAAAATGTTTACATTTATAGCGTGTGTGTGTGTGTGTGTGTTACACACACGCTTGTGTGTGCACATGTGTAAAAGTAGAGTCTTGAGAGAGCGGAAGAAGTAATCAAACAGATACAATTGGATTTAAAACCCAAATGAGTGGAAACAAAATGCAAAAACGGTGACAGCAGCAACACAGCAAACTAATCGCTGTCCCATAGCCGCTCTCTCGCTATGTGGTCAGGGACAATTGCTAAATGTGAGGGTGTCTCAGTTGCTTCCCCATCACATCAGGGTAGCAATGGCACCCATTTGAAAGCTCTGAGACTACTGCATCACTGAGCCCTCACAAGTTATCTCTGTCATTTATCACTAGCACTTAAGTGTTTATTAGAAAATCACAAGCCAGGAATGGAGATTTTTCATTAAACACAATTATATATAGCCCTGGCCTATGATACTACTTTGTTGTTGTTTGTTTTCTTCCCCCAATCCACTGAGTGAATGCAGAAATAGTGCCCTAGCCAATAAGTGCATTGAGGAATTACTATACGAAACACTGAGTCATGCTTCATGTTCTGGGAGGCTCTTAGATCATAGTCTACATGGAAAAGCTTTTACCTTTTAGGATTAAAGAATACTTACATCCAACCAGTGGACAGAAGCCAGGGACCCCTGTGGTTGAATTAGGGAAAGGCTGGAAGAAGCTGAGGAGGAGGGCGATCCCATAGGAAGACCAGCAGTCTCAACCAACCTGGACCCCGAGATCTCTCAGACACTGGGCCACCAACCAGGCAGCATACACCAGCTGGGATGAGGCCCCGGACACATATACAGCAGAGGACTGCCTGGTCTGGCCTCAGTGAGAGAAGATGCAGCTAGAGAGAGAGAGACTTGAGGCCCCAAGGAGTGGTGAGACCTGGTGGGGCGAGGGTGGGATGAGGACATCCTCTTGGAGACAGGGGAGAAGGAATGGGATGAGGAACTGTAAAGATTAAAGATAATTAAAAAAGAGAAATTTCTGAAAAATAAAAGAGTAAAAGTGTAGCCTTCCTTGTCTATTGTTGACTTACTGTTAAATTATCTGCAACCATTTAGAAGTAACAGCCTGCCAGGTAAAGCTTGACTTATTTCCAAGGGGAGGGAGCATTCAATATACTAGTGACTAAGCAATAAAGGAGGGAAGGGGAAGGAGACATTTACCTAACTGTAAGGAGGAATGAGTTACTTTTTCTGTCCGGATGTACTGTTAAAGATGACTCTCAGCCACGCCTCGTCAGCATGGGGATTAGATGATGGCTTTTATCGGAGGCAGTTAAACATAAATGATAAATAGACTCCAATTATTACAGCTTTTATTACACCTAAGTAGAAAAATCATTGCCCTTAAAATTCACCTGTACTCTATCTGGATTACAGAGTGAGAGGGAAGGCTAGCTTTTGGGTATCTGTTTGCATGGTGACTCTGTGGTGTGGCATCACTGGTACCTAGTTAATTCCTTCTTCATCAAAGGAATGCATTTCTCCTGAATTCTAGCTTCATGTGTTAACAACATCACCGTATTGTTTAATTCATAAGGTAATGCTATTTTAGGAAGAGCATTATCTCTGTGTTCACTGGGCAGAAGCTCCTACTTCAGGATGATGCTGTAATGCACCCCTTGCTTCTTTTTTTCTGGATGATAAAATTTCTGCGGGACACATGGGACAATCTCATCCTACCCTGGATCAACCTTTTAGTCCCCATAAGCCTCAACTCATTTTGTGTGCTCTCTCCTTGGGCTTCCAGGATTCTTGGCAGAGAGCATTCATTAGTATAACACGCATTATAAAAGCTTAGCTCTCAGAGGCCAGGCAGAGGCTCATTTGTGCAGTCACCTTTCCTACTCTTGTTGCGAATGGGGACCATGAAGGTCTGTGACTCCTGGCACTCATTAAAATCCCAGGTAGTAAGTGTACACAGCGATTGGTGCTGCTGACAATGTTCCTTCATTTACACCTGAGTTCCCTTATCATAAATAGGATGTTTTACAACAGTCTGTAATCGTATTCCCTAAAAGAACCTGATTGTTGACTTCTTGTTTCAGTAGCATTAAGATATTTTCAAGGTCTGCAACGACACAAGGACCTCATCTAGAATGCCTTCTTAGTAGTGATGAAGAGGCTGCCAATAAAAACACTTTATTTATGGCGCGTAGAATACTTCTTGGGCAGAGACATTTCATTCACAGCATATAGAGTTATCAGAGAAAAACTGTCTGATCTCTTCTTCTCTTTCCATTCGGCTGTTTTTGCTTGTTTGTCTTTTGATACGTGGCAGATTCTTCTGACTTAGGCTGGATAACATAATGTTTGAAACAGAGATACAAGGGACTATACAAGCCACTTCCCTACAAAGGCTCAAATTCACCTTAAAAGTTAAAAATTAAACAACAGAGAAAGCCAAACCTTTGAAGTTCATTTATAAAATGTCTGCGACACTGGAATACCTTAATCAGTCAACTTCTTTTTTTTTTACTGATATCTTAGGAAAGCTTAAGTGTAAAACTTGAAAGCATTCTAACCAAGGCAGAAAAATATTTTTTCACCAGATGTTATCAGAGTTATTAATTTGTCTTTTTATAAAGTCTGCTTAGGCTGTGTTGTGTTAGTACTGAACTGTTTTACTACAAAAGAATGTTTAAATACTCATTATAATAATCTAGAGAGAAATAATCAGTCAGATGTTTTGCCCAAATAGCTTCATAAAAATATCCACCCCAGCCCATTCAAGCATATGACTTAGATAACTTTCTGCTCTGAATCTTCCTAACCTGCTATTGAGACTTTCTGACAAAGAGTTCTTTCAGTCTTCCATTTTATTGGGTATAATTTGAATAACACTATTTGAAGAAGATATTAGCAAGGGTCTGGGGACATGGTGGGCTACAGACTCAGTGTAAGAGGAACACTGCTTCAATTTGAAATTTTAAAGCAAAAACAAGCAAATGAGCAAAGGAACGAACAAAACCAAAACCAAACCCAGTTCCTGCTAGAGGTGGACTAGAGCCATACACTGTCGGCCACATGCACATCCTTGTGAAGCTGGAGGCTGGCCACAGGAAGGGGAGGAAAGCAGAAGAACCACAGAGATGGATGAAAAGGCACACATCAGGTGTCCACCCAGGCCCTGCCCTCCATGTGAACAAACATTTCCTCTCCATTTTGAGAAGCCCACTCACTGCACCTTTTTCATCTTGCTATTTTGAAGAACCATGAGCATGGAAATAAGGGAAGAGGCCCAGAGTAAATATAAACTGATAACTAACACTATAGGGTGAATGCAGTAAAATTGAGACCAGGAGCAATGCATTAGGGCCACACGATAATAAGCAGTAGTGGGAAATGACAAGGCAAGGGGTGTTCACCCTGCCCCTAGTGGGCTCTGAAAAATGCCCAGAAAACTCCTTTCTCTATACAAGGCCAAACTCAAGCAAACGTGAAAAGCCCAGCCAATACGAGAGACATTAATTATTCGATGTTGCAGAACCATAATTGCTGATTCTCTGTTCATCCCCTGGCATCTACGATGCTTATAATTGGACAGGTACGATACAAGCAGCCAATTTCAGACCACAGCTAATAAAGGAGGCTTGAAACGCTTAGCGTTGTTAGATTTTTGTGTCCAACATAATGCTAATCCTACGGATTTTCATATTGTCATTCCTCTAGGGTAAATTGATGGTGTTGCCCAGGGTACAGGCCATGAATATAGATCTCTGCCCCATGCCCAGTCGTTTTCTTCCTATGTCTCTACAGTTTTGATTACTAAAGGTATTTCTTTCTGGGAATATCAGACCTTCCTCCCAGTGTCATCATTCCAACAAATGCTATCCATTTATGTATTTTTAAAGGACAGTTGATTATTTTTTCTGAGATTAAAAAAAGAAAAAAGAAAAAAAGAGCTGGCCTCAAGCTTCCACAATGAGTCTTTAAAGATCACCACGAGGGACCATCTTTTAGAGCATATCATGCCAATCTAGAGCTTTACTAAGGAATTTTAAAGTATTTCAGATATGGACATGCATATGATTAACTCTCCAAAGAAGCTGTTGGAATTTTCTCATGCTCTGATAAAAATTTAAAAAGTGCTCTCATGAAGAGTAGCCACTCGTGTTCATTGAAGGTCCCGTACAAGCCTCCTAGAATTGAGTCACTACTCCGGGATTCTAAATGTATTAAAAACACAGGCAATTTTCGGTCACCCTAGGGAAGAAGACAGAGAGATCATCTACATTTTTAATTACAGAAGACAGAGCGAGGCCTGAAATCTAAGAAAGGAAATAGCATGCATGGTCGTGCTAATTAGATGAGGAGGGCATTCTCCACAGATGTGCGCTATTAGGCCCAACAGTCATCACTGACAAGATGGCGGCTAAGAAGTGGGCTATCAGACACAATCCCAAGAAAGTAGTTGGCCTATGCAGGTACATATATTTAAAACCATTTTAAAATCTCTCATGGAAAGAGTAAGGCAGCCTTTGGTCTAATTCTGTAGCCGCTGTTTACAAACAGCACACATGGTGCATTCTAACAAGAACGGTAAGGTGGTAGGTCTGAAGATTTCATTTCATCATAAAGAAAAAAATGACACTTAAGGTCCACAGTAATGTGACAATCTCTCTGGCTAGGAAAGGAGACATGACAAACAGCACTGAGCAATAAACAGCTGTCATTTATACCTTTAACTTGAAAGTGACAGTTAAAAGAAATAGTTCTTTGTAAGCAACGTTCCACACTAATGCTCATAACTTTTATACGTGCAAATCCGGAGACACCTTACCATCCCGTAAGACCACGGCTCATTTCTCCATGCAGTTTTCACCTCTTAAGTAGGCACCATGAAGTGGAAAACACACACATGCGTAAGGGTATGCTCATGTGTGATGCTCAGTTCAAAAAAAAAAGAACCCCAACATTCATTCCCCTCAGTGTAGAATATTTTGACCTGGAAACAGGATCATTCTTTGCATCCAAGATTCAGCTTCTTCTCACTAATTCAGATGTGAGGTGCCTCTCTAAATTTACCACCGCGAGCGCACAGCAGCTAGTGAGAACGAACGCCATTTTACAGACCCTGGGTGTGACCACTGATCTTTATGAAGGGAAGCAATCAGCTCATAAAAATAACTAGCTCTAAAATCCATTTAAATAAACGAGTCTATCTAAAATATTTCTTTCAATATTTCATATGATTAAGAACGGAGTGATTACCATATGTTAACCTTTAGAAATTTGCTGTCTCAATTAGATTCACTGAGCAGTATTATACAAGGCTGAAGTGCTCAATAATCTTAAAATGGCAAAAATTACTCACAATTCTAAGAAAATCTATATTAACAAAAAATATTTCTGGTCCTTTATTTACTCTAAAAATATATGTCTTGCAAAAGCAAAACATAAGAGTGAAATCTGTTTGGTTTAATGGAGTCATAGCTGCTCTTTCCCATCCTAGGCTCCTTATTAAGGGAGAGAAAATTACACAGATTTTTTTTTGAATCATGGAATTAAGTGATAGCATGGAAGAAAATCCTGGCCGTACTTATCAACTGAAGGATCTCCTTTCTAAGATCAAGGGTTAGCCCAGAAGGATCCAGTGCAAACAATGCTGCTGTGGTACTGCAGGAGGAAGGTCACTGACTGACAGCCATGCTCAGCTATAACTGGTACCGTAGATAGCCACACATCGTTCCTGTGGCCATGCATTCCTGAGTCCTTTACAACCGACGCCTTCAGATAACATTGCCAATCGTATATTGTACTTGGGGGAAAATACACAAACTACCCAGTGTCATCCAAATAAAACCGATTGATATAAACCATCTGTCAGTTTGCCAGATTTTTAAACAAAAGCTCCTCGCCGTAATTTGTCATTGAAATTATCCATGGGATAATGGGACACTTGAATCCCACACATATACACACCTGCCTAAGGATGTACCAGACTTCCACCGTTAGCTTTCTATTCAGCTCCGTTTGTTATATCATCCTTCAATCTTACACAGGATGATCTCTTTTAAAAATACAATTTTCCCTCTCACTGCTGCAGCTGCTCCTACTGAACACCCAGTGTTGCCAGAGAAATCACATCTCCACATATATGTAAAATCAGGGAAACAAGCTGTTTTATCACCCGGTTTAAAATACGCTCAATCAGAGAAAAGAACAACTACTACACAATCCGACTTGATGAGCAGCCGAAGACGAAAATACACTCAGATGCAGTTACGGAATCCAGGGTGTATTTTATTCAGGGAGGTTTGGATGAGGCAAAGGGCACATCTCGCCTCAGGTTTTCCAAATCCCAGGATCAACAGGTGGGACGCATATGGCTCACATAATCTAAAATAGCCTTGGGAATGTTCTGGAATATCATCCTCCCCGGCTTCAGTGTAGGGAAAAGAATAGAACTTTCTCCTAGTAAAATGTTATTTAAAACATTATATCTTTTATAAAAAATAAAAAAACCCTGCCATAAGTTTTAATGAGAACAATAATTATTCCATATTAGAGATAAAGTGCATCGTCAACTATCATCTTCCAGTAAGTTATCAAACAGGTCACCTGACTGCAAAGCAAAAATTTGAATATAGACCGACTACACAGATTCAACCAATCAGCATTAAATCAATATCGCACAGGCAGAGAGAAGGAGGACGCGGAAAAGAGTGTGTAAACTAGGGAACTGAGCCTTACTCTTGACGGTCGCTGTCCGGGTACAGTTGTAAAGAATAGCCAGCTCCCCGAACACTTTCCCGGGACCCATGGTGCACAACTTCACGCCTTCTTTTGTGACTTCGACCTTCCCATCTGCAAGAAGAAAGGAAGCCGCATTACATTAATTTTCTCCCATGCCATTTCCATTACTGTGGCTTCACTATGAGATTTTTTTTTTTTAAAGCAACAGTGAACCAATGGAAACCAAGTTTTCCACAATAGGATGATGCAGGAAGTGCAGTAAAATATGCACGTTAAGAATCCCTTCTCTTAAATTCTTCACCGACAGATTTGATGTGAGACTCCAAGAAAAGGCTGGCAAAAAGTGGGCATGAAAACAGAAGCATAGAAAACTATTGCATATGTAATTTTTAGCAAACCACGATAATTCCAATTTTAACATTATTTTACATCCAAAAGGAGACTTGAGTAAGTGGGCACATTTTCTACAGCATGCCTCAGACTTGGAAATTCTCATTTTGAGCAAGGCGGTTATTATAAAGGGAGAAATCGCTCCGACCCTTGGGCATTATTTAATTGCAACTTTTGGTATCTGTTTATTTGAAAACATCTTATCTGACCAAGGCAAACTGTTTCTCTGCTTCCCGGCCTGTGAAGTTGACTCTCAGTCAGAAAATAAAGCAACCACGAAGCACTAGGACTGTTTATGCCCCACAATGGGGTGAGAGAAGGAAATGCTAAAGAAGGAAAAAGCTAAGGAAACGCTACACACTGGGTACAGATTGCTGCTCAGAATTAGGACGCCGAGTGCTATTCATGGGGGAAATACTAATTTTAAAAAGTCATTGCTGTGTAGCCTAAAATTTCCATCACCCAAGACAACCAGGGGGGGAATCAAAAGCAACACACTCTATTCTAGAGGAAACCCTCCACTATTGCTGTTTTTCAAATCTCTATGGAAGAAAAGAAGACCTCTCTCTTGGTAAAAGAACTAAGCCCTGACTTTCCAGTGCTGTCCTAACTTTAGGCTCCATATACCAGCATCAGAGCTGGTCTTCTTCTATTATTCTAAATTTATTCATTGGTTATTTTATTTATTTATATTTCAAATGTTATCCTCCTTCCTGGTTTCCCATCGGCAATGCCCCCATCCCACCCCCCCACTTCTGTGAGGGCTCTCCCCCACCACCCACCCACTCCTGCTTTAGTGTCCTAGCATTTCCCTTCACTGGGTCACTGTGCCTCCACAGGGCCAAGGGGCCAAGGGGCTCCCCTCCCAGTGATGCCCGATAAGCATTCCTCTGTAGAGCTGTCCTATTACATGCCTGTTTCTTATAATAGCGCTCTCTCTCTCTCTCTCTCTCTCTCTCTCTCTCTCTCTCTGTGTATGTGTATGTGTATGTGTATGTGTATGTGTATGTGTATGTGTATGTGTGTGTTGAGAATAAATTCATTCCTCTTTTCAAACCAATAGAGTTTAATCTAAGTATGGGCTTAAAATCTGAATTGATACATTAACTTCCACACACTGGTTGAGCATTAAAGATGTTTCACCTATGACTCTATGAGGCACCATTTGCTCTGTAGAGCAGTGGTTCTCAATCTGTGGGCTGTGACCCCTCCTGGGAGGTCTCATGTCAGATACACTACACAGCAAATATGTACACTACGACTTATAACAGTAGCAAGATTACAGTTATGGAGTAGCAACAAAATTTATGGTTGGGGGCTCATCACAACACGAGGAACTATATCAAAGGGTCACAGCACTAGGAAGGTTGAGAACCACTGCTGTAGAACATCTCTCTTCTGGGCCTCCATATTTCAATAGTATCTGTGGACAGGGGAGTAGAAAATAATGATGATAAAATACAGGATCTACTAGCACACCAGAACCGAGTCACTCCTTATAGGTAAGCTGTGAATAAGCAAATCTAATGACTCCAAATGGATCAGACATGCCTGAGTTATCTCGTGCTCACTGACCAGAGAAAGAGAATGTCCTCCTTTAAATTATATCAAAAATCAGCCTGAGGGGTTTATCCACTAAAAAATATAGCATATCCCATTTGTTTTAGTGGTAAGTCTGTTCCTCTAGAAACTTCATGTGACACTCAAGAATGAGACAGAGAACATAACCGTGTGGTAGTCAAGAAATTGATATGTTGTCTGAAGTCAGACTAGGACTTGAGTTTCCTTATCTCTTAGTTACCAGCACTACGGCATTTGACAGATATGCTTAATTTTTCAATACTTTACTTTCTTCATTAGTAAAATCAATGAATCCAGAGCACCTATGTGATTGTTCAATTTAAATGAGATAAGGCGGCTAAAATGCTTACCCCTGCACAGAAAGTCTAACACATGTCTGCCCCTGCTGATGATGTAATTTTCATTATGCTTGTTTATCATTTAAGATAAGAATTATCTTAAGTAAGAATTATTTATAATATATTCCAATAGCCCATCAGCTACTCCAGTAACTGCAGCCTATGTAGGAAAATAGGTTTCCAGTTATAAATGGTTTGTTTTTAGATTCCTTCAATGAGGTGCAATGGCAATGAGGAGAGAACACTCTAGCTCAAATCATTATCAGACCCAAAGAAGAAAACAGAGACCCAAGGAAATGGGCGGTTCACAGGGAGAACGCCAAGTCTTTGGACTTTTATCCATTCATCTTTGTTAAGAAATGACAGACTTGAGTTTGGAGCTCCCAAGGAGAAGAAGTAATAACTTCTTGATTGATTATAAAACTGTCAATCTAAAGCTTGTAGTGTTAATTATAAATATAATTAAAACAAAACAACCAGCGCTTAGAGGAAAAATGAGTGACTGTGTGAATCTGCTTCTCTGTCTTTGAGGTTGACATTTAACAGTCTCTAGTGGAAAGCAACATCTAGGCAGAATCCAGCTGAACTCATTCAGAGTTACACTATAGCAATACTTGACCAATAAAAGACAGCAAGGAACATTAGGGCTGCTGTTTTGAACCAGAGGTTTCTTCAATTAAATCTGTGGATCCATCACCTCAGAGCTGACTTACAAAATCTGGATGATTCTTCTTAGAGGAAGTTGAAACTACCCAGCAACCACCACGAGCACCTCGGCAAAATCCTGTAGACATCCTTCCTTTCTGGACAAACCAAATTCTTAGAACATTTGTCTAGTTAAATGTCTAGACAACTTCTCTTGTCAATGATTACAACTTTCATTTTTAAAATCTCCAGAAAGCTGATGTCCTGAATGAACACTGTAAGACTCTAGTGTTTGAAATATTTGCACAAATCTACTTCTACTTACAAATTATTTTCCTAATCATTTTTTTTTCAGAGAGAGTCTCACTGCGTAGACCACACTGGCTTTCTATAGAGCAATCCCACTTCTGCCTCCTGAGTGCTGGGATTACAGGTATGAACCATCACCCTCCACTTTACTACCCTAATCTTATTTGTCTATTATTTTTTACATCTAACTTTTGTTGAAAACATAGGTGTAAGTTATACATGTGCTAATTATTCATTTATATATTATTAACTGGGGCTGCCAACAGAAGCTTGTGTTCCATACTAATTAGAACAGCTAAAATATTCAGTATTATACTTGATAAATGCTAGCTTGGAATATCGATACGTTTTCCAGGTTAAATACTAGACGGTCAGTATGGCCAAAATTAACAAGGAAGTTTAAGTAATCTGATGCCACAGGATCTGTGACACTTACTTTAAAATATCTGTTTTTATTATTTCTTTAGTATTGCTTTTGTATTTGTGACAGGGTCCCATAAAGCCTTAGATAATCTCAAACTTGCTATGACCATGAATTTCAGATCTTTCTTGTTCTACCTTCAGAGTGATGGAGTTATCAGGATGTGTCGCCATGTCCCAACCAGTTTAAAGCACTGTCCCTGTTGTTGATGTTATAGTTTATTGAACAGACATACCTAAATCAGAAACAGAAATTGCTTCTAGCCATTGCCCTGAATCATAATCAATTAGATAGCTTATTTTACTTTATACCTGTTGTAAGGATGAGGATACATAACAGAGAGAAGGGACAGGTAAGGGACTCATGACAGAAATGTACATGGATTGAAGGAAGGCTCTTTAAAAGGCATGGAGAGGTATCTTAGTTTCCAATAACTCACACAAATGAGTTATTGATGAGGAATTGGTTAAGCTTACTTATTAGGCTTCATATCAACCTTCAAGTAAAATTAGAAGCAACTGTACATTTCTAAAAGCTTTTCTTTTTTTTCTTTTTATTCATCATTTTATCTACATTTCAAATGATATCCCTTTCTCGGTTTCCCCTCCACAACCCCCGATCTCATCCCCCAACCCTTTACATCTGTGAGGGTGCTCCTCCACCCACTCTCCCATTGCCACCTCTAAGATCCCTCTATGCTGGGGCGTCAAACTCCACAGGACCAAGGACCTCCCCTCCTACTGATGCCAGATAAGGCCATCCTCTGCTACATATGGAGCTGGAACCATGGATCCCTCCACATATGTATACATGGTGGTTTAGTCTCTGGGAGTTCTGGGTGGTCCGGATAGTTGATATTGTTCCTCCTATGGGGTTGCAGTCCCCTTTTAACTCCATCAGTCCTTCCCCTAGCTCTTCCACTGGACTTCCCAGCCTCAGTCGAATGGTTGGCTATTTGCATCTGTATTGCTCAGGTGCTGTTAGACCCTCTCAGGGAACAGCCATTACCAGACTCCTGTCAGCAAGAACTTCTTGGCATCAACAACAGTGTCAGTGTATGGTGTCTGCAGATGGTATTGATGCCTAGGTGGGGCAGTCTCTAGGTGGCCATCTAAATGCTTTTCAAGAATGAATTCCATATTCAGTTGAGAAAACTAAGTACATTGTCTTTCAGTGTCTACAAGTTATCTACGTGAGCTATTTTTCTATTTGAAAAATACATATACTTCCTTTGCCAGATCTGAACTCCCACTTGCTTAAAAAACTAAGTCTTTATGCCCATGGGGTCCTATTCCCACATAATCAATCTTTTTCTACAATATTAGGGAGTCATAAGACCACTTCTGAGACCAGAGATTCTCAGCCTTTCTAACACTGTCACCCTTTAGTACAGTTCTTCATGTTGTGGTGACCCCCAATCATAAAATCAGTTTTGTTGCTATTTCCTAACTGTTGTTTTGCTACTGTGATAAACTGTAATATAAATATCAGATATGGAGATGGTCTTAGGTAGCCCCTGTGCAAAGGTTGTGAGACCCCAGAGGGGTAGCGACCCACAGGTTGAGAACTACAGGCCTAGAGGTTCTTAGGTACTGGTTCTCTTTCTGTTCTACTCAGTGGCCACCTCATAGATCCTCGAGAATAGCTCATGAGTGATGATTATGCTGTGGAGGAAAGACTGGGGTGCCTTTCCCTGATGCATGTTTATCAAATGTAGAATGGTCTACTCCTGAAACTTTTACATCAATATGACTTTTTTTTAAAGACTAAATTTAGTGCATTTCCTTCAGGTCAACATCAACATATATAATTTCTATTTCTTTTAAAAAACAAAATAAGGGGTTGGGGGTTTAGCTCAGTGGTAGAGCGCTTGCCTAGGAAGCGCAAGGCCCTGGGTTCAGTCCCCAGCTCCGAAAAAAAGAACCAAAAAAAAAACAAAAAAACAAAAAAACAAAATAAAACCAATCATAATTTATTTGTGACGACATTTTAATTCTTTGAATTTGACTCTTAAATCTTAGATTTCAAACCAGACTTTTTAAAGAGTAGCAAAAACTTGGTAAAGTTCTAGTCTTTCGAAATTATTCTTTCCTTTTGACTAATCCCAGCATTCCCAACAGACTATCAGAATGTATTTGGGAAACCAATAAACCCCAGATCTAGCTCCTCTTAGCTTTCTACTTCGCTCTTTAGAACTTATTTTTGTCTTACAGTGTGATAATCTGTCATTTTTACCCTGTCTTCTGGTCATTATATGATACGCAAAAAAACATATAAGTCATTTGGAGCTTTCCAAATTGCTAATGTGGTTTGTCCAAGAGAAGAGGTTGAAACAGAGGCCCAGAAGAGGTTCATGACTACATTTATAGCTTCATTTTGTTATTTTCTTTTTACTCCTGCCACCGCCATGAATAATTGACAGCTGTATCACAGGACATTGAATATTTTCTAAAATTCCACTTCAGGTACCAATGTCTATTTGTGATCTGGAATGGGCCGTGTCATACATCCTAAGCCTGACACTTTTAGCTGCAATCAGTTTGCTTCTGCTTTTGGCACCCTTCTATGTGCATGACCCCGGGGGAGATTCAAAGTGTTAAGAGGGCTATTAGAAAGCATCTACACTTTTGTCTGTGTTTCATAAGAAACAGGAGTTTCAAGAAATAAAGGGAGAAACTGAATTTATAAAGAGAAGCCAAATCCCCTGGTTTTCTTTATCCTGGTTTTTCTTTTTTCTAACCTAGGGTTTTGAGCCATAAGGATTCTCATGATAAGTAGAATTAGCTTAGGGATTTATTACTGGCAGTCAGAAAGAGAATGGCTGCTAGCAGCCTGATTGTGGATACTGTGCTCCGACTCAGCAGTCTTGGTTGGCACATTGAAGACAGCTTGTTTGGCCATTAAAAACCAACAGGTATTATATCAAAGTTCCCATTTAGCTAATACCGCCAGCCTCTTTCCTTCCCAAGCACGCCGAGTATATGCTCACAGATTTGTAACTTAAAGGCTGTAGCCTAATGCTGTTTGTTTTCTCATAAGGGTTTCTATCATTCCTAGACTCAACAGACCTTTCAGCATTCTGGTGGCTGAGCTTTGTTGGCACCAGCACAGATACACTTTCCTCTGGGAGACAAGTTCATCTCTGGGTCTTCTTCTATCTCCACCAATTAAAGATTCTATCAGACCTGACTTGCGAGGTCATTTCAGATCAGAGGCTGTGTCACTCGGAGAAGAATGCAGAAAGTGACAAGACAGGGATAGGGCTAAGTAAAGGGAGAAGCGTCCTCTTCCTTCTGTCTACTTCTCAGGAACTGAACGCAGACTTAGAGACCTTGTTTCTCTTCATACCTGTCGGTCATTCATTTATATCTGTCTGCCTTAAGCCCCAACGAGTTGAGGGAAAAAAAGACAGCTTGTCTGTTAGAAGTTTTTTCATGAGTGAAAGAATGACGGAGTATCAGGACCTATCGAGTATCTGTTTAAGATTGCTTTCCCATCCAGAGTGGATATGGTCTCTCTGGAGCTCAATTCCTGCTCCTGAATTAATGTGTTCTCCCTTCAAGGGATTAAACTTGGTGACTGACTTCTCTCTTTCTTTCTTCCTTCCTTTCTTCCTTCCTTCCTTTCTTTCTTTCTTTCTTTCTTTCTTTCTTTCTCTCTCTCTCTCTCTCTCTCTTCTTTCTTTCTCTCTCTCTCTCTTCCTTCCTTCCTTCTTTCCTTCCTTCCTTCCTTCCTTTCTTTTTTCTTTCTTTCTTTTTGCCATTGAATAAACATTAGTGTGAAACTGCCCTGTTGCAGTATGACATATTTCCTTCGAAGTTTGTTTTATCACTAGTTGATTCAATCTTGCTAATTAGTGTCTCATTAGACATAGGTAGGCAGCAAAGTTTTCTTAAACTATTTTTGCATTCATGGTTTCTATAACTATTGGAATTCATATAATATTATCAGGACAAAGCTTCCTGCTCAAAGGTTTTTAAAATATGAAATTGTAGCAATGTACTTTTAATATTTGCTCTTCTCTTTTGTATATGGGTGTTTTGCCAACATCTAGGTGTGAGAACCATGTGTGTGCTTGTCGCCCCTCTATGCTATAAGAGGGTAGCAGACTCCTCTGGAATCGAGTGGGAAGACAGTTATGAGCTACCATGTGGGTACTGGAATGGCATGCAGAAGTCATCATCAGAAGCATCATATGCTCTTAATCGCTGAGCCATCTCTCTAAACCAGAATGATATTCCTTAAAGGAGGCACACATAGGCTCAGCATCCAATAGAATAGAACAGCATTTAAGGGCTGAGAAGCTTGTAGAGACTGAGGTTCCATGCTAGAAGACGTTTGCTTCTTTTCCTTCAGCTAGGCCAATTTGAGTTTTGACATGGTCTTGACTCCAGTCAATGTGTTTGACATATTTCTTTTTGTTGTTGTACAAAGTTATAAGACAAAACAGACTGCATACAAAATAAAATAATCACCACCCTCCTTAGTTTCAGAGTCAGAAACATAGATGAGCTATGTGGAGCTAGAAGTAGTTCCAAGTGCAGCTATGGAAGACGCACACTGAGATGCACCCTGAGGTCTCCGAGCTTCACTTCCATTCTGATTGCTTAGCTTCCTGTTCTAAAGTTAGGGGCCACAGAAACAAGCCCCCGAAGAAAACAAGGTGAGGAAACGAACTGGCTCTTGAGCGAATTGGACAGTCGGGTATAGAGAGCCATCTGAGCGCTCAGACGGAAGGTTTAGGCAGTGATACTGCAGCATTTGTGTCTGTGGCTACATTGAAGGAAAATAATTCATACTGGATCTCCTACAGATGGGTCAGTCCTGTACTTGATCATAGAGGCAAGGTCTCGAATGTCCTTCCCAAGGATCAATATTCTGGTTTTCCACATATTATGTTTTGGGATACTAGTAAAGTACTCAGAAAACTCAAGATAAATGTTGGTGACTTTTAACTTCTAGTTACAGGGAAAGCTAAAGACAGGCCAGAGGAAGGACATGCACACACAGGACAGCAAGGGAAAATAGATTTTTCCATCCTGAGACTAATGAGAGTTGAAATGTTAACTTATTGCGTAGTCAGCTTATTAAAGCAAATTCCAGCACTGGATGACACAGTCCTAAACTATTGCTTCTACAGTAGGTTAATATTCTTTCTATAATATGTGATCACCTTCGATCAGTCCATAATGAACAGAAGCCTGGGGAAATGGATTAGGAAGTAAAGATGCTTGTTGAACCAGCATGAAGACCCGAGTTAGAGCCTGCGTACCCTTAGAAAAGCAGAGCATGGTGGTACGTGCCTGTTATCCCATCAGTGGGAGGCAGAGAGAGGAGGAACACGAGGCCTTCTTGATTAGCCAGTCTAATCTCATTGGTAAGCTCAAGTTCCCTGAGGACTTTGTCTCAAGAAATGGGGTGAAGAGAGATAAAGGAACAAAAACCAGCATCAACCTGGCTTCCACAGAAGCACACACAAGTACACAAACGTGAACACCCATATATACCACACATACAGGGAAAACGGGGAAACAATAAAGAGCTCTATCTGTAGCTCTCTATAGACAGAAAAATGGCAATACCACTACTGTTATATTTTTGAGATAGTCATATGACATTCATTTATTTTACATTTTAATTAACTTTAGGAGAATATATGATGCAATGCAATTTTTTTTTTCAGTTGGAGAAGGGGGCAGTTTTACTTCTCAAGGAATCTATGTCCAAGACTGGGTCAGTTTAACTTGTCATTACTTGGATGATATCCTGCAAAGATTCCAAAGATGGTCTTGGGACTCCTATAATGCACAGGACAGCACCCCGCCAAAGAATTACTCAGCCCTAAAGGTCAATGGTGCTGGTGTCGAGAAACCCCAAATGAAAGTACAGCCATGAATGAGAATAAATCCTCCACAGCTGATAGGTCAATACATGCAGTATTAGTTGCTGAACCCCACTACATCCATGGTTATTCATGAGCCTTAGGATGACATTTTAATCATATTATTACACAGTCCATAAGATGAAAAACAGCAGAAAGTGCCAAGCACTCTCTCCAGTTACTGAAAGCATGTATATGCCATTACTAGACTAAAGCTTTCAGAGAGCTAAAATGCACTTCCTACCATAAGAGTTTATATTTGATAACTTAACAATAGGTGTATTTGAAGTGGTATATGTATCCCTCCCCTTTACAGGAGACTCGGATTCTCCAGAAAACACAGCAATATATATATATATATATATATATATATATATTTATATATATATCCACATTCATATTTTTTAACATGAGTAATCACATATCTCAAAATGCTTTGAACATCTGTAAAAACACAAAAGGGATGGGTTTCAAACTTCTTTTCGCAAAAGCAAATAGGTTGCTGGGTTGGTAATGAGAAGACTTGGTTGGAAAGCCTCTACAGAAAAAAATTATATATATATATAATATATGCATATATATGTATACACACATATATGCATACATATGTATACACACACACATATATATATTATATATATAACCACTGTAAGCAGAATAAGATCAGGATAATTTTAAAGATTTATTCTGATTTTTTCACTTGTGTGTATGCATGTGTGTCTGTGTAAATACCATGTGTGTGCTGGTACCAACAAAGGCCAGAAGAGGACATTGGATCCTTAGGACTGGGAGCTTTAGGCAGTTTTGAACCATGGGATGTAAGTGCTGGAAATCTAACCCAGGTCATCTGAGGGAGCACAAAGTGTTCTTAGCTGCTGATTCATCTTTCCTGCCCCTACAATAATAGTTTTAGAATGTCTGTAATAAGAAAAACCAAAGGGGAAAGAAAACAGTTAAACACCTGTTTAGTAGGCAGTCAAAGAGGGCTAGACAATAAAACCAGGCACAGACTTTCACCAACTGATGAATGATTTAGCAAAATGTAGAATGTTAGTCAGTCATCGTAAGGTGATAACTCTGTACTACCCCTTGTCATATTATTTATGAACCCAGACAAATGGTGAAAAAAGGACTCAAAAACGTGTATTGCATTATTTCACTGATGCAAAATGTTCAAAGTATCCAACTTTACTGTAGAGAGAAAGACTAAGGAGCCAAAGTCTGGGAGAGATGGTAAGACTGAGGCTCCTTTTGAGATAATGAAAATATCCTAATTGGCTATGTTGATGAGCAAACAGATTTGTAAATATTCTAAGAATTATTGAATTGAATATTTTAAAGAGGCAGATGGTATGGTGAATTGTCTCAGTGAAACCGTTAACAATGATTACTGGACACAGGCACATAGTGATTGCCCAATGATAAGATTAGTGCCCAACTCATAAATTTCCTCCTGAGAATTCCTGAGTTGGACATGATTTGGCTTCTCATACTTGCTCAATAACGTCTCTGCCGCACCAACACTTTTCAACAACTCTAGTCCACTTCCTGCAGAAGAATTCCTACTCTCTCCTCACTTCTCCCTGTGAAAAAGAACACCCCAATCACCTTGAACTGAGCCGTGCCGCTGATGGCAGAAATACTTCCTGTGAGTAGATTCTATTCATGTGATAACACTCGTCCTAAACCGAAACACTACTTTAAGCCTCTGCCAACAGCAATGGATACAGTTCCTTCCCTGGTTTCTTGGAGAGAACAGGATTCACTCATTAAATATTATTCTGATATAAAAGCCCATGCTGGGAAGTTGAAAGTGTTCTCTGGAGTCAAATGCTAATTGCTAGCAAAGATCGCCTAGTCTTCCCATGAACTGGAATCTTTTCTAAATGAGCCTGAATCTGAATCCTTGTCATTCTCTCACTGAGACTTCACAGCCTGGCTCAGAGGCTCTTAGCTTGAAATAATTCATGGATCTGTGAACACGGATATGAAAAAGGAAAGGACAGTTTTATTGACCTTTAACCAAAATGTAGTACTTCACTGTAACAAATCATGCTAGCTTAACACAAATTGTGATGCCACCAACAGAAATATTTTCTTACTACATGACAATCATCCCAGATATTTTTACACTCTCTATAAAAATGTTGTCGTCGTCGTCATCATCATCATCATCATCATCATCATCATCATCATCATCATCATCACCATCATCATCACTTTATTACATACTATTACTTAGTGCACATAATAAAAATAAACCTCAATTAGTGAATCACAATTAAAGAATATTTTTGTTACTGATTTCCAAAAGACTTGGTTTCCTTTATATTCTAAAATACTTTATTTTGAGCATTTGGGAATATTTTTATATTAGATCCATAGGTATCAGGTTTTCAACAATGCCCTTGGCCAAATAAAGATGAGGAACTCTCAACTAATGGAATTAACGTCTGATGTTCCATTTACACTCCATACTAAATGCTGTACTCCATCAGCGGATACATTCTTCTCTTAAATGTCCATGGAGGGTTTCTCACTGTACAGAAGCATCATTTAAAAAAAAGACTCTATCCCCTTCCCATTCATTGGCTGCCACCTTCCTTCTATATATTATCACTATTCAACTTCCAGAAGGCACCGTGAGCAGACTGGGAGGACCTCCCTTGCTAAGGATCTCTTCAACCAAGTCAGAAGAGTTGTCTAGCCACAGCTATGTATTGGTTCCTGCTGCCTTTGGGTTCTCCACATATATTCCATTGTGCTTCTTTCTATTACTGAACTGAAATTTATTTAGAAAAATAGTTCCTTTAGACTTTCATCAGACAATCTTTCGAAGATACTGGTAAATTAAACTCATGACTCAGGATTTGTCTGAAAAAGCAAATTTCCAAAATCTTAAGTTTTCCTAGTTGGTTGAATTATTGTGTAAGAGACATCACAGATTTTACCTGGTTATAATAAAAAATATTACGAGCACTTCTGTGCTCAAGCAGTAAGGATGGAATGCTTCATTGCATTAGCATAATAGAGTGAGGAAGAATCTAATAGATACATTGCTTATGAAAAGAAAATCATCACTTAAATATACTATCATATAATCTACAAATAGTGATATTTTGACTTTTTCCTTTCCAATCTGTATCCCGTTGATCTCCTTTTGTTGTCTGATTGCTCTGGCTAGGACTTCAAGAACTATATTGAATAAGTAGGGAGAGAGTGGGCAGCCTTGTCTGGTCCCTGATTTTAGTGGGATTGCTTTAAGTTTCTTTCCATTTAGTTTAATGTTAGCTGCTGGTTTCCTGTATACGGCTTTTACTATGTTTAGGTATGGACCTTGAATTCCTGTTCTTTCCAGGACTTTTATCATGAAGGGGTGTTGAATTTTGTCAAATGCTTTCTCAGCATCTAATGAAATGATCATGTGGTTTTGTTCTTTCAGTTTGTTTATATAATGAATCACGTTGATGGTTTTCCGTATATTAAACCATCCCTGCATGCCTGGGATGAAGCCTACTTGATCATGGTGGATGATTGTTTTGATGTGCTCTTGGATTCGGTTTGTCAGAATTTTATTGAGTATTTTTGCGTCGATATTCATAAGGGAAATTGGTCTGAAGTTCTCTTTCTTTGTTGGGTCTTTGTGTAGTTTAGGTATAAGAGTAATTGTGGCTTCATAGAAGGAATTCGGTAGTGCTCCATCTGTTTCATTTTGGGGAATAGTTTGGATAGTATTGGTATGAGGTCTATGAAGGTCTGATAGAATTCTGCACTAAACCCGTCTGGACCTGGGCTCTTTTTGGTTGGGAGACCTTTAGTGACTGCTTCTATTTCCTTAGGAATTATGGGGTTGTTTAACTGGTTTATCTGTTCCTGATTTAACTTCGGTACCTGGTATCTGTCTAGGAAATTGTCCATTTCCTGCAGATTTTCAAGTTTTGTTTAATATAGGCTTTTATAGTAAGATCTGATGATTTTTTCAATTTCCTCTGAATCTGTAGTTATGTCTCCCTTTTCATTCCTGATTTTGTTAATTTGGAAACACTCTCTGTGTCCTCTCATTAGTCTGGCTAAGGGTTTATCTATCTTGTTGATTTTCTCAAAGAACCAACTTTTGGTTCTGTTGATTCTTTCTATGGTCCTTTTTGTTTCTACTTGGCTGATTTCAGCTCTGAGTTTGATTATTTCCTGTCTTCTACTCCTCCTGGGTGTATTTGCTTCTTTTGTTCTAGAGCTTTTAGGTGTGCTGTCAAGCTGCTGACATGCTCTCTCCTGTTTCTTTCTGCAGGCACTCAGAGCTATGAGTTTTCCTCTTAGCACAGCTTTCATTGTGTCCCATAAGTTTGGGTATGTTGTACCTTCATTTTCATTAAATTCTAAAGTCTTTAATTTCTTTCTTTATTTCTTCCTTGACCAGGTTATCGTTGAGTAGAGCATTGTTCAACTTCCACGTATATGTGGGCATTCTTCCCTTATTGTTATTGAAGACCAGCTTTAGGCTGTGGTGGTCTGATAGCACGCATGGGATTATTTCTATCTTTCTGTACCTGTTGAGGCCTATTGATCCCAAAAGTTCCACCAGAGAACTACTAAACCTGATAAACACCTTCAGCAAAGTGGCTGAGTATAAAATTAACTCAAATAAATCAGTAGCCTTCCTCTATACAAAAGAGAAACAAGCCGAGAAAGAAATTAGGGAAACGACACGCTTCATAATGGTCCCAAATAATAAAAAATATCTCGGTGTGACTTTAATCAAGCAAGTGTAACATCTGTTTCATAAGAACTTCAAGCCTCTGAAGAAAGAAATTGAAGAAGATCTCAGAAGATGGAAAGATCTCCCATGCTCAAGGATTGGCAGGATTAATATAGTAAAAATGGCCATTTTACCAAAAACGATCTACAGATTCAATGCAATCCACATCAATATTCCAATCCAATTCTTAATAGAGTTAGACAGAACAATTTGCAAGTTCATCTGGAATAACAAAAAACCCCAGATAGCTAAAACTATCCTCAACAATAAAAGGACTTCTGGGGGGAAATCACTATCCCTGAACTTAAGCAGTATTACAGAGCAATAGTGATAAAAACCGTATGGTATTGGTACAGAGACAGGCAGATAGACCAATGGAATAGATTTGAAGACCCAGAAATGAATCCACACACCTATAGTCACTTGATTTTTGACAAAGGAGCCAAAACCGTCCAATGGAAAAAAGATAGCATTTTCAGCAAATGGTGCTGGTTCAACTGGGGGTCAGCATGTAGAAGAATGCAGATCGATCCATTCTTATAACCCTGTACAAAGCTTAAGTCCAAGTGGATCAAGGACCTCCACATCAAACCAGATATACTCAAACTAATAGAAGAAAAAGTGGGGAAGATTCTCAAACACATGGACACTGGAGAAAATTTCCTGAACAAAACACCAATGGCTTATGCTCTAAGATCAAGAATCGACAAATGAGATCTCATAAAACCACAAAGCTTCTGTAAGGGAAAGGACACTGTTAGGACAAAACAGCAACCAACAGATTGGGAAAAGATCTTTACCAATCCTACAACTGATAGAGGGCTTATATCCAAAATAGACAAAGAATTCATGAAGTTCGACTGCAGGGAGACAAATAACCCTATTAAAAATGGGGTTCAGAGCTAAACAAAGAATTCACAGCTGAGGAATGCCGAATGGCTGAGAAACACCTAAAGAAATGTTCAACATCTTTAGCCATAAGGGAAATGCAAATCAAAACAGGCCTGTCAGAATGGCTAAGATCAAAAACTCAGGTGATAGCAGGTGCTGGCGAGGATGTGGAGAAAGAGGAACTCTCCTCCATTGTTGCTGGGATTACAGACTGGTACAACCATTCTGAAAATCAATCTGGAGTTTCCTCAGAAAATTGGACATTGAACTACCTGAGGACCCAGCTATACATCTCTTGGGCATATACCCAAAAGGTGCTCCAACAAATAACAAAGACACATGTTCATAGTAGCCTTATTTATAATAACCAGAAGCTGGAAAGAACCCAGGTGCCCTTCAACAGAGAAATGGATACAGAAAATGTGGTACATCTACACAATGGAATATTACTCAGCTATCAAAAACAATGACTTTTGCCAACAACCAGAGCTTCTAGGGACTAAGCCACTACCTAAAAAGACTATACATGGACTGACCCTGGACTCCTGACCTCATAGGTAGCAATGAATATCCTAGTAAGAGCACCAGTGGAAGGGGGGAAGCCCTGGGTCCTGCTAAGACTGAACCCCAGTGAACTAGACTGTCGGGGGAGGGCGGCAATGGGGGAGGGGTGGGGAGGGAACACCCATAAGGAAGGGGGGGGGAAGGGGATGTTTGCGGAAAGGGAATGGGAATAACCTCTAAAATGTACATAAGAAATACTCAAGTTAATAAAAAAAAAAAAAAACAAAAAAAAAACGATGACTTTATGAAAATCATAGGCAAATGGATGGAACTGGAAAATATCATCCTGAGTGAGTAACCTAATCACAAAAAAACACACATGGTATGCACTCATTGATAAGTGGATATTAGCCCAAATGCTTGAATTACCCAAACACACAGAACACATGAAACTCAAGAAAGATGACCAAAATGTGAATGCTTCACCTCTTCTTTAAAAGGGGAACAAGAATACCCTTGGGAGGGGATAGGGAGGCAAAGTTTAGAACAGAGACTGAAGGAACACCCATTCAGAGCCTGCACCACATGTGGGCCATACATATACAGCCACCAAACTAGATAAGATCGATGAAGCAAAGAAGTGCAGGCTGACAGGAACCAGATGTAGATCTCTCCTGAGAGACACAGCCAGAATACAGCAAATACATAGGGGAATGCCAGCAGCAAACCACTGAACTGAGAAAGGGACCCCCATTGAAGAAATCTTAGAAAGGACTGAAAGAGCTTGAAGGGGCTTGAGACCCCATATGAACAACAATGCCAACCAACCAGAGCTTCCAGGGACTAAGCCACTAACAAAGACTATACATGGACTGACCCTGAGCTCCAACTGCATAGGTAGCAATGAATAGCCTAGTAAGGGCACCAGTGGAAGGGGAAGCCCTTGTGGACCCCCCCCTCAGTGAACAGGTTTCTTGAGGGTGGGGAGGGCGGTAATGGGGGGAGGTTTGGGAGAGGAACACCCATATAGAAGGGGAGGGGGAGGGGAAACCAGGAAAGGGAATAACATTTGAAATGTAAATAAGAAATACCCAATTTAATAAAGATGAAAAAAAAGAAAATAAAATCGTAAAGTAGATATGATGCTTAAATGGAAACCTTGAAAATATTAAAATTCAGCTTAGGTGTAGAAAAATTTGCTTCCATCCATTTGTGTGAATAACTTTTGCATTCTATTACTAATGAATGAAGTAGTAATAGTTTTTAATGAAATAACTTGGGTTTAAATATTCAAAAGGATGCACATTTCTTGAACAACAATGGATTTAAGGAACTCATTTCTGCAGAAACATATTATTTTAACGACTTAGAACTATCCATGAATAATTTGTTCCCATCTAAAAATGACCTAAATAATTTATCTCTTGACTAAATCACCTTTTAGCAGAAATAATGCTTGGATTTTTGTCTTAGTTCTTCCAGATTTTTGTTCATTGGCTGACTCATGTCCAGAAGTTAAGGGTCTCTCATCTGGGGGGTTGGTTTTCCATCTCTGAACTCTCTGCTACTATATCATCAGAGAAGCAAGCATTATGAGAGAAATTAATACTTTGCCTCTAGACAAGATAATGCCTATGAACAGATGAAAAGTAAGACCTAACTTCATAACTTGAAGTTATGAAGATAATGGAATAGGTATTACAGTAAAGTTATGCCTCCATTCATTATTTTTTACACAATATTAGGGTGAAATATGCATAAGTGGTATTATAAGAAAGCTCTGGTTTCTAATACATTAAAATTCAGAAAATAAAACAATACCATATAGGGTTGTTAGAGCATTAGAGTTTTAAATTACATTTAAATGGTAAGCAAGCACACTCCCTTGTATATCATCAAAACGTGTACAATTTTACTAGCCTTGGGCTGTTAGATTTAATGATCTTCTATCAGACCTGAAGGTCTCTGAGGGAAAGGTGGAAAGTCATGAAAGATGTCAGCGGCCAGCAGGATCTTCCAGGATTCCAAGATGAAAGTGAAGTTGTTCAGGAAGAACAAGACAAAGAAAAGAGCTTTGTATCAGCGCCTCACGTGTCCCGCATGTTTATTCATTGTTCGGTACATGGAAATTAGAAGAGTCTTAGGCTAGATGTGAGATCAATAGTGGCATAATAATATTTAACCCATTGTGAACAGCACACACGCATGTAGGACAGCAAGCAAAAACCCAGCTGCTGAAAGGATCCAGTTTTCCTTAGTAGAAAGTTAAAACAAATCCTGGGAAATATCATATCAAAAAGAGCATTATAACTTATTAGCTTATGTGGTTTAATAAGCCTGGATTATTATGTAGTAATCAAGATTCCTATCAGCGATTCTATTTTAGCCTTTAATTTTGTTGGGTTTTTTATGGGATCTGTTCCATATGTGCCACATTTTTTTGTAGCACCAAAATATATTAACATATTGTCATAAATTCCTTATCATTTTCACATAAAGGTAAGCAATAAGGTTCAACAGTCGGTTTATCCATGTTGAGCAACATGGCATACTGAGGTATAGAGTAACGGGTCCAGAGGCCTGATGGGTAAGATTTACATAGGAGAGTTAAACCTATAATAAACCCCATGGTATCTGTCCACATCTCCCCAGGACTCTTAATTTCTTAAATTACACTGTCAACATGCAGTCTTTCAGCACATAAAGAACATAACAGCACAGAAACAACTCTCTTTTTCATCATATTATTTTCATTTATTTATTTATTTATTTATTTATTTATTTATTTATTTTTGACCACTTGCGAAACTAGTGCAGGGTAAGTATCAGTGAATCTATCTGATCAATGAATGGGAACCGACTCTCTAGCTCCCCAGGTAAGAATTCATTCACAGCCCTAAGAAATAAGCATTCACAGTCCTAAGGGAAGAAAAAGACTGAATTTGAAAGACAGTGGGATGGATTACAGAAGAAGTCCACCTACAAGGCTGAGGAGAGGTGGATCAGTGTGTAAAGCCCTTGACCCATAGGGTTGTTTTGCATTTGAATCCCAGGACCAGTATCCAAGCAGACACAATGCCAGTCTTCCCTATGGTGGGGTGGGAAGGAGAGAGAAGAGAAATCCCAGCAAGCTCCTGGGCTTGCTGACATGGGCAGCACAGAACAGCTCCCTGTGTCAAACACATAAGGAGAAAACTATTTCCCTAGGTTTACCTCGTACCCTCCCCCACAGCCACGTTCAAGTCCTCTTATGGAAAAATACCTATCAAGCAAGAAACAAAGAGACACAGCAGTTATTTTTCCCCTCAAAATGAGGTAGTGAAGTCTTACTTCAAGCTTTCACTTTGAGCTTCCTAGTAACCAATGAGATTTGGCAAATCGGTTGTTTCTCCTTCATTTGGTGTATCTTGGAGACAGAGAATCGCGTCTGGGTAAACAGAATTCTGAGCTTGAGTAGCTGGAAACTTGAAGATTATCATTACTGTGCAGGTGGGGGACTGTCAATAACAGATTTTACCCATGCAGATTTGTGAATGCTCTGTTCTGAGTCACTAAATATCCACTAAATATCCTTTACTGAGCTACTTAAGTGAGAGAAAGCTGCAGAATATCACTAAATTGAAAGAAAACCCAGGGTACTTCAATCATTCAACATTCACCATTGGACTTCCCTTCTTAGGGGCAGGTGCAACCTTGCCAGCCGAACGTGGATCTCCAGTTGGAAGTCTCAGGCACAAAAGTGAAAGATAAATGTTTGCTGATGAATGTTTGAATGGAGGTTTAAGGTTAATGGGAAGACATTTCTTCAGAGAGACGAGTCATTTTTTTAAAAAGTGAATATTTCAGTGTGGAAAAAGAGTTCCAAGGCTATTTTTAACTGGTTCATTCAGTTAGCAGAGCAGGCAGTTATAGACGGTGAATTATGTGTCCAGTCACACAAAACATTTGAAGACCTATGAGTCTTCCCCAAACATAATGTTATAAAATGTCCTTTTGCTAAAAATACTGGAATCAAGTAATTATCTACTTTTGAATTTTAATGAATAGGCCATCTGTTCTTTCAAATTGGAAAAATGAAATTTTTCTACAAATTAACTACTTGATGAGATGTCCCTTGTGACAAAATCTGCTTTCGCTGTTTCTACCAAAGTTAACTTAAAGGCAACACATAACACATTATAGCATGCTTTGCCAGTGTTTGGAAAATGTTTTCCTCAATTGTGTTATAATTACGGTATCCGTTCTTCTGACAGGCTGTACTTATAATTATCAACGTCTCATTTTTATTAGCATAATCACCAGAAACAGTATTAAAATGAAGCATTAGGAAGAAAACCCTGCCTGGTTCATTTGTGATGAGTGTGACAGATTTGAACTGTGAACATACTGTTTTGTGGATTACCATAAAACCGTGACAACTGCTTCCAATATCTTTATTGCACACTGTCTAAAGAACACTCAAAAATAACTTTCCGTTGTGCTCTTCGCTATGGGAGCTGGTTAATACATATGGCTACTTAAATATAAATTAATAAAAAATATAATCACAGTCAAGTGCTCTAATGCACCACGTGGCTAGTAGCTACATACTGAACATTACAGAAAATTTCAATCCTTTCAGAGAGCTACGGTGACTGTCACTGTAGAAGTTTTTGTAGTCTCCATCATCATTTGAATGTTGTTCATGCACTGAAAGGTCTTAATATGATGGTGGAAGGTGGCGAACTTTTAAAAGGTGAAGATATGGAGGCATATCTTCAGTCGGGTCTATGGGACCAGTCTCTCCTTTATCTGTGCTCTCAAAGCCACAGTATGGTGTAGGCAAGAAGCCTTTTGTAGAACTGGGATGAAGCCAGTATTGTACAGTTGGCCATCCAAAACAGTGGACTACATATATGTTGCGTGTCATTTTAAAAACACGGTGGTAGCTCTTTCTCCAGAACTCTGCCCAAGCTCCCTCAAGTCCTCATGGCTACCTCCGCCAAGCCATCAAGAACCGCCCCAACTGTGCTCTTTCTCCTGCCCACCTTAGTCGCCACAGATGGAAAACACCAGACAGCCTTAATATTTTAAAACTAGTCAGATGACTCAATGGCTGGGAGAAGAATATCCTACCCCATCCTTCTTGGCCTCCACCCGCAGCAGAGGTTACAAACTATAGGCGCCCAGAGAGCTAAAAGTCTGCCGCTTCCCCCATCCCCTGCTCTGACTCTTTCCCTTCCTACCCTTCTCCTCCGCCCGGGACCCGAAAGTCCCGCCTTCTCCCCTTTGCCCAGTGATTGGCTTCCCAGTAACCAATGGAATTTGGCCCCTTTATTGACACAATCAAGAACCAATTAGGGAATCAATACCTCCCCCTCCAATATATATTCTTTCAAAGGTCAGACTTTCATAAGAACGCCATTGCCATGATCTAAAAGGGGCCAAATGCACCCCAGCACACTAGCAGCATTCCGTCCTTCAGCAATTCCACTTCCACTCTCCTCTGTTTTGGTTTCCAGATAATCTAGGTCTGCTACTACCTAGTTCTCCAAAACTCCATCTACCTCTCTGTCGTAGCTGACTGATCCCTTATACCTTTCATCTTTTAAAGATTATTGAGAAGGGGAAAGACAAAGCGTGCCTTTGTGAAATACAGACAAAAAGTGAGTAGCGCTTTCTCCACGGTGCTTGGTAGCTGTGTGACTGCAGCGGCTGAGGCTGTTGGCCTAATTAAAAATGAAAATACTGTTAAAATCTGAGACTGCACCCGACATCAAAGTGTTCCCATGCTATTTCAAGTGCACAGAGTACTCATGACACTGCTTTTGAGACATGGCTTGTTCCACTTGGTCTTCTTATCCAAAGATGAAAGCGAGCCTCAGCTCTGCAGTCCGAAGGAAGTTGGAGGAAATGACGTCGCTTGGGCATGCTTTCCCGCACACACGCAGCACATGGGATTCTGCCCAGGAAACTGACCTGGCGATGGCTATGATGATGCCACAGTCAGCTTTTGTCTTCAAATTCTGCCCTTGGCCTTTGGTTTTGACTCCCATTTTCTTTCACCATCCCCCTAGATACTTCCACATACCCCAACACAGCGATACCACATAACCTACGGGCTCATTCCTTGGCAGTTTTTTTCTTTCCAGTGTCCCCTATTCAAAAGCCCTCGCTATCAGAGGCATTTCCCATTTTAAGGTAATTTCTCATACTTAATTTTTCTAGCTATCATAATATACAACTGGTATAAGAATTAACCCCTCCATTACCTTTAGTTTTTGCCTAGTACCTTTTCCCACTTCTCCGACCATAGCTCTTCATGTAAAAATATTTTTTTCTCTCCAAAACCACATCACCACCCACTAAGAAAAGAGGCGTTTCTAATAAGCACTGCGCGTAATGGGTCTAGTTTCTGATCAAATTGGAGTCATACCTTTGCAACAGGTTTATTAATTTATACATTGGTTTGTAAATTACAAATTAATAATTTCAGTCAATGAGAATGTGTTCACAATTTAGAAACGAATTTATTTGTAATTTATTAATTAATTTATAGGGTGATTGTTTTACTGTTGGTACAATAAAACTTTAAAGTGCCTCAGAGTTACCAGCTATTCTTTAAGCAGTGTTTTCCGAATGGATGCCGGGGTCCGGGCTTGGGTTAAGTAGATCGAGTTATTTAGTGAGTGAGAGCATCATTCATGTACATCCTAAGGCATCGCAGATAATTTCTACTTGCTGACAAGTTTGGCCATGAAGACCACCTAGCACCCACACCATGTCCCATAAGAGCGGACTAAGCTCACAGACTGAACAACAGACATTTGGGCTGGTGGGAATGGAGATGAGGGGAAAGCCTTTAGACACAAGCCTCAGAGAAATCCTATCTTGGTAGTAATCACCATCTGCGTGATTGGACCTAAGAAGACCTGCTCCACAGTAGGGAATTCGTGGTTGGAACCGTAAACCTTGCCAACTGTCTATGGCTAATGAGGTCATGGATCTTAGTGGAGAACCAACAACCGCCACTTTCCTAAACCAATATAATTCCTAAGCACATTCCAAATACTTATGCATTCAGATGAGCGTTGCTCCCACTCCTGATCAAAGTAGCTTTTATCTGTAGCAGAAACCACAATGGAAAAGCCACAACTTGTCAAAACATGGGGAGCAACTGATCACGGGGTGCTCAGCCCCAATTGCTATTCTACAACACAAGCCCTAGACCTAAGGTTTGGGGAACCCTGGGGAAATGGGAGAGAAGACTGTGAGGGATAGAAGACCAGGAAGTCTGCTGTAATATCATGTCTTCTAGATACGAAAAGGAACCTGTGTTTATGGAGTCTCAGCAGTTTGGCTACCCAAACAAGACCTCAATAATGACGGCACCAGTTGACATGTCAATGTGGAGGGAGGAAATCTCACTGAGTTCGACCGCTGGATGAATGAAGAACTACAGGGAATTAATGACTGCTAAGGGAGAGTTATCCTCTCCACAGATGAGCCTCCAAATTAGTTATCAATGCAAGTGGTCAGACCTGAAATCATGTACATCTGAGCAACACTGAGTGGATGCTGCTGGATGTTCCACATATTTACTTATTTGTATATTTGTGTATGTGTGTGTGCATAACAACAATTTGTTTATACATGTATGTATTTGTACATAACAATATAATTAAAGAAAAAGAGGCCACACATTTGAGAGGAACGAGGAGCATATGGGTGGGATTAGAGGGAGAAAACGGGTGCAATTATTGTTAAATTTATAAGTGAACATATTAAAAACGAAAAAATAAAAGTGGTGAGATTTTTCTGAAAGGACCTGTAAAACTAGAAAGGGGCAGTTAATAGTTTTGGTGTTACTGGCTACATGACTGCTATTGTTTCTATAGAAATCTGCACTGTGATATGAAAATAGCCACGAACAGCATGTAAATGCCTGAGCCTGGACACATGGTAAGAAAACTTTATTTATAAACCAGGCAGATGTTTGGTTTTGGTCTGCGGACCATATTTAATGAGCTTCAGCATTAAAGAGAATGGCATGGAATTTCTCTAGAAGTATCACGATGGGGCCCATCTGCACAAATCCGCCATAGCAGCGCTTCACAGCCCCTGTGTTCTTACCATCCCCTTCCCACTTTCCTGTCGAGAGGTGATTTCTATTTCACAGTCTCCTTTGATGTGTTCCAGAGTTTCCTTGACTAACAGAATATGGTGAAAGTGGCTGTTTCATATCAGAAAATGTCTATTCGCAGCTGCCCTCTAACTAGTACCACAGGACAGGTCCTCTACAAGAAACACCTGAACACAGGCAATCCACAGCACAGGAGGATTGTAAGCTGTTGCAAGCCACTGAGTGGTTTGTGTGATGAAGTGTATGCAAAACTTTGGTATAAGCACTGGTGCCATTGATGCACATCTCTGCTGATGTAAATGTATTTAGTTATGTAGACAGTTATCACTAAATAGAACAGTAAAGGGCTTTTCACTGCCTCCAAATTAAACGAATGCATTTCTACTAAAATTCCATAGATTAGCCTTATTTATTTTAAGACTCATATCTAGGTCACCTATAAGTCCAATGACTATATTAATAAGCAAATCCACTTGAGAAGCATCTTAAGCTCTTCAGACCAATCACTATCACGAATAAATTCAGTCACTTTTGTGTTGGACAGGTAAACGGGCTAGGCATATGCCATGTTCATTGTCATCGTATCTTCTCCTCACAGTGACTACTGGAAGAGGGTAGAGTCCCTAAAAACCCATTATAGAACTAATCTTGAAATGGATCTGCCATCAAAATTAGTGAAGTGATTACATTATATTACCCCTAAGCATTCATGTTTCTTTCTTTGAGACAATGAAACCTATTGTTTTTGATAGCCAGGACCAAAATATACAACACTGAAATCACAGAACCTGAGAGTTTAAACACAAGCGCTGATGTTGTATGTAGAAGATGCCCCAGGACTGACAGGTTGACTAACTTGTAGTGACCGCCACACAGTTATCACGTCAGAGGAGTGATCAGACCAGTGTTCATTCACACAGTAATCAATCCAGATGAATGGCCAAGCAAGTGTCCATTTGAACAGTAGTCACCCCAGATGAAGGGCCATACCACAGTCTACTCACGAAGTAATCAAGACACACGAGTAACCGGCAATCAACCCAGATGAAAGCAAACAGTTACTGTGAGGAGACATTTCCAAAACAACCCATCCAGAACCCTGGGCAAGAACCAAAGTCTTAAGACCCAACTCTATGCAACCCAGATGAATGATCAGATCAGCGTCTTTTCACACAGTAATCAATACGTATGAGTAACCAGATCAGTGACTATCTCCACAGTCATCCCAGATGAATGACCAAACTAGTACCTACTTACACAGTAAACAACCAGATCGGACCAGACCAGTGTCCATTCACACAGCAATAAACCCAAACAAGTGACTAGACCGGTGTCCATTTCCACCGCAATCCATTCAAATGAGAGAGCATTTTACCTTTTTCTGGTGAAAATAATGAACATCTTTCCCAGGTTTCAACTATAAATAACTCTAGATAAGTTCAGCTGGGAGATTATTAATGTTACAGGAGTAAAGTCTAATGTGCTCCTATGAATTCAGTGAAAGACAGATGCTAAAATCCAAAAGGCTCTTGCCTGAAGGCAAGAATCAGGATTCTGAATACCTAAAGCTAGAATGGAGAGAATATGGAGACAATTATAATCTTGTCCAAAGAGAATGAGGGCAAGAAAACAGCGCAGAGGAGCCATTTCCTCAGAACCCCGAACAAGGACCAATGTCTTAAGAATCAACTCTATTTAATGGGCATAAAAAATTGGGTCACAGAAGTTCAGTAGCTTTGGGAAAAACAAAAATTCTAGGGCTGAATCCAAACTGGACTTTAAGCACCGTGTCTCTACTTCTGTTGGGCTCCTTGTCACTCACTCTAGTACTGCACTTCTGGAAGGGCAGGCTGGTGAGTGACTTGGCAGACAATGCGATTGCTACCAGGCCTGACATGCTGAGTTTGAGACCTGCAATCCACATAGTGGTGTATATGCAAATATGTAAATATGTATGTTTGTGTGTATATGTATATACATATATGCATCTATGTGTTTATATATGCATATATGTGTTTATATATGTATATATGTGCATATACGCACATTTTAAAAACAATATAAAACAATGTTTATAGTTGTTCCTTGTTTTGCTCTTTGAACTTTAATGAATTTTAATATCTCAAATTCGTGTTTATTATCCTCATTATTCTTCCTAGTTTTATAGGATCCATTCCTTTCTTATAAGTCCCATAGAATTGAAGTGCTCCAGGAGAATCCCTTGTACTTGGGGATTAACCTTCTAAATTGTTTCAGTAGCTCTTTTGCAGTTTCCTGCAGAATCCTTTACCTTTCTCAGAGAAGCATCTGCAGAATAATGACATAGGCAAAGAAATGCAGCTGTATCTGAGAAACAAACAGGAAGGTCCCAATCTTCATGCCAGGGTTGAAATGATAGAATCCACAATGACTATAAACTAGTTCGTCCATAATAATCACAAATTAGTCCATTGTTGAAATTGGTGGCCGAGTGTGCACAGCAGCTCTTGACTTTGCTCCATTTCGATGCAACTGTGTTGTACTGCATACGCTAGTACTTTCGTAGCTCTGAATCTTCATTGACTCCTGTAACTTCCTGAAACGCTTCTCTACCTTACTCCCAATCTCCACATTTTCTTAAAGCAAGAGAACTGTGATTCTTACATCACATTCTCCAAGCTGAAAAGCGTTCTAAATTTCCGATGACATATTATTTGTCCTTTATCCAGATTTTTTTATTTACTTGTAAAACTAGTTACCCTATCTGGTAATGCAGGGCAGCATTGATGGTAAGACGAACACAGGTCAAAAGAATTTAATTTTGGTCCTGAGTCTGGGAGCAAGGCACTGGCTGTAAGTCTTTAGCTGTCCACGGCATCAGCATTCTTTGGAAAACTGGAAAGTTTCAAGTTAAACTCTGTGCTGACATGAACCTTAAATATTTACTTAGAAAGAAAACAGAAATTCCTGTGGGAGTTAAATCTAATTTTCAGGATTTTATTTTTTAAAGAAACAGGGAATTCTCAAAAACCCAACCAAGATACTCGGTTACAATTTGTAGGGTCATGAAGGCTAGTAGCGACTTGCTCTCCACACAGACCCCATTCTTCATTGTTCCACCCAGGTCCCTTATTGGTCCACTGGGACAGGTAAATGTGAGTGGTCTGGCACAGCTTCAGGTTCTTCACACCCTGGCATGCATATCTAGGAGAACATCCTGCCTCTGGGATCCTGAGAGGCTGCCACTGGATATGCTATCCGCAAGGTTGAATGCCCTTTGCTGGGGTTTACACCCCTTAGGAAAGCAGGTCTGACACTTGGGTGTTTTCTCTTGCTTTTCAAATTACAGAGACTAGGTAACTTACTAAGGAAAGTTTATTTTGGCCCCTGGTTCTGAAAGTCCAAGAGCATAATGCTGGCATTCTGTCACCTTCTGCTGAGGGCTTTGTGCCACCTTAACTCCTGGTGAAGTCGTGGAGGTGAGGGAAGAGTGGGACAAATGGTTTACTACAATCTACTCTCTGTAAACAAGTTCAGTTCTTTTAGAACTGCATTAATTCCCCTTGAAGACACAGTCACTTCCTAAAGGATCATCAGCTCTCACCATTTTTATTGGGGAGCAAGTCCCAATTCATGAGGAGACAAACAAGATTCAAGCCATGACAGAGACCCATAGATATCTTTGTTTTTGAGAAGAACACCAACATGAAATCCATAGGCTTCAAAGGAGTTGTCCAACTGGGAGCCCGAGTTGTGCTAGAGCAATTCCACCAACAGAGAAGGGAATTTGAGCAACAGGCATGACTTCATTAGTGTAATGATGAAACTCATAGATGCAGTAAGGCACGAATTTAAAGACAAGTACTTTCCCATTCACTCTTTGAAAAATTTGGGTTGTTATGTAAAGGCGTGTGTGTGTGTGTGTGTGTGTGTGCACATGCACACATTCACACTGGCTTGTGTATATGCGTGTATGCTTTTTATATGCACAGTTCTTTCCCTCCCTGACTGACCTCGCTCACACAAACAATTTCTCCTGCTTTGATATCACATGTATTTTGGGATGTTCTTTGTTTTTTTCTTCTTATTCTCTTTAGTCTTCTTACTCTGTTCCCATAGTTTCATGTATATTTCCATGCCCCACAGATATGCATATTTAATTAAAAACAGATTTATATATAGCAATACACATTACACACTAAGTCACATAGTAACATACTATATACATATTAATAACATACTATATACACATTTAGGCCCAGGTATTTGCATCTCAGAGTAAACATGATGATTTTTTACATCTGGATTGTTTTGGCTGTACATCATGATTTCCAATTCCACCTGAAAATGTCATGATGTCATTCATATATATAGCCGAACAAAGTTTCATTGTGTATATATGCCTCATTTTCTGTGGCTATCCAACTATTTAGGGTTATTTGATTCTTTCTTCCTTTGTGAATAGTGCAGCTATAAACATGGATATCCAGGTACCTCTGTGTCTTTACTTCATCTCAACAAAACTGAAAGTTAGCATGATGGGGAGTAACTGTCCGGATCTGGGGCTGAAGCGTGTAGTATTCAAACTTACTCTATGGTGAATGGTGATGACCTGGCTTCTGCAGGGGAGCTTTGGTCCTCATCATTTAGTACCTGCGTCTCCCTCCTCATTGTGAAAGTCATGATATGTGTTATAAGAAGTGAAAGTTTTTATAGGACTTTAGATTTGACCACAGACTATATTTTCTATCTAAGCCACATATCTGAAATAGACAATTAGGTTGGTTTCAACATTGTTTTGAAAAAATGTCATTTAGTTGTTGGCTCCAGGTGGTTTTCAGTGCTTTTGATTAATCTGCAAATTTCCCTAGAGAGAACTTGAGCTCACTGTTTGAGCTATGCAACTATTAATCTATAAGTTTATAATTTCAGCTTCACATGTTCAGTAGATCTGGCAATTGTAAGGCCACATGTACAGGAGTCATGGAAATTATAAGGACACATATACAGTAGATCTGGAAACTGTATGGTGTAAGTGTTCATTATTTCAAAAGGAAAGAGTTCCTGAAGAAGAGCCTTCATTGGCTAAAGGCAAATCTGAATTAGAGAAGCTGTATAAAGAAGCCCACGTGGAAGAAACAGGATCACGGATAGGAATCAAGGTCAGCATCAGCAATAATGGATGACATTCTAACTTCTAATCTACACATGCACATTCACACACGCACACGAACATGCAAACTGGCTAGCACACACCTCTCTCTCATACACTCACACATAAATAACAATGCTATTATTGCTACTCCTGCTGCTGCTGCTACTACAACTACTACTGCAACTACTACTACTACTATTACTATTACTACTACTACTACTACAACTACTACTAATACTCTACTACTAGTAGTACTACTACAACAACTACTACTACAAAACAACTACTACTACTCTACTACTAGTAGTGCTACTACTACTACTACAACTACTACAACAACTACTACTACTCTACTAGTAGTAGTACTACTACTACAACTACTACTACTACAACAACTACTACTACAACTACTACTACTACTGCTGATAAAATAATAACAATAATAATAATAATAATAACGATAGTAATTTAAAAACATGAAGAGGTCGACTCCTTAGAAATCATCTCTACTGACTTCTGTGCCATGTTAAAATATTTGCTTCATTTTTAACTTTTAGAAACTTAATTATTTTGTTAAATTAAATTAGTAGGAATCCTCTACTCACTATCATTGTAGTCTATGGACTTTATTATATAGTTTTGATCATCCTGAAACTTGCTATTAAGAAAACGTCTGGTGTCAGAAAGGTAAGTAGGAAGACAGGAAACTACAGGAAAGAATACGCACTGCTGGGTCAGCATTTACAAGGAAGGTAAGAGTGGATGTTCCATGCAATCTTGTTGCATAGAATTGGACACTTTGAAAAATGTTTGCACTTCTGTGATGACGTCATTTGAGCTGCTAAGAATCCTGTGGAAAGCATTCACATGCCTTAGGTAACATGCTCAGTGATGTTTACTTCCACAGTGTCACAAAACAAAAACAAACAAACAAAAAAAAAACAAAAAAAAACAAACCAAAACAAAACAAAAAAAAAACAAAAAGAAAGTAAAGACCCGATCAAATTGCTCTAAATTATAAGCCCCAGGGATTCCTTTATGTTAATTAAATTCACGGGGAAAAAAGTCCTTCCCCTGGGTGGTTGATAAAATGAAAGATAAGGCCCCCCAAAGAAGGACAGAACTCAGATCATCAGGACAAGGATAAAACAAGACTGGCTAAGCAGGTGATGGGCAGAGGTGGAAGGCAAGCAATGCCATCTGGAGCTGCCATGCAATGTGAGGCAAGAGGGGCTGGCTTCTAGTTTCATGATTGGAAACTGAATCGGGGACCTCTGGAAAGTCAGCTGACTTTTTCTCACTACTATGTTCTGGGTCTTTGTAGTAAGGATACAAGAGTTTAGCTTAGGGTTTTCTGACAGATGTTTTATGTAGAGGCAAGGTGAGTAGACGCCGTGTGAAAGCAAGAAGGTTGAGTGTGCTCCTTACTTAACCTCCTCTACATGCAGACTCAGGATCAGACTCAGGTAAACCCAATCAAGCATGCTCGGTCTGAAAGCTCACAGTAAGATGGGTTCGTGGGCATCCATATGGTCAAACTGCTTTGAGATTAGTGGGCCCTCAGTGCCTCTGTTCCCTTTTAAGAATTCATTAGCAGCCATTTTTCAATGTGACAGTGCTGGTGGAAGTCAATTTGAAATGTCCTGTTCGTGCTCTCTGGATGTTAGTCACACATTTTCCCAAGGCACTCCAGAAAGGATGGGGAATCGATGAGCTGCAGAGCATTTAGGAGGGAAAGAACACCACACCGGTAGATGTGAGAGACCCCCAGAGCTGGTCTATGTATACTCAGGTATACATATGCACTGCCGACACATGAGCTTTTGCTCATGCCTGCCCTCCCAAAGGCAGACAGCATCTAGGATCTATGGCAGCAGTCATGACTTTACACCTGCCATTTGTCAAGGAGATGGGGGAACCTTAGAGTGAGACTCTCTACACCTTCAGAGAGAGAGAGAGAGAGAGAGAGAGAGAGAGAGAGAGAGAGAGAGAGAGAGAGGGAGGAGGGAGGAGGGAGAGGGAGAGGGAGAGGGAGAGGGAGAGAGAGAGAGAGAGAAAGAGAGAGAGAGAAACAAGGAGTTATTACCTTTGTTTTATAAATTATTGGAGAGGTCAAATTCCTTGTTTAAAAGGCACCACGCCAGTCTCAACCTTCTTATATTTTAGTCTTTGTTCTGTTTTCTCTGAGACTTGCTCACAATCCTTAAAGGTTAACTTGGTGCTCTCAACCAAGATCCTCAGAGCAAAATCTCAGCTAAACACTGTAGAGGCAGAAGCAGTGTTTGCATAGGACCCCGGCTCAAGGAAAGCCAGAGAGAGCTCATGAGCCCGTGTGTGTGCTCACAGCTGCTTAGCTTCTAAGACCACGTGAAATGGACGTTGTTGTTTTGAGTGACCTCTAGAGCCATCGATGACCTGTGTCAGGCAGGTACTAGTCATCTACTCAATGGAAACCCCAGCTCCACCTGCAGTCCGGTCCTATTAAAGTTCTAGAGATGCCAATAGAAGCCAATAGTTCCCTAAAGCCAGGAACTGAAGATCAGTGAGCTGTTAAAAAGTAAATAAATAAATGAATAAATAAATAAATAAATAAATAAATAAATAAATAAATAAAATAAACAAACCACTTAACATCACGTCGAGCCAAAAATGTTTATTGATTTCTCACACCCACGCTGCCAACCGCTGTGCGGTAAGTGGAAGCTAGGCTACCCAAGGTTCATTTCATGCCGAATTCCTTCACTGCCAGTATCAAGGACACACGCACAGCCTCCATCCTCTGTAAACACAGCAACAGCCCAAGACACCCAGACACCTGGCTGGGATAAAAAGTCTCATAGACGAGGTGATTAGATTGCTCACTACACAGAAATTAGAGTTAATAAAATTTCATGATGTGATGCCTTCCAAAAGGCTGCTTGCTTTGTTAAGTGAAACTTCTGTTTTAGCGTGCATGAGGCAGGAAGAGGGAAGACACAAACAGCTCCGTGGCTGTCCCTTCGAACTCCTTAGGTCATTTAGAGCAGTCAGGGATGGAACCCAATCCCAAGGGCTTTTATTCCCACATGCGTTCCTCAGAAAACCGCCTTCTGCAAATGGTTTTCCTTTCAACTCCTACTTTGCATACCTGGGTGTGAGAAACCGGAACATCCCATAATTTCTAAAAATGAGATGAAGGAGATAAAGAGGAATAAAAACAGCATGCACTCCGATCTTCTGTTTATACTGCAGGCTGCCTCAAGCCTCTAAGCATTCATTCTATGGTGGTACCGCTTCCTAAGTGTTAAATTTCAGCCTCATAAAAGAAGCCACAGTGTTTTTTTTTTTTTTTAAATGCTCTTTCTTTCTGAGCAAGCATTTCACATGCCACAGAAATCCATCCCAAGGTAGCTGCTATATTCGATTAAAATGCATGTTTTTTGGCTGAGTGATCCTTAACATGGAACACTTTCCCTTTGCTTGCTGGCAGCTGATACCTTCATCAATGCCAAGACAACACCAGGTTTCTAAAGGTACAGTTTGCCCCCTGTTCATTTGCCTCTTCTTCTTCTCCCTTTGCTGTGAGCATGAAGAACTGGCAGATACACCTACTGATGGAGCACCCTGCACTGGGCAGAAGAGAGATGAACAGGTTTCTTGCAGCCTGGGATGTAGATTTGAAGGCACATCGCCCTGAGGTTAAGTCACCCAGAAAGAAGGTTCTGCTATGGCTGTGGTTTTCAGCAGCTGGGCACCAGCTATGAGCCTTGCCAGCTTTGTTCAAAACCGTACGTCTGGTCTGGGTGACAGTTGTAACGCACTTGTGGAAAACATCCTAAGTACTAGATGTGGAACCTGTAGGTTTGTCCACACCTAAGCAGACGGGGCTTTAACATGAATGTCGGCAGAGAGAAAAATGCATGCTTCAAAGTGCATGATGGAGAGAGAAAATGGTTGAGGCTTCCAAATGCTATGACAACATATTAGCAATCCTGTCAGTATTCTACATAAGCGACTTAGACCACTAAATTAAGTTCTGCATGTGAGTATTCTATTTCAAAGAACACGGCAGGTGTGGTTTTAAAATATTCTTGTGTGGTTGTTCCTGAAAGTACTGTTTTGCATGTGTTGTACATGGGCATCTCTTCATATGAGCATGCACAGGCAAGTGCAGATACATGCACACATGTATGCACATGTGTGAAGAGGTGTCTCCCTCAATCACTTTCTGACTTATCTTTTGTGGTAAAGTGTCTCACGGAATCTCAGGCTCATCGATTGGCTAGATTCTCTGTCCATTGAGTTCCATGGATCCATCCATTTCCTCGTACCATGCCCTGCTTTACCTGGGGGCTGGGGAATCGAACTCATGCCCTCATGCTTTCACGGAAAACACTTTACTGATGAGGCCACTCTCCGGAACCAAAACATTCTTTTATTCATGGTTCCTACATAGATGTCAGTAGAATTAAGACCTCAGCCCCTTTTGTACAATTCAATCAATGACTGATCATCACAATCGACTTACACAAATTGAGCTGACTTTTAATTACATAAACAAATTTCTACTTTATTTTTAGTAAAAACTGTGAAGCAAACACAGTCATTAACCGGGGTCTGCACACATCCAGCGTCATCGCCATCAGCATTGTTCCCCTCTACATCATGTCTCTTTGAATGGTCTTCAGGTACATGGAGCTCTGCTCTCCTCTCCTCGGACAGCAATGCCCTCATGTCCTGAGTGACCTAGCTAAGGCTACTTTGCAAGGAGAGACTGCAGAGTAATGGAAAGATGGGGTAGTGTAGTAAAAATGTAAGCTAGTACCACAGGTGTTTATTATCATCAAGAACTGTGTGTTATACATAATGGTTGGTGCTGTTAACTTAATAACTCTCTGCACAGTAGGCTTGTCTACATCAGCATCTCTATGAATAATGCTTCTTTATTAGAAGTGCCCAAATATCACTAAACAGTAGGAATTGTTAGCTCCACTATAGCTCTATGAGACAATACTCACTGACCAAACATGCATGTACCCTGTGTCTATATAACCCCAGATAAACACAAGTGTACTCACCTTCCACTGTCCCCATGGCACACTGTAAACCCCTTACATTCCCTACTGTAGGTACGTGGATTTTAGCAAATTGTGCCTCCCGGTTGAGGCATTACTTAAAAAGCCACATACCTGGAGTGGAACACGTTTTTGTTGTTGGTCCACGTCCCTTTCATGGGGTGTAATTTCTTATTCGATGTATGAATGCAGGGCATATATTGGTCTATCTACAAACTTTAATTACTATTAGCAAATCATTTTGCACCTAAGGATCCATTTGAGTGCCACAGAAGCCAAAGCTAACAAATGGGGCCTCTAGAATCTAAGCCGCAGTTCACCTGGTTTCAGAACTCGGGCTGTCGCGTCTTTAATGTCTCATTTCATAACGCTGGTGATAATTTTAACAGTACACCTGGCCACAGCATCCATTAGACAACACACAACCTTCTCGCCTCCCGCTCTCACATTAACAGGGACATGACACATTTCATCTTAAGACTTCCTCCCTGACCACTTCAATTATGGTTTTTCTCTTCAATTATGTTTTTCAGCTCTTGCTCAGAAAGAAATTAAGTGGCTAGGAGCGATGGCTCAGAGGTTTGAGCGAGCACACCCTGCTCTCTTGGAGGACCTGGATTTGCTTCCCAGCACCCACACACCAGCTCCCAGATCTGTAACTCCACTTGCAAGGGACTCAGTGCCCTCTTCTGAGCTCTGGGAGGACGATCCACGCACATAACGCACGGATACACAAGCAGGCAAAATGTTCAAACACATATAAACAAATCTGTAAAGAATAAAAGTAAAAACACTTGAGAATCAGCTAGAGCTAAGCTCTATAATTTGATAATGTCCCCAAACCAACTTGGTTACTTTCACATTTAGAAAGTACCTACAATGTAATTTGAAATATTTATTTTCTCCATACCTTATCAATCACCTTAAGATGCTATACATACGGCTGACGTGGTGGGTGTGGGCAAAGGTGCCTGCTACCTGATGACCTGAGCTCAGTTCCCAGACCTCTATGGTAGAAACAGACGCAAGTTGTGCTTTGATCTTTACATGTGCTCTCAATCTCTCTCTCTCTCTCTCTCTCTCTCTCACACACACACACACACACACATACACACACAGAATGAGAGACATAGAGAGAGAGAGAGAGAGAGAGAGAGAGAGAGAGAGAGAGAGAGAGAGAGAGAGAAACAAAACCTTGTTTTGAGTTGTGGGTGTGGCTCTCATCTTAAATCCCATTGCTATCTCAGCTTGTGATGTCGGAAAGATATGTGTATGTATAAAATGGCCACTGCAGGGACTTGAGCCTTGCCCACTCCAGTGGCTTCTGCCATCAGAACCATCTGCTACGGTTCTATGTCAGGTTCTATGTCTTTGAAATTTTTCAGGAATTCACAAGGTGCATTTTATCCATGTGTTTAAACATCTGTTGGACTCTGCTGCTCAACCCGATGCTGTACACGAACCCCTAGGCTTGCTCCTAAATCTTTAAAGTGTTTTATTTACTTCTTGGTTTTAAAATACTGCTAAATGAAATTTATGTCTTCATCTAAAATTAAACACGAAGAGACAATTACACCTGAATCTTAAAATGGTTTGGGGCATTTTATTCTATTGTTTTGTTAAAGCAAAGTGGATATGTGGTGTATATAAACATGGTTGATGGGGTTGGGATTTAGCTCAGCGGTAGAGCACTTTCTAGTAAGCGCAAGGCCCTGGGTTCGGTCCCCAGCTCCAAAAAAAAAAAAAAAAAAAAAAAAAAAAGAAAAAAAAAAGAAAAAAAAAGAAAAAGAAAAAACATGGTTGATTTATCTGTCGGGTAATAATGCCTTTATGAATATGTAAAGACCAACATCAGGATTTGAAATTCTTCCTTGGCTCCCGTATACCTTTGAGGTCTGACTGGGCAAAATATTTCTGCTCACAAACAGTTGAAGAATGAGATTCTATTCTAAAATTTCTCCTTTAAGAGTTGTGAAAGTGCTTGTAGAAATGTTTATACTGTTTTACAATGACTCCAGCAGTCAGTAAGAGACGGGGGTGTAGGTTTTTCCACAGTCCTCAATGGATGTCACAGTCTTCTTTTATTGTACCAATTCTACTAGCTGCTTTTGACTTTCTGTAGTTGCATTATGGTACAATTTGGGGTTACCCCCTCCCTCCCCAACTGCTCCTTAGACTTAGCAAGAGGCTCCCTTAGGAGCAGGATTCATTTGCAAATTATAAGGTTTTTACTGTTACACCCTGAGTTTGTCCAGAGGCTTGAATGTTATTTACTAGATTTAGTAATCATCCCCACCACAAGCTCATGTGTTGAGACCTTGGACTCCAGCTTGTGGGGCTATCATGAGGTGATGGATCATGAAGGCACTGACTTTACCAACGGATTCATCCTTTGATGAGTTCACAACTGAATGGATTATAGGAGAAAAAAGACATCTGGAAGAGATGTTTCTCCCTTTACATTTCCTGAATCAAAATCAACCAATCAATCTGTCTCTCCCTCTCCCTCTTCTCCCTCTCCCTCTTCTCCCTCTCCCTCTCCCCCTCCCCTCTCTCTTCCCTCCTTCCTTCTTCTTCTTGTTCTTGTTCTTCTTGTTCTTCTTTTTTTCTTGTTCTTCTTCTTGTTCTTCTTGTTCTTCTTGTTCTTGTTCTTCTTGTTTTGTTCTTGTTCTTGTTCTTCTTGTTTTGTTCTTGTTCTTGTTGTTCTTGTTCTTGTTCTTGTTCTTCTTGTTCTTCTTCTTGTTCTTGTTCTTCTTGTTCTTTTTCTTCTTGTTCTTGTTCTTGTTCTTCTTCTTGTTCTTCTTGTTCTTGTTCTTCTTGTTCTTCTTGTTCTTGTTCTTCTTGTTCTTGTTCTTCTTGTTCTTGTTCTTCTTGTTCTTCTTCTTGTTCTTCTTGTTCTTCTTCTTGTTCTTGTTCTTGTTCTTCTTGTTCTTGTTCTTCTTCTTGTTCTTCTTCTTGTTCTTGTTCTTCTTCTTGTTCTTCTTCTTCTTCTTCTTCTTGTTCTTCTTCTTCTTCTTGTTCTTCTTCTTCTTCTTCTTCTTCTTCTTCTTCTTCTTCTTCTTCTTCTTCTTCTTCTCCTGCTCTCTCTCTCTCTCTCTCTCTCTCTCTCTCTCTCTCTCTCTCTGTGTGTGTGTGTGTGTGTGTGTGTGTGTGTGTAAATGCTCACTTAGAAAACTGTGCGCCAAATAAGCCTTTCCTCCCTACCTGAGTACTTTCCTACGAATACTTTTCTCAGGTATTTTTCCTCCATAGGAATAAAGAGCTGACTAATGGAAGTGTGTGAATTACATTAATTACATCAAAATGACTGTATGTGGCTGAAGGATTGGAGTTTTAACCTCCTTTCTTTTTTTCTCATTCTTTTCTGGGGTTCCAACTCTGTTTAACAGTTGGTAGGCTTCAAAGTACCCCGAAGTCTTAAAGTCTTCAGGACCCATTCATTTTCATGTTTATCCTCTTCTTTAAGAAGAGCAACCTGTATCTGTTTTAATGTTCACGGATTCTTCCTTCTGCCATCTTGAATCTGCTCCCAAGATTCTTTTTAGTGAAAACTTCATGGTATAATTTAAATGCAGTAATCCTATTTCTTTTGATGACTTCATGCGTCTTTCATAGTTTATATTGACAGGTTATCACTGTCATCTTTATTGTGATTCTTTTAAAATGTGTCTTCTTTTAATTATTTGACCAGTTTTGCCCTTATGCTAGGCTGGCTTCAAACTCAAGATTTGCCTAGCTTTCTCCGCCATGTGGTTCCACTCCTACACTACCACAGATGGCCTCTTGTTTTATTTAGACTATCTCTTTGTTAAGTGTTCCTAACATTTAGGATGCTTAGAAAGAGTTCTATCAACTTTTAACTTTTCCTCCTCCCTGTGGATCATCCATTTTCTTTTCCTCACACATGTCATGACTTTCCTTTGGATCCATGAAGAATGACGACGTTAAATATCATAACAAGAGTCAATTCTGATTTTCAATGGAGAAACCACATTTGTATGTTCTGTTGTTGACTGTGATTTCTTTGGTGGCTTTCTTTAGTTAATTCAGTGATTTTTTTCTTCTTTACTTAAGATATAAATGCCTCCATTTAGTCTTTACAAAATTCAATTTTTATTCTAAAGTTTATGGTTTTTTAACTGATTATTGCTATGTAAGAATAATCTAATAGGTATGTAATTGATCAGGATTTATAACCAAACATCAGACATGATAGGCTATAAGGCTTGCATATTTTGCATAGAATCTCTTTTGGGCTAAGGAACATATTCAAAGTCCAGGCAGTTCAAATTTCTCCCAACCCTAACTTTATTCTAGACCCCATTGTGTCTCTTTTCCACTTGGTATAGATTCGTGCTCAGCCAGGATGCATGGATAACAGAGAGTTTCTGCAGCTCCTGTGTAAATTTGCATACGTATACAGACTTTAGTCCTACAGGGTTATATGAGACTTTACCCAAGGCACACATTAGAGCTGTCTTGCTCACTAGATTTCCCTGTTAGATTTTTTTGGCCAATCTGCCATTCCGTTGGTCGTCTTAGGCAGAACCACAATGCCAAGATAGCTGCACTGCTAGCTTTGGTTGTCACCAAGATAGATGTTCTGTCTGAAAATGTCTTGAGGCATGGGCAGTTTTGCACTCTGTGTTTCAAATCAAATCAGGCCTCTCTAGCAACTAGGTTCTGGCTTTCGTGGTAGGCTGTGCCCTGATGGAATTACTCCCCTTACGGTGTCTGGAAAGGATGAGACCGACACAGGGAGGCAGGCCGCAGGGTCCTGCTGCTGCAGCTGAAGGGTCAGCACTTTTAATAAAAGACTCTCAAACTCTCATCTACCATTAGGCAATTTCCAGATTCTCAGCGTGGTGGTTTTGCCAAATAGCTGGGCTCCTGCCAACCATGAAAGACTTTGGAGTAAAGCACTTGCTCATTTCTTCAGTCTCTATCCTAGAAATCTTGGTATCTCATTTTAAACTACTTACATCGGGAATTAGTGACACTGTAAATATTTTCAAATTCAGCTTTCTAAGGAGCTAAACTTTTGCATCAAAATGAGCTTGTTGGAGCTGGGGATACTACTGACTTAGGCTTCAGGATTTCTTCAGGCTGATAGGAGTAATGATGCTGTCAAAATCACCCCCGATAAGGAGAATTTTCTACAAGTTCTAAGATCATGGGGACCAAAGTGTGATTTTAAGCACTTTTAGGCTGCGTGGAGAATGGGAAGCTATTCGAATTCAGTTCCAGTATCCAGAAAGCACTCTGCCCCAGCATCTACTTCACTTTACGGCCCTCTCCTTCAGTGCAAGTGCCCTCAGTGGCCGTCTCTGCATCTACTGGGCTCTGCCTACCCACGGATGGAACTCTTCTCATCTTTATTCTCCTCCGCAGATTCCACCAACTTATGAGTTCACTCGCTCACCATCTCCTTACTGTTTTCTCTTTATGCCTGTCTAATTCTTTCCCATCTGGTATTTGAGACATTCTTCATGCGGCTCACTCAGGCTCCTCAGGAAGGAGGGAATGATTAAGTCTCCCATATGACAGCATTCTTTAAAATTTAATGTGCACATCGATCACCTGAGAATCTCTGGAAAATGAAGACTTTTGAGGCTGAAGTCTGAGGGGTAGATAGGAAGTCTCACAGGTGGCACTGATAAGGCTGCAGGGTGGGGGGTGGAGATCATACTCTTGGTAGCAAAGAATTTACTCAACACCTAGAAGAGAATTTATCATTTGCTACTGGTGCCCTTCAGGTTGCACAGTGCCTTTGGGTGCAGATAGGTGAATGGCAGTTTGAGCCATGGGGTTCTATGCTATATAACAGGGTAATTTCTGTTTTAAGTAAACCTCAGAGGGAATACCAGCGGTGGCAAAAGCTCTAAGCAGTGTGTCTAAAACAATTGGGATGATTTTATTTTTACTTACGCTGAAGTTTTGGTTTTGTTAGCACACAAAAAGTTCTTGTCCACATCTCTCAAAATACCAGTATTTCCTGAGGAAGACTGTGGTCTATGTGGTAAATGTTATTACATTTGTAATGTATCTTCAGGCAGATACATTACAAATGGCCATATGCTCATATCCACATATTCTCTCTCTCTCTCTCTCTCTCTCTCTCTCTCTCTCTCTCTCTCTCTCTCTGTCCCTCCTTCCCTCCCTCTTCCTCCTTCTCTCCTCCTCTCTCTTCCTCTCTCTCTCCCTCTGCCTCTCTCTCTCTTTCTCTCTCTCTCCATTTCCATTCACTTTTATCTCCCCATGACAAAAGTATTGATCAACAAATCCATCTACTCCTCGTAACAATTGCCAAAGAGAATCACAGAACAACATCCTGAAACCATAGAGCCCAACAATGAACGGGAGCACAGATGCGTGCAAGCCAAGTGAACCTTCCCCAATAGCCAACCAACCAGAAAACAACCACAAGTTGCAGCAAGACAGGAAGAGATTAGTAAGAGTAACTGGAAGTAGAGAACTGGGAGAAAGGGAGCACAAGGGCTTGACAGCCTGGAGGCCTCTTCACTCCTGTCTATCTCCTGTTTCTCCACCTTGCGTTTTAATACCTACTTAGAATAAGAAAATACAAAGTAAATCTCCTAACAGTGGATGATTTAAATAGACAACACACATATGAGGCCTTCCTTGTTTGCATGGGTATACATATGGGCATGTTTGCCTTTTAGGAGTGGAAGCAGATTTGCGATCTCACCTCTATTTTGTCTATTTAATTGGTAATCAGGTCTCTGATTTTTTTAAGCTAATTAAATCAACTCCCTTGTATAATATGCGATGCATACTCTCATGTCTACTCCTCTGTTCATCTGTATGTGTGTCACTATGGTTCCTAATGGCCTTTCATCTTTCAAATGGATTCGCTTCATAAGGACAGTCAATGCTAGGCCAAACCTTGTCCCACTGTGCAGACAACACAGCTTATTGCTATTCACCTGCACATCCCTGGAGTCTAGGGGAAGGCTCAGCTACACACCTCACAGAGCTGTGCGGAGCTGGCTCCTCGGCCTTTCATGCATTCATAAACAAAGAGCCCAGTCAAGATGATTCCCCCCTCCTCATCCCATTTAAAGGAAGGATTTATCTCAAAGGTTGAAGTAAATTGAGACTCACTCATTGAATCACCATGCACAAACACATCCAGCTGAAGTATCATTTTCTGTTGGCTTAGAGATACAAGACAAGACCACATGGTAAGCATTTCCTTTGAAGCTTCAAAGCCGGAGAAACTCATACTCTAACTATGTCCCTTGATCAGCAGGTATAAGGCTGGCGTGTTTTCTTTTGAATCCAGGAAGTATTGGGAACCACACTGGGCTTGGCAGAGGCTGAAGCTAGCTCAGGCCTGGTTGTAATCATTTACAGCTGCTTCCCAGTCTGTTGTCATCCTATCAGACTCTAATGAACCTCAAGCCAGGCCTGCCTGCTGTGGCTTCGGAAAGGGGAGGAGGCAGCAAGCTCTCCATCAGATCGGACTCTGAGGTACTGAATGGGAATATTGTTGCTGAAGGGCACCTATCAAGTGTAACAACGTAGGCAAACCTCTCCCACCCTGTCAACTGGCTTCATTACGGGGCAGCATTGATCTCATTGAGATAGATACAAAGACACCAGGCAGCTGGGCTGTATTTTATTTTTGGTGCGTAACTTCGATTATATTGGTCACAGGCTTGAGTATAAGTATTGTTTCTTTGTCTTTGTTTCTTTCCAAAGTGGAGCAATTTAACTCAACACCATCTATAAGGGTAAATATTAAAACCATTTGAGTTTCTGGATACTTAAGAAATTAATATAAAAATCAAAGGAAAAGACCTAAACTCTCAGATGCAGCCATAAATTCTCGTACAATTCTGAAAGTTAAACATCAAAGAAATTAACATCTTACAAGGCACTTTTTCTCAATTGCAAGAAGTACAGTGTCTTAAAAATAGATGGCAGACAGCAGGTATCAGACAGATAGTTGATGAGAGAAAGAAAAGGAGACCTAGGAGGGAGAGAAGGGGAAGGAGAGGAAAGAAGGAAGGGAGGAAGGGAGGAAAGGAGAGGGAGGCAGTAAAGTCTGTTCAGTAATTTTTTTTTTAGAATAGTAAAGAACTGACCATAATATTGAAAAAAATCACTTTAAAAGTATAAGTAGAATATTAATCAACAATGGATTCATTTTAAATTGAATCTAATTCACTTTAAACTGTTTGACTGTCTCTATCTCTATATATAAGATAAAAGGAAGTATTAGAAAGGAAATTAATCTTTGATTTTGTTGGAAGCACTTCTTTGCTACTGTGACTAAACCGATGAATAGAAGTGGAGGAGGGCAAAGAGGAGGAGGAGTAGAAGGATGAGAGGAGGAGGAGGAGGAGACGATGGGGGTGGTGGTGGTGGGGGTGGTGGTGAAGGTGGCCCGTGAGATAATGGCTCAGTCTGAAAAGGTGATTGCCACCAAACCTGAGGGCCTGAGTTCAAACCCCAAACCTCACATAGTAGAAGGAAAGAACCAACTCCTATAAACTGTCCTTGAATCTCCGTACATGTGTCATGGCATGTACACCCCCGTGACACACACAAAATAAATGAACAAATGTAAACTTTTAAATAAAGAGAAAAATGTTGCATCCGAAAGCACATTTGAAATCTAAGCACATTGAAATGGATGTGTCAGGAGAAACATGGATTTTTTTAAAAAAAATCATCATTATTGTCAGTTGGATCTTCTTGATGTTTGTTTAATTGGTCAACAATAATTCTTTTTCTATAAATATATTGTGGATGATGGAAAAGAGCGGTCCTGTAGTGACACTCAGGAAATGCAACCCTGGACCTAATGAACACTGTGCTTCAAAGTGGTCACGCTGCACTCCAGTTTCCTGGAGCAACTGAAATTATTCTAACATAGGTAGGTATACTAGAACTGTAATTCACACAGATCTTTAACAAAGATTCTCTAGGATGTCTTATAAAGAAAGAACTAATTATGACTTAGACGAAAATCATAAAATACATATGTGAAGATGTCTCATGCATATATATATTTTTTTTTTCGGAGCTGGGGATCGAACCCAGGGCCTTACACTTGCTAGGCAAGCACTCTACCACTGAGCTAAGTTCCCAACCCCATGTCATGCATATATTAATCTCCATGTGTGAGCATAAGTAAGATGAATGGTGCTCTGCAGGCTGAGAGGGAGCACAGCTCCACCATAGATAAGAAGGAGCTACAGAGCTTCCCCTGGAGCTTGCTTCTCTGTCCTCGCGGTCTTCAATATGAAGGAGGCAGACTCTATTCCTTCTAAGGTATTTTTCAACGCTGAAATGCTAAGTTCTCAAATACATACAATCGTATAGTTTAAAATCTGCACACCATAATAGTATGACAGATGAATCTGTGGAAAAGTCCAGACTCTGGACGGGTGCAGTCCACAGGAACATTCACGATGCCAGGGTTCCAAACGGTACAAACACAACACAGTCATAGAATTGAATATGATGACCACAGTGCAGTTCACATCCTATTCTTACTCTGATAAACTACTGTTGCTTTATGTCTGGTAACTGCTTTGGGCCAACTACTGTAAATCATAAATAGTTACAGAATGTTAACGATCCCAATGGCCTCTGTAAACTATGTCCTCAAATAGTCTTAGTCCTTGAGAGAAATTCTCAGGAGGATTAGGATAGAGCTCTTTAGTGATTAGAATATGGATATTGTTAGAGGGATAGGACCCAGAGTTAATTTTTGCTTGTGCTCAGGTACCCCAAAATATCAAGATCCTCAAAATAAACTTTTTTTTTTTTTTTTATAAAAAAGCATATAGAGAACAAATTCAATCCTTTTGCATGGCTTAGAAGAGAACTACTGGGATCTTCATAGTGAACAGAAGGCTTTGTGGGAAGAAATCTGTAGATAAACATTACAAAAATAAACTAGAAATAGGAAGAAGGAGATAGGAGAGGTGGTTATTTTTGGAAAAAGGAGAAACAGAGGAGACAATGAGAGACAAGAAGACAAATACTTTTGTTAAAGCTGTTAAGACTAAGGCAGCTACCTAGGTTTGGTTTTTAAAGGCATAGCTGCTAGCAGATAAATAGAACTTACATTTCAAGCTAAAATCCTGATGTTCTGACCAAGAGAGAGTAAATCATGCAGCCCAGGTTAGAGGGCTGGCAGGCCAGGAGGGCTGTTGATCTAAATGGTAATTCTTGGGACATCTCTTCATGTGGAGAGGAGCGGGAGGCAGACACTGAGAAGAGAATTGTAAGTGTGCCAATGCAGGTGAGAGTAGATACGTTTTCTTCTGGGTGGTCCTGGCTTTCTTCTCTTCCCGCCAGCCTTCCTCTGCTTATACCATAAAGGCAATAGACAGTGTTACTTTAAGAATGAGCTTCCTAGACACCTTTTAAGAAAACAACTGGTACCAAGAGACATTATCGACGTGTATAATTTGCTAACATGCCATCACCGAATTGCCATCCATTTATCTGCAAGTAAGGAAGGCCTCAGAAGTTCCTTGAAGTCTAGCCCAGCCCAGTCCAGTGTGGATCAAAGATCCCATAACCCATGAGGTTACGATGTGTCCACTAGATGGCAGCACCGGGCATGAGCGTGCCCTCAGAAATTCCAGGTCACTGAAAGTTTTAGATTTTTTTTTTTTTTTTCCTAATAATGGAAGGAAGGGCAAGGGAATTTCAGAAGCAGAATTGAAGGCAGATGCCTGGTAATGCACAAGATTCCAGATAAAAGAGCAAAACGGGAGAACAGATACAGAAAACAATTCCTGCCACTTGTTGAGTTGGGACAACTGAAGTTGGTAACAGTACAATACTCTCCCAGTGGTGTTCAAATCCACACCCCTACTCCTCAGAGCTGCCTGGAGGCAGAGGTATGCTCGCAAAGATTCCTGGGGGTGGGGGCTAGAGAACAGAGTTCGTGGGGACTCAGCAGGCACACTAAAGCATCTGAATGGCTGTCAGTCTGGCCCAGCCCCCCTCCCCTGTGAAGCAAATGTTCTGCCTAGATACAGAGTTCACCCAGACTTTGGCATCCTGCTCAGTCTTCTTCCCTACAAACTTGCTAGAGTCCTGCTCCAATTAAAGAGGCCCAGTGACCTCTTACCCAAACCAGAAGCTTTGGGGGAATGAAGTAAATGTGATTAATAATCGTTCCAGAACATCAGACACAACATGAACACTCAGAAGTTTCCTGTGATGAAATCTTGAAAGCTCACAGACACCCGTTTTCCAGGAGTGCTCGACAGACTAAGCAAATGTCCAGTTTGTTAAGCGAATACCAGTACCGGGAGGATGAGGCAGGGTGATCCTGAGTTCAAAGCTAGTGAGCTACACAGTGAGTTTAAGGACAGCCTCAGCTCTACAGCAAAACCCTCTTTAAAAAACCTCACAACCGAAAGGTTTTAAAAACATCAACTAGTGATGCCGTAGCCTCTCCGAAAATGTTTGGTTTGATTGCCAGATTTCATGACTTCACAGAGGAGGAAAATAAAGACAGAGTTCACACGGCATTGATGTTAACTATAGAATCAAGAAACAAGCGCATGGCAGCCCATGACTCCTGGATAAGTGTTTTTCTTTCCTAAATCAGTGTTTCCATGGGAATTCTAAAATTAGTGAACAATACGGGCTAAATGTTGCAATACTTGGCCATAAAGAGGAAAAGGGAAAGAGAAGATTGCACACCAGGCACCCAAAAGCAAACACTGGCACATGATCTTAGGTGAGGGATGAAAAATAAATGCCTCTAAGGGACAAACAACAGAGACGGAGCAAGTGGAGGTCTGAGCAGGGGTGGCCTGGCCTGGACACAGAACACACAGACCTAACAGGTGGCAGCTAGGTAGAAATGGTAGACGTAGCTGCCTCCTGAAGACACAGAAATAAGGGGTTCACGGGTGACCTCCCAGTGTTTGTAACGGTAAGAAGGATTGTGACACATCGAGGAAACCAAGTCAACTTGCTTGTTATCCATCTTTTAAAAAGGTGCTGTGGTCCTCAACCCCCTGGGTGTGCTCATTCCCTGGTCTGAGGGTTCCGCCCTGAAGCAGGATTCTCCAGAGTTCCCAGTTCTCTTTGCCTAACAAAGCTGAGTCTTAGGACTGAAAGAACAAGTCATAGTCGACGTACATTCCAGCTGAGCAATGTAGGGTCCCATAAAATTCTGGTGCCTTTCAGATCGCAGCGAATCGCAATCTTCCTTTGAGGAATTCCAAGAAGTGTGGAAGAAACTTCAGGTTCCCTGTTGGCCAGCTGAGCCTTTGTTTTTCCACGATGATTTGGTTTTCATATTTTATATCTGCTGTGAAGAGACAACGGAGCCAGTGCAGAAGTTAGGGTGCGGAGACATTTGTCCTTTCCTAGATCAGAGCCTTAATTATGCTGTTACAGGGAACAAATATTGCCCCAGGGACTCCAGGAGAGGCTGGGTGAGCCAAAAGAGAAGACGCCACAAAAACCCACCAAGCCTCATGGACTTTGATTCTGAAACCTAACCTTGGGCTTTTATTCCGGATCACTACTGATTTTTATCATATATCTTTTGACCTGTCAGTTACCTTCAGCATAAACATCACTAACTGCCCCTTGTATGCCATAATCTCTAAGTTAAAAACACCTTTCCCTGCTCGGCACAGGCAGCTTAACATTCTTCTGTCATCTGAAAGTCCGTGACTTCATTAAAACTCCACGCAGTGCTCTGGCTTCCCTTCAGGGAAAACTCCTCCCCATTTATCTGTTCCTCCTGAGAAAAAAATTGATTATCCCTGATTCTACCAAGGCAGCCAGTCAATAAATGTTCAAATACAATAATAGTAATGACCAGAGAGCTTCATGTTCTTCCTTATCCATGAAGGTTGCCATGGTTACTGTTAAATCTTGTTTTGTTTCCCCGGTCTTTTCAATTTTTTTTTTTTTTTACATTAAGACTCCTAGGGGTTCACTGTTCGTCCTCTTCATCTCCAGCAATTCATGGAAGATCTGAGACAGCATACCTCTGTTATACATCTGTGGCTGCTTGACTCCGAATGCATCATTTCTCACCAAGTTTTGATGCCAAATTATAGAAACAGGCTTGAGCAGTAGAATGTAACAAATGGGTTCAACGAAAATCACAACGCGCCACTTTTCCAATTGAGTGAAACCGTAAAGTGTGCGGTAAGAACAGAACCCTTAAAACAGAGCTGTGCTTTTCTTTTACCTTAAAAAGTGTTTTGTTTTACCAGGAACACTAAAAATGTGTCACTCGCATCCCCAAGCTTAACTTCTCGATGACTCTAAACAATAATATTTCCTGGAAGACAAGTCGTGAACATTTTCTCTTGAAGGATGGGCCAGGTGTAAAAGGATCTCTTGAGGCTGGGGTTCTAAGGGCATCATGGCTGCCTGCTAGGTGATCCAGCAGTATTTCCTAACGGACAGTGCATTGGTACATGTGTTTTCCCTATTGTGCAGCCTGCTTCATTAGTTTTCTGTCAGCCTGCAGCTTGAGCCCCATCTTGAAGTTGTATATCCATGTTAACTTTTTTTTCCAGCATCTGCGAGCTACAAGTGCCTGGGTACCTTCTCATCCATTCCTTATGTAAACTCAAGCTAGAGATGTGGTTAACTATATTATCTTTGCTAATTCTGTTCTTATGTGGCATTTTTTCAGATAACAGAGTTTTCAAGCTATGATATATGCAGTTAGGTCCAAATGGAGAAGCAGCCAATGTCCACTTAACTAGCTAGTCCCATGGGAGACACTACATCTACATTAGTTATGAGTAGTGGTTTTTGTTTGTTTGTGTTTTGTGTAAGTTAACTTATATAAAGGTGCTGATATTTGATCACTTTAATCTATAAAAATGATAGTATCCGATGACTGAACTTAAGACTTGATGACGAATGGAGAAGGGGAAATCTCTGAGAGAACTGTGGTATTTTAATAAAGCCCTGAACTCTGCAATTCTATTCACAGTCCCAGGCTTTGAAGCCTAACTCAAAAGTAGAAAATGATACCATGTTCCTACTAAGGTACACTGTCTTAGAGACGAGTGGCTACATTGTGAATACATTGTAACTTCTCCTGCGTGTCAGTCTAGCCCACACTTGCTCGAAGGCCATGGTAAGGAAGCCTAAAGGAGTTAAACACACGGTCACAAGTAAAGAAGACAGAAAGGGAAGCCAAGGGCTCATGCACAGTGGTGGCAATGGAAGGCAGCTTTCACATGGTGCTCTGTTTTATTTCTGCTTGGGTAGTAACATTTGCTATGACTGGCAAGGGTGGAGCTGTCTCGAAGACTTGCAGTGAGGACACCCAAGTACAAACAGGACTGATTACATATAAATCAAATGCCAGGCTGAACAGCCGCATACAGGAAATGGCCTGGCTGAGATGAGGAAACAGAAATATACAAGCTGTGTCTAAGCCACTGCTCATATTTAACAGTGACTTTTATTACTCAGCTTCTCGTCACTGTGATAAAATACCGGGGAAAAAATTGACCCTAAAGAAGGTGAGATTTGCCTGGCCTCACTGTTTCAGGAGTTGATCCGCAATTATTTTGTTGTTTCTGGGTCTGTTTCCAGGCAGAGTTTCATAATAGGTCACATGATAAAGCGAGGCAGCTCACATCATAGCAGCCAGGAAGCAAAAGGAGCAGGGACAAGGTCAGGCTCCCACTTTGTCCTTCCATGTCACAACCACACCCAGTGACGTAACATCCTTCTAGAATCCTCTCCTAATGTTTCTACCACCTCCTACCTCCCGATAACACAAAGAGGTGACATGCAAATCTTTAAGACGTGAGGCTACAAGGGACATGTCTGATCCAGGCTATACTAATGATGTATAGAACATGCGGTCTTATAAGTATTCACTCAGGTAAAGGGAAATCAGTTTCTCTGATCTGGTTTACCATTTTATGACCTTAATTATGGGCGTGGTCAACATTAAATAGCCATTAACTAACTTGTTTTCTTGTCAATCCTCCACAACAGAGTATAACTTAGTGCCTCTAAAATGCTGTCGCCATGTTCATGCGCGTTCCTCATCTTTAACACGGAAGAGCTGGCTGGTTTAAAGATCCAGGGTTCAGTGTAGCCAATGGCAATTTGGGAAGGCTGAGTTGGGGTGGGAAGCTGTGCGATCGATTTTATGTTCTTGGAAGACGTTGGGGAGAATGAATGGAGCTTTTGAAGAACTTGGCGGAGGATGTGTTTGAGACTTTAGTCTGATTCACATCTCGGCAAATCGAGAGGGTAGGCTGCCTGGTGTGAAAAGTGGGGCTCTTTCTAATCCAGACGGGTAAACATTATTTGTCATCCCCTGCAAACGCGTTTCTCTGGGTCGAAATGAGCTTTCAGTTGCCACGACCACTTCTTTGACTTTGCAACTGTTGTTTGTGTCGTTCGAAATATCTGGGCTCCCCACATAAACACAGACACAGGAGGAGGCATCGCTGGAGAGCAATTAGAAATATTTTCTCTCCTTTAAATGGCGACTTAATATAAATATAGTAAAGCTACATTTTTGTGTATTATTCATAGAGTAAACGTTCATAGTGAAAGATAGGGATGAGAATAAGGTCCCCTAAGTTTAAGACTGCCAGCTCAATGTTTGAGCGCGCCTCCTTCCAAACCTCTTCCGTTCACTGGGCCATCAGAAGACTCTCTCACACGCCATGGGACATGAGGCTGATGGTGTGGGGAAGGAGCGCAGTAAGAATACAAAAGCCACAAGTTTTGTTGTGAATCTTTGCTGGCGTCTAAACTGACCTACGAACAAACTTTCTGGGCCTTGGTTGTCTTATTTGAGAAAGGAATAAGAATCCTCACGTTCCAGGGCTTTCTGCAGCCTTGGCTGAGGACTGGAAAACTCCGGAGACTCGGTGTGATCTCTGGAGCAAGACAGTTTCCCCAGCGGCATCAACAGCTCTTGCCCAGACTGTGCATTCTCCTCTCTCTTTTCTTCTTCAGAAAACTGTCAGACCAGTGTAAGTGTGCGGCAAAGGGGGGACTTAGGAATGATAAGTGGGTCACGGGACAAACGGCACGATCCTAGAAGGAGGTGTTTTTGGTGGACGATTAGAACCAGTGCTGGCTTTGAAATCTTGACCAAGAGGCCTGCCATTTTTCATATTGTGCAATAAATGCTGATACTATTATTTCAGCCTTACCCTAGCTTGTAGTCTTGGACAAAGGTCTGATTCCAAAGAGGTATGTGACAGGTCATAAAATAAAAAAGCCCTCGACTGGAACTGCTGAGGGGTATGTCGGCAGGCATGGTAATACAAAGATATGTTGGGTCCATAAATTAGGTGATTACAAAAGTTAGCTCTGTGTTCCCGAAAATGTTCAATGTCAATATCAAAATTTTACTTCCAAAGTAAAATTTTACTTCTTGTGATTCTATGCTTGGCATTCATAATCTCCTTCTGGGATTTTCAAAAAACAACACCTCAGTTCTTTCTTTCTAGTTCATAATTGTTTGCTAACATTTACTCAGGTTTTATGTAAATTTCTTTTTATTATTTTTTTCATAATTTTTTATCATATTCTTTTTTCTCCCCCAACTCCTTTCCGATCCTCCCTATCTCCCTCCCTATCTCTCGAAAGAAAAAAATTCACAAAAAATGAAAATCAAATAAAAAACAGTAAGACAAAAAGTACGCTAATGAAACAAAACAAGATACAAAAAAGCATGGAGTCACTAGAACAAATATTAAATATAAAAACAGTCTAATTAATTGGAGAATGTAAACTTGTAATTAGTATTCTGAATGACAATGTGAACAGTTGTTTCATGAGGGAAAGGTGTTATTTTGTAGTTTCCACATGGGATGTTTCCTTAACCTAACCGTCACAGCGATTTTCTCAACTGACACACCCCTCATGTTTGTCTGAACTGCCTGAGCTCACAGAATTTTCAAAAAGCGACATGGTAGTTCTATATTTCCCATTATATAATTTACCATGATGTTATGATAACAAGTCCAGATAGCCCGGTGTCAGGATATGAGTTAATTCTGGTAAAAAAATTTAGTACAAGCTCACGAGAATTTTCAGTCGTGAATGAGGTAGGGGTGGCAGACAGGTTTCCAGAGTAACTAGGGTCATGACCTTTGCTGCCTTCCAGCCGGGGGCCACAGGGAGGGCTACGACCTTCCTATGATTTGCCCTTACATTTGGACGTCAGGCTGCTCTGGATTCCCAGGTTGTCCTTGCCCCAGTCAATGACCTCATAGCCATGTACATGTGGGCAGAAGTAATTGGACTCAGTGGGCCAAAAGAATAATAATAATTTTAAGAAGAAGGTATGAAATTGGGAGGGAGAGTGTATGGGTAGGAGTCCTAGGGAGAACTGAAGGTGAAGTGAATTGAATCAAAATACATGGTATACACACATGAAATTTTCAATAAGCCAAAATGCTGTTTTATTAAAGTCACATGGAAATTATGACTTAGTATTAGGTCATATATTATTAGTAATAATAATAAAAGCAACAATAATAAAAATGTAGTTGTTAAATTCTTAAAAAATTAAAAATGGCGAGTCTATTTCAAGGTTTGAAGCATGAAGCCATGTGGAAGGAATTTGTAAGTTTCTTTGCAATTTCTCATTGGGAACCAACCACCCTTTCACTGCTTGCCAGATGCCGGCCACTCCTCACCACCATCTTAAACCATGCACCTTTATTGGCTTGGTGCAGTTCTTCGATTTTAAACACTGAGTAAGCAAATAGCTGTACCAGAAGCCTCGGAGTTTGCACCTTCCCTCTCCTTCCTCTCCCTCCCTCCCCTCTGTCCCTTCTACCTCATTCATCAAAGCATCCTGCTAACTGCACAGGGTGGTCCGTGTATGTATCTGAATCAGTAGCTGGAACCTGGGCTTACATGTACTCACCTTCTCTCTCACTTTCGACAATCTCTCAATAAAGAAACAATGCAAGTTACTTTCCAGCCATGCCCTGCATTTCTCTACACACCCAACATCTGCCCTCATCCCAAGAAGCATTTTGGATAGCTTAAAAGATTCATGGATAGTTTTGAGTCTTGTGATTGCCCCTTCCCTTTTCCCCTTGAGGCTTGATTGACTTTTTCAAAACGAATCTTCTCTTTCCCTTCCCTCTCCACTGCTTCTCTCTCAATCAGCCTCGAGTAGTCAGTGTTGCAGAGTAAGCATAGCCCGACAGGACCACGTGTGAGAGTGTTTCACACTGTGATAAAAGCCATACTCCCATGTCAGTTACACAAGCTTTCACAACCATAATATTAGACAATGATATCCTTCCAGCTAAGTAAGGAGCAAGAAGTTAATTCGAAATCAAAACTAAAAATTACATTTCATCTTATATTTATATTGAATTTCAGGGCTTCCAGGAAGCAATGCGTTCTCCACCAACAATTCAGCAATTGTTTTCAATCCATGTTCTTCCTTTAAAAGCATAATTATTCTTGATCAGACTCTTTGTCGTGCCCCACTGACATAAAATGGTCATAAATACTCAAGGTCAGCATATGGGTAAAGGAAGGACTTTGTTCTTTCATGTACAAGGGAAAATACTTCTAAATGCTCCCAGCCTGAAGATGACATAGAACAGATCAAAGCCTTCTGAGACTGTACTAGTGCGTCTACAGGGGAAGGCATTATCAAACACAAAGGGCAGCCGTGTGCCATTATACTGGTCAGATTCTTGCCTTCTACCCCAGGCCCAGCCTCAGATTATCCATTCTTCTTTTTTTTTTTTTTTTTTTAATTAACTTGAGTATTTCTTATATACATTTCGAGGGTTATTCCCTTTCCCGGTTTCCGGGCAAACATCCCCCCCCCCCTCCCCTTCCTTATGGGTGTTCTCCTCCCCACCCTCCCCCCATTGCCGCCCTCCCCCCAACAGTCTAGTTCACTGGGGGTTCAGTCTTAGCAGGACCCAGAGCTTCCCCTTCCACTGGTGCTCTTACTAGGATATTCATTGCTACCTATGAGGTCAGAGTCCAGGGTCAGTCCATGTATAGTCTTTAGGTAGTGGCTTAGTCCCTGGAAGCTCTGGTTGCTTGGTATTGTTGTACATATGGGGTCTCGAGCCCCTTCAAGCTCTTCCAGTTCTTTCTCTGATTCCTTCAACGGGTAACACACCCATATACCACAAAGACAAGCAGAAATGTAACCACTGTGTTCTGTAATTCTTCTTCGTTTCATGACCTCATTTATTTAAGGGTGTACAATTCCTTTCTTATCCCCATTGCCTTTATGAGAATCAATTGAACCATTTTAAATCCAGTTGTTTTGCATCAAAATTATTTGCAAAATAACCACTGTAATTCTGAAAGGTAAGAAATCACCAAGCATAATTTTATACATTCCCTTTACCAAAGGATCTGAAAATAAGTGTTTAACTATTGAAGCATTTGTATTAAAAAGTTAGATTATGACATTTGAAGCCTTCATTTCTTTGTTTGGATGATACAGGTTTTACGAGTTATAGAATGTGCATGGTATGAATCAACTGGAATAAATATTCAGGCTATGAATCTGTTGAAGCCTATGAAGAACTGAACCACAGCCACAGAAACATATAAAAAAGGATGAGTCTCAAATCCAAAATCCAACACACTGTTTCCATGGTATTGCCAAGAAACCTCCTTTAGAATCCTGATTCCAGACAACTCCATTGGTTCTTACAAGTTTCCAGTGACAACCGCCTATCTCCAGTAAGCCAGGGACTAGCTAGTCTGCTTCTGTGTGTCTCTGCATGAGTTGGCCAGCATTTACTACTAACATGACTTAGTAGGTCAATGAGGAAGCCTCCGTGATACAGAGAAAAAAGTGTAAACTTCTAACGGGTCCATCTGACCCTGCCTTCACAAGCATGGGCCAGGAATTCCTTCCCCAGGAAAGGAGCTGGAAGGCCTATAAAGCTCTTGAATAAGTACAGAGAGGAAAAGCTGTCAACAACAAATTAATTTCATTGGTTGAGTTCAACAGCAGCAAGCAGGAGGCCTAAGGTTGCTGTGTGTTGCTTCAAGGACCCACCAGGGTCATTAACATCATTAAGACGCTCTGAGAATGTCTAAGGAGAGAGGGAGACCTAGGGATACTGCAGAGGGAAAGAGACAGAGAAGTGGAATTCTGATCAACAGGGCACTCCAGGAGCCTTAAACACAGAAAGGAACTAACAGCGGGATAGATTGCAAAACACCAGTCACTCACTCCCTGCCTTTAAGACTGTCCTGTTGCCAGATTAGAGAAGATCTGGTCCTTTTATGTTCAAGTGTGTAGATTCTTTTCTAGTACACAGAGTTCACCGTGGAGCTGGTCCAGCACACCACAGCTCATGGACATTGTATGAGTAGAAGTCTTAGCGCATTCTATACCCAGTCACCACATGCACGGGAACACAGGAGTTCCATATTTTTCTAGATTTTTTTTTTATGAGAGCAATGTGGCATAATGTCAAAACACAGGAGGACAGGAGAAGCTAAATGAGACATAAGCAGGAGAACCCAAAACTTAGACCTCAGGAAAAAGGTTGTTCGAGGCTTCATATTCTGAATGTATGCGTCCAATGTAAATGCAATCATATTTCTGAATGGGATTTTTCAGTCTCTGTGGCTTACGTAATCTCACATGGCCTTTGAGGACAAGAGGGAGAACTCCCGTTGGGAGCATCCTTTTCTAGCTGGGCTTAAGTGTAGGCAAGCTCAGGAGCTGTCTGTACAACAAGACACACACTTCTTTGTGACAGAAGGCATTTCTCCAAATCCTTAGGCGTCCTTGGAAGAAGGTAAGGTATCCTATAATCCCACTGCCAACCTCTCTGGGATCTAAAGTACCAGGAAATTTCACTCCACTGTTGAGAATGGGGACAGGATGGAACGTGCATAGGTCTATTTACAGAATTTCACTTCTGGAAGCATCCATCTTCATATTTTTCACCCTTTATGGAGACCTTGTAACCAAACTCAAAGGATTGACCTGTCCCTGTTCTTAGAATTTAATGAACACTTTTTGATTCATTAAAGGTGAGAACCTTAATTTTTCCTTAGCAAGCAAGACAAGGAAAGAAAGTGCATTGGCCTGCCTGCTCTATTCCTCAGCATAAGGGATGCTCCCAAATCCACAATTTCGCCCTAAAATACCATGCTAAGTTAAGCCAATTTAGAGGTAAATAGATAAAAGGGTAGGAGAGACATCTGCTCTCCATGTGCAAAAATGGTCTTTTGAGATAAATATATCCTTCTCTCATAATTCTTGTATACAGTCAATGTCGAACAAAGCCAAGTATTGATGCGATATCTCTACTATATGTCAGGTATGCTTGACATCATCATACCAGAACATAGATCTTCCATACTTGATTATTTGTTCAAGCTTTGGGGGAATATAAATGTCAGAAAGAAGAACTTAAACCCTCAAAGCGTACTGATTTCAGAACTAAGAAGTACAGCACTATCATATCGACTTTCTCGTTCACAAGGCCACCTTCTGTCTTCTTATTGGCCTTAGGTAATTTCGCATCTCCACTTCAGTTTCAAAATAGATCTGACGAATTGGCTCAACACAGCTAGTTTTTTTCTAATGTCCGTGACAAGAAATGTTTCGACCTCTGCAATATACAACCTGGAGATTCACATACCACCTGCTTGTTTCTTCATAATCATGAATCTATGAAATATATCGATGTACATATATGAGACGTATGGAAGATCTATGTTCTGGTACGATGATGTCAAGCATACCTGACATACAGTAGAGATACTGCATCAATACTTGGCTTTGTTCGACATTGACTGTATACAAGAATTATGAGAGAAGAATATATTTATTTCAAAAGACCATTTTTTGCACATGAGCTGATATTGTATGTGCAAATACTACATTGACTGAAGATCTTCATAGCTCAAGCTTGCTAAGCATGGCTTCAACCTGATTTTGGTGACATGATTCGGCCTCAATACTGCTGGTACAGATTTGGTATTGTTGACTTTATTGCAGAGCTACTCTGGTGGTCCCAAAACACATGGATGGCTACATTACCAACTTTCTCATTCACAAGCCAACCTTCTGTCTTAATATTGCCCTTAGGGAGTTTCATGTATCCACTTCAGCTCCAAAATTAAGTCTGACAAACTGACTCAGTCTGACTAGGTTTTTGCAGGCTGAAAATTACTCCCCACATGTGTTTTGAAAATCAGCAAAGGGGCCATTGTAATTCTGTCCGCCTTAGAGGGCACCGTATTCTGTGTGCCACCCAGGTTTCACTCAGGACCCTGGACTTCAGCTTTCTTCAAATAATGAGAATTATTTATTTTCTTCATAAAGAGGTTGAGGAGTATATTGAGTCCATTGGTGTCAACCCAGTGTCTTGTGTAGAGAGAAGATCCAATAAATGTTAAGTGAATGTCCTATATGTGGGCATGATCAACAGCCTTTATGGACAGCTTATTCTAGCCATAGAAGAGTACATTTAGTATTGATTCAGGGATCCTAAATGCAACATAAAATCTGGACATTAAGCACTTCAGAATAAGAGCATTAGTATGCCATATGTAGTTTGAATGTCATATCTCTCTTTGCCAAATGTTTAACTTCATAACTCATTTGCTGGCTTAATCATCAAGTCAAGCCCTGATATTCATCACCATGAATAGTAAAAGCCTGTTCTGAAGGGACTAGAAGTGACTTCTGTCTGCCTGGGCCATCAATCAAGAAGTCTGACAGCAGTTCAGGCCAACACATCCAAAGTAGCACTTTGGTTCCAAGCTCTTTTGGCTTTCAGTGGTTTTACACATTCCTTCCATTTCCTAGGCATGCTGTTTTATGGACACAGAGTCATTTCCTGTGTGAGTAGTAGCAGCTTTCCAACTCTACCCATCAGAAAAGCACACCATTGTTGGCGTGGCGAGCCTAGTGAGATATGAGCAGATGGCGAGGAGAGTCCCTGTATAAGTCCCTTTCCTTGGAATAAGCCAGGAGTTCCTTTAATGAAGAGGGAAAGCTAATAAGACAATTTTCCATCGAGAACAGAATACTATGAGCAATCTCCCAAAGAAATTATTACAGTTGAGAAGGCCTTTATTTTAGTTTCTCCTCCAGTACTAAGAATCCACTGTACTTCAAGGCCAGAATGCTTCTCCACTGAAACACTGTAAACAGGTATCCAGGTGTCCATTCTTTAGTCCTGTAATGAACAGGACATCCTGGTATACAGTATCATGGGTAGAATGCACAAACGTCTTCTGCATGTGGTTTGACATTAAAAAGAATTGACAAAGACATCAGCTCTTATTCTATTCTTCTTCAGAGAGCTGGAGAAAGTCCAGTGCCCTGAGTGATACCCGGGCAGCACACAAAACTATGGTGCCCTTTAAGGCAGACAGTATTACAGTGACCCTTTTGCTGATTTTCAACACACATGTGGGGATTAAATTTTCGGAAAATGAGTGCAGTCATGGTTGTGCTTTTTGTAGTTTAGGTATTTATCATGGAAAGAATGACTTTGACCTGCTTTACAATAGCAGGAATGTGGCCAACTGAGCAATATATGACCAGAAGCATAAGTGATAAACGAAGGCAGGGGCTATGTGGGTTCATGTGCACACTCATCTAAGGTATCTGACATTTTTTGTATGTGTCAGAAAGACCAAAGGATGCTGAGCAGATCAATGGCCACAACAGCACTGGCTATATATGCTTTTATTACTTTATCATTTCTGATGTTAAACAAAACATGGAGTTATCAAATTATAGGTATAACATAGGAAAGATGATGGCATTCAATACAACCAAATTGTTCTACTGACAATCTACAAGTTTTCATCCGAGGCAATGCTGCTCAAAGCTCATTTGGGGCGTAACATTTTAGGTAGGTGAGCAAAACTACTATTATGCTAAAATACAAACTAGCCAGTGTTTCAAGAAGGCTAAAATTATTTATATACAGTGAAGATACAAATTAGTATTTCCATTTTTATGTGCAAAGCATTATAGGAGGTTATATTGTAATTCCTTTTATAAAGCCTTAATTATGGGAAGAAAAAGGTTTATACAAAGAAGCTGTCAGGACCCAAGGGGGCTCATTTAATTTTACTGTCACTTTTTTAACTGAAGAATAGTGTGAAATAAAATGAGAGAAAAAGAGAGAGAAGGAAAGAGAGAGAGGGAGGAGGGGGAGGAGGAGGAGGAGGAGGAGAGAAACACCGAGAAACAGAGACATGCACACACAGAGAGATATGTATAGGAGAAAGAGACAGGCATAGACACACAGACACACACAGACACACAGACACAGACAGAGAGTCAGAGAAAGACACACATATGAGAGCAAGAGAGAGAGACAGAGACATACACAGAGACAGATAAAGAGATAGAGTCAGATAGAGACATACATGAGAGAGACATACAGACACGGGAAGAGGGAGAGGGAGAGAGAAAACTAAAAGAAAAAGAATACTTGAACAAAGTAATCTTGGTAATGCTCAACACTAAGATAGATCATTTTGGGGAGGAGGCATGGGAATACAATCCTGTTGTTTTTAAAACAAAATCAAAATAATTTGATTTTATCTAATGAAGACTTAACAGTCAGATGCTGGAGTAAAATCCTCCTATCCCAGAGAGGCAGAAAGAGCACCTAGCTGACTTTGGTTCTCAACCAATGTCCCAGAAGGAAAGAGACAGCTCTCCTTCTCCATGATGTCTTAAAAACCCATCTCAAACTGAATATCCATCCTTTCTACTTCCTGTAAATCTCTATCTCTCATCCTGACTTTCTTGTACTCTCTGCTTTTTCCTTATGTTCATACCATGTCCACTGGTTGCTTGCTCCACCTCTTGACCTATGGTTGACTTTATTTAGTCTCGTTTACACTAAACAGAAAGCTTTTAGATTAAAGTTGTGTGCTAGGGCTGAGCCACATCACAAGTGGCAGGTTTTTCCAATAAACCATCTCAGGATTTACAGTATGATCAGGTTATCTTTCAACACACTCCAAGCTTTATCTTTCCAAATGACAGCCACCATCTAAGATTCTATTCAACGTTTTCTATGTGGCTGTGCATGTCCCAACAGTCACTCAGTGGAACCTATATACAGATTTGGATATAACACAGAAAGAATGAAAAAAGACAGCAGGACAATATTTAGAATATATCCAGTTAAATATATTGTGAAAAAGAGTGTCATTAGTTTCTGGTTCTACATTTTAATTGTCTAGTTGAAATTGTGATATGACAGACATAGAAATTGTACAGAAAGGTTTGGATGTGAATTGAATTTCAGATGAGAAGCATCCTAGTGGTCTGTCCTGAATTCAGCACACTTCTCACTGCTTGATTGGCACCTAGTTTTCCTTTAGTAACATAGTATAGCCTGAACCATTGGGAAATATGCGCTCATTCCTGTCCTTACACATTCAAGTCACTAAGTACAAATGGTAGTTGCCAAGTTCCCTTTCCTCAAAGGTGCTGTGCAGAAGGCAGAATAGGGCCAAAGAAGAGCAAAAGGTGTAACTGCTCTAGGAAAAATGCAAAAGGAACCAAACATGGGATGTTGCAGATAAAAATTCAAATTTAAGCAGAAGCTCATTTAAATCTATCTTGAGCTCTTCTCACTTTTCAAAATTGCTTTAAGTGACCTTCTGAAACATTCAAAAATTTCACAAGGGTTCAAAGTATTTCTACTTAAGTTTGGCTTCCTTCCTTCTTCCTTTTTTCTTTCCTTCCTTCCATCCTTCCTTTCTTCCATCCTTTCTTTTTTTCTTGGTGCTTTCTAGACAAGGTTTCTCTGTGTAGCCTTGGCTGTTCTGAAACTTGCTTGGTAGACTAGTCTGGCCTCAAACTCATAGAGATTTTCCTGCCTCTGCCTTCCAAGTGCTAGGATTAAAGACTCATGCCACCACCACTACCCAGCTCACTTTAGTGTTTTTTGAATCTCTGTCTCTGTCTCTCTGCTTCTTTCTCTCTGTCTCCCTGTCTCTGTCTCTCTCTCTGTCTCTTCTCTCTGTCTCTCTCTCTCTCTCTCTCTTTCTCTCTCTCTCACACACTCTCTCTCTCTCACACACACACACACACACACACACACACACACACACGGAGGGTTCTAAACATCCTCCAAGTTAGAACTTGCATTATTTGTAACATTGAACTAACTGTTACTCCCACCCAGGACTTTTGCTGGCTAGAAAATGGGTATCCTTCCTGCCATTGAAGTCTCTCTGTAAACTTTTACCTGTTGCAAATGTCCACTCATTCTTTATTCTCTACTGCTGAATGACATACAGTTAAGCCACTTCAACCACAATGAACTTCCAAATGATAATCAATATTCTATATAACTAGGCATTCTTTGGAGAAATAAAACCAGTAAGTTTTCTACATAACATATGTAATACGCTTGCATATTAAATAATACATTAAGAGATTTATTATAATGAATTATTTACAGAAGCCTATTCATCCCAATGTCTACAGCTGGTATGCTGGGACCCAGGAACACAGATGGGGTAACTGCAATCAGACCCCAAAGGCCTGAAACCTACTGCAGTCAGTTAGCTGCAGCCCAGGGAACTGAGAACATCTACTGTTTCAGCTCTAGTCTGAAGGTATTGAAAGCCCGATGTCCTGCAGCTATCAGGTAGGAAGACTTACAGGAAGATCAATCAATTGTCTGATTTATGTCTCCACTGATCAGAAGAGGTTACTCTGTTAGGTAATAAAGACTCAATTTATTGATTTAAGTGTTAACCTCATCCCAAGTACCCTCACGGGCACCTAATCATCTCGTGCCCTACAGTGTTGTCAAGCTGATGTACAGAATTAACCATTACACATACCTCTGTAGGGACAATGGATAATCCAGTTAGGTCCTAAAGACTTAATCCATGCTATGGTTTCCCTGAACCTCACTGTTAGATAGGAAGCCTGATGCCTTTACTCCTTTTTTTTTATGGAGGTTTTTGCCCCTCATTTACTTATCTATGAATGTTTTACTTTAAAGGTGTATACCATGGACATGAGAGATGTCAAGTTCAAGGTGAGGGGGGGTGGCCCTGAAAAGCTCAGGAATTATACATCCAGGCTGATGTATTGACTACAGCAAAAAGAATGGCACAGAAAGCAAACACTTATTTGCAAATTGAAATGTGAGGCCAGCCCAAGTAAGAGACACGTTTTTGCCTTCGAGGAGGCAAAGGACATCTGATTCAAGGCAAGCCCTGCCAAGGTACAGCTGGCCGAGCCAAATGGCTCCCTGCCACTTAGCCCCAAGAAACAAGGGAAGGCAGTTTCAGGTTAGGGGGAGGATAAAAGGCTTCTTATGAAAGGGGGTTTGATTACTGCTGTGAGCTTAATTATCCTCCCTCTTCCTGAGTCCAATCAATATTTAAAAGCAAGCAAGAAAACAATTTCCTGAGATTGTTCCCTGTTTTCAAGATGGTCAAAATTAGCCCCCAGAAAGTAGTCAAAGTCAGACAGGAAAAGAATCCAGTTTGAAAACATGAACACAAACAGAGGTTGGTAAAAACATAACTGTTCCTTCTAAACCTCCAGCAAGCCAAAGGCCAAGTCAATGGCCTTCAGGCAGGAGGGAAAGGGGAGCCTTACTTGTTTAATGGAGTGTCCGGAGCCATGACAGGGGAGGGTTAGCATTGCTCAACAATTCCACATGGCTTTCTAGCTGCATGTTATTAAACGTAAATTTCACATTAAAAAGGGATATACAACCCCCCTACCCAAACACATGTCTGTACACAATGACCCCAGACACCTTGGCCAGGCTTGAAATCTGAACCATTGAATTAAAATACAAGCAAATCCTATAGGAGCCAGGAAAAAGGCTATTAAAGAGGTGTTCATATGTTGCATCTTGCTCCTTAAGGTTGAAGTCTACCATGTCTGGATAGCTCCTCTGAGCTCAGAACCAAATAGAAGACTCCCCTTTCCATCAGGGCTTTGCTTCTCTGTCCTTGTCTCGGGAGCCCAACCCCCACCACCGGAGGAAGATTTTGAGCCCTTGGCCAACCTACAAGTTTAACTTCCTCTTTCTGATAAGAACTTTCTGATAAGCCCAGCAAGCATCTGAGCCTCCTGGAATGCCTCTCCATACCAATTGGGACATTCACAGTACTTTAAACTTCAGTCATTGATTTTTACATGTACCCTGAAAATCCTTCCCATTCTATATATATATATATATATATATATATATATGTATATATATATATATATCCCTTAGTCACCCTGAATAAAGTATATGTGTACCAGCTGTTCCACTAAAGAGCCTCTAAGAGAGCTGTTTCATTGAGTATCATCTAAAAAAGCTGTAACACTAAAATCCTTGGGGAACACCATCCCTTCCACCCCACTCACTCTCAGCCTGACTGGCATCCGACAAACCCCACCCACTGATTACAGACTCTGAACCAATCCTCCATCTTGGTGTGCATTGCAGCACCTGGATACCATGAGGGGAGGAAACAGAGGACGCAGGACTATACCTGGTTCCCAAAACTAATACCCCGTCCATCCAATCGCAATACTTAGGAAAGTGTCAAAAACCAAACCAAACCAACCAAACCAACCAGGCCCATCAGTAAATGGAAGGAATGTGTTGGTATGACAGTTTTTTAAAGCTTCAAGCCTGGCTTCCAGGTTGCCTACCTGTTCTCATTAGTTAAGTTTTATTGAAATCAGTTACATAAGCCAGAGAAAACCTCTGTAAGTTCTGTGTCTGTTTAGCCCATTGGCATTTTTATTTATTGTGGCATCTCCTAGGTTGGATTTTAAAATTTTACCAGGGAATAATACCTATCTTGTATACCAGATTATGGGAACCTACCTAAAATTTACCGCTGTATTTACTCCGGTACTGGCCCACCCATACCCTTTCAGGATTAAAACTGTCCCTAATGTTGTCAGCTCAAAACACATAATAAGAGCCTGTGACAATACTGCCATTTGGAAAGAGAATCACACAGATTATCCACTTCAGTCTGACACCTACCTATGAATGCTATTTTCCTGTTTTACAGCTGAGTATCATGAAGATGGATAACCAAGAAAATGCCGCAAAGGCAGATGGGTTAAGACCTGCACTGCATTCTCTGCTGAGTGCCTCAGTGGTACTGATTATACTGCGGGATTTCATAAGCTTCTCAGTTCTTACTGGTCTTGGCTCCATGTTTCCATACACTTGAGAAAATCACTTGCTTCTGTTTACTTGTTTACTAATTAAATAAAAAAGGTTCTGGGGTGCACGTGTGCACATGTGTTTGTGTTTAAGTCTGTACAGGGACATGCATGTGTTTATGTATGCATGTATGGCTAAATCTCAACCCCAGTGTCATTTACCATCAACTGTCCACTTTGTGTTTTGAGACAGAATCTCTTAATGGGATCTTTGGATTGGGATGGCTGCCCAGTGAGCTTCAGGTATCCTCCTGTCTCTGTCTCTCTAGTGCTGGGACTATAAGCCTATGTCAGTATGGGACTATAAGCCTATGTCAGTATGTGACTATAAGCCTATGTCAGTATGTGCAGGTTCTTACATGGTTGCTGGGGATGGCACTGACGGCCTGAGGGTTGTGTAGCAAGAACTTTATTGACTAAGCTATCTCTCTAGTAAATAAAGAGACAATTTAAATAGCACTTATATGTCCTTCTGAGAGTATCAAATGGTGATAGATATTATTATGAAATACCTCTACTTATATATGGTACAACATAATTTGGTAAATATTTTAGGTGATTGAAACGATTTACCACAAAAAGTGTTGGCCACCTGGAATTACCATGACTTCAGCACATACCTTGGGAATATGGGAAACCAAACCCTAAAGAGGACTAATACCCTGAGATCAGCACAGCAATGGGAACACTGGATTTTGATTGGTAGAAATGCTCCTTAGCTCTCCTAAGCATCCTTCTGAAAGGGTCTTCTCGCTTCAGTTTCAACCACAACATTGCTTTGCCCGTAGCAGGACAGGATTAATGCCGTTGCTACATTTCAACACCCTGGTCCACAATGTCCTGTCACCAGGGTGATCATGTCTCAGCAAAACCTTATAACAGCCATGCCCTTCCTCCCCACTTTCCGCTTTGCTGATTAATATTATCAAATCTAAGTTATAGTTTAGCAGTTATTGCCTTTCTACCCAAACTTCCTTGGTGTAACATTGTCCTGTCTAAAGATCTTGGTAAACGGATGCTGTCTTTGGATGAAGTCTTCCAGTCCTAGCTTTACCCAGGAGTGTGCCTCTCTGAACCAGGGTGGCATGAGGACAGGACAAGGAACTTTTGGGTTGAGCGGTACTTCAAACTATGGCAGGACCAACTAGATCCCCACCCCACTGAAGGAACTAGATTTAAGAAATAACCTACACAGTGTGGTGGTGTACTGAGAAATAAGTGCAAGTGGTTGTTGTATGGTGAGAAACTGAATGAGACAAAGTTAAGCAAAAAGAAAACTGTAGAAAAGGAGGGAGAAGTTTTAGAAAGAAACCACATAGTCTGTGAGAAACAGAAAACAGGATTTAGGACCTTGTCTTGCTTTTGACCAAGGTAGTCAATCTAAATATATACGTATGTATGGTGGGAGAATTTCCCTCAACACAGTTTGGCAGAAGTAAAATTCTGAAGTTCTTTGTGGATGTAAAACCTATCTGTCCCTCGACATACTGTCTCCTCCAGCTTTATGAACTCCATCTTAATTCTTCTGCATGCCTACTCTCTCCCCACCTGATCCTGCCCCTTCCTTACCCCACCCAATCTCACTTCTCACACCTACTCTCTCTCAACTCTATCTCCCCTCATGATTCCTCCTCTCTATTCTAACTTCTCCTCAACTCCCCTGCTTCTCTTGGCTTCATCTTTTGCTTTGAATTAATGGGGGTCGTCTTTATGTAGACAGTGTAACACAAAATGTCTCCTTTGCCTTTCAGTGAATATGTTAAAATGTTGCTTGGTGATTGTCATCTCTTTGTTCCATTCTGATAAAAAAATGGTGTAAGAATTCCACCAGTAGACCCCAATATAGAAACAAGTGATTTGGAAACTCATAGGATAAAACTTGGAAAGGCAGGAGTTACATTCCACTTTCTCTATTTTTCTGTGGGCATTTTGTTTGTTTATGCTATTTCTTACTCTTCGTTCAAATATTTACCAGGAGATCATAGAGTAGATTTGGGGGAAAAAAATCAAAGCAATCATAACTTTCATGGGCAAAAGAAAACACCCATTGGAGAAAATGAGAGCATTTATTTTTATCCAGACAGAGTTCAGCATGATTCAAAACATGGTGAAAATACCACCTCATATAAAATAAATTATCCACTATGGCAAAGGAGCGGTGAGTGCTCATGTCAACAAGAGACCAAAAATATCCAGGGAAAGTAAACAGTTTTGAAAATAGCAACTGATGAGTTTTATTATTTCTAATTTCTTTTTGACTGGCAGGAAATAACAGTAGAGCCCCATCTGCCCTGTTGGCTTTGGCGAGCCCTAATCTTTTCTTTGCCTCCAGCACACCACCTAAGTGAGGGAAAGATAAAATCCATCATAACATCACACACCAAAAAATGATAACACATTTTCGTGATCATGCACATGGGCCTACAGGGTAAAGTGATGTGTGAATATTCTCTCCTGAAATCATGAGCCCCCGGTACCCCTGATCCAATGCATTACCACAGCAGAACACCACCACAATCGGGGGGCATATAACAAACAAATAACCACAAAGGAGGGTTTCCATTAAGACTGGGACAGTGGCCAATTGCACTGGCAAATCTTACCATGCACACAAGTCCAGAGTAAGCAGTTCAAAGGACAGCCTAGAGCCTGAGCAACAAACTATATGATTTTTTGGGGCTTCCCTTAAAAGATAGAAATCTATTTTGTAAATAGCAACATTTTGAGGCCAATCAAGTAATTTGGAAGATATAAAGTTCAGCCATACTTTGAATGTAGCAGGTGAAAAGAAAGTATTTAGGGACCACATAACACCTCCCTGCAGATGTTGGAATTCTAACCATTTGGCAGAATTGAAGAAACCTGTTGCTATTCCTCCATGTCCGTCTAAACTGGGGTACAGCTGTCAGACTGGACTGCTGGCAGGAGACTCAGTGAAAGTGATGAGTCTTAGTTCTAAGATTTTCTCATCTTCATATCATTTCCTGTATCATCTAATAATTACCCATAGGGGAAAATTTATGAGCTGCTCTAGTATTCTTAACTCTACATGTATGAATCCATTCATTAAGGATTCTAATACTGTCATTTCAATTGTAGAGAAGATATTGAGACTTAGAGAGAGGTTAACTAACGTGGCACAAGAGCAAGAATGAAAGTTCAAATCCAGTACCTTCTGTATGTTCCGGGATGCTTCCTGATGGCCAATTGTTAACACCTTGGGAACCACAGTGTGATAGTGGATGTGATAGGGTAACCAACAGAGATAGGATTTAGTGCTGTAATGGTACCCTTGAAGAGGAACAAGGAGGGGGCAAACCACGGGATCATCCATGTTTCATGCCTATGCACCTCCCTCTTCTAAGTATGACTAATTGCTTGTACTCTGTAAGGTAGGGTTGCAGAAGAGGGAGCAGAAAAGCCATCCCTCAGTGAATAATAACACCTTTGCACAAGATCATAAGGTTAAAAGGTGTCTAGTGTAATGGGATTGAACTGTAAACTTTGGGCAAATTGGTTATAAAGAAAGTTATTTTTTTTAAAAAAAAAAGATGATCTGCATTAGGTCTTTCTTGAAAAAATATTTAAACAGACCTCTTGCTTCCTAACCACATCAGAGGCAGCTTATCCTGCAAAAATCCCATAATTGGCAATTACAAGTTATGCCGTCTGGTCAGTACAATTATACCGCATCCCCAGAGTACACCCTAGGCGGATCGTTTTAAAAGAAAAATATTTTGATGCTAATAATATTTTAATTTGGAATCAATTCCAATATTTCTAAGATCCTCATTAGATTAGTTTTCAGTGGCGAAGAATTCACAGTTTGCCTTTATGGCAAATGTGTTTTCAGCGTTTCTTATAGCAACCAAAGGAAGAGCACTGCGTTGAGGAACTCGCTCCTTTCAGCAGGCTTTCCTGGTGCTCTTTATTAAGGGTCAGATCCGACTACGCTATTTTCATCATCGACTCAATAAGACGTGCATTTACTGACCCCTTTTGTCAGGCAATTTGTTTTTTAAAATGTGTTACATAGCTAAAAAATTATCCAAACAATCTAGCAACATGGCAGTTTGTTAGGAAAATGTAATCAGAAAGGCAGACTTTTTTTTTCGGACATGACACACTGAACATCCAAAAACACTGTTGCCCTTTCACGGCAAAGCCAGCATTTCCCTCCAGATTTCCGATTTTCATATTCATGGAGCCCTGGAAGACTAAACTTTAACTTCAGGCTCAAGGCTGTATAAATATTTATCGTGAACAGAAAATTAAAGAAGAAATCTTAGTGGGTTTAGGCATCAAAAGAGATTTGTGTGCTGTAATAAAAGAATACTGAGCTCCAGTGTCGGGGATTTGCATGCTGTCTGGTGTACCTCACTCTGTCTTCCACTACTCTATGCTCTTAGTGAGCAGTCCTAAACAAGTCCCACATGACTGTCTAGCCTCAGCCTCATTGCTGAAGAAGCACAAATGTCAGATTAGATGATTCTAATATTCCTTAAACTATGACAGTGCGTGGTAGTAATAGAGAAAATTATAAAACAAATGGGACTGTGCATTATGAATGAAAAGAAACTATCACAATTCAGAGTACTAAAATAGGATCTATCTTATATATGACACAAAGCAAAACTTGATTTTAGGGTTCAGTGAGTTTCAAAACCGAACACGTTCTTTAGCTCGTACGTTACAAAAGCGAGCCCTCAGTACTTTAAGGTAAACAAAGGAGCACCTGAAGCATATGTGTCGTTTGTTTGCCAGATTCTTGACTTCAGAGCTGACATGCTTCGTTCAGATAGAATAGAATCTGGTTTAGTAGAAAAATGGCTTCAAACAAGTGCTGAGAACTAAATGGATGTCCATTATCAATATTAAAGTCCTTGAATAGTAGCGATCACTCTTAGAAAACCAGTGCATTCTAGGTACGTCAAAGAGATTGAAACACTGGGGGTGGAAAACTGAAATGCCTCTCTGCATAGAAATGAAAATACAATCGCATATGTTTAGAAGAAATGAAAAACCAAAGGGGGCTGGCAAACCACTTAAGGAAGTTTAGATTCGCGCTGCCTGCTGCCTGACTAGGCAGCCATCTAGAAGCTGGCTTCTCACATATTTTCCATATGAAAGTGGCAATCCCAGATCAATACAGGTATCGAGTCCACCCCATATGGGTGGGATAAGCAGTAGCAAGAGTATGCCATTGGGTTGGTAATGGACCAAAAGTGACTATTTCTGGTAGGGTTATTTTGGCAAGGGAGAGCACATCTCTGGGAAGAACTATTACCGAGTGGAAGATTTATGGTGAGAAAGACAGGATTGGGTACATGGTTTTCAGGGCCCAACTGGAAGTATGACTTCAGGGGCAGGAACTGTAGTTGAGTGTGGGGTCCTTGCCTAACAAGACCATGGGATCAATGGCAAGTGTCACGGTGAGATGAAGGAAAAGAAACTAAAGGATTAGGGAAGAAACACAACACGTCAATGGAGGGCTGGGTGGATACCAAAGTGGGAAAGCATGAGCTGAACAGTATGAAGATATAAGAGTGAGTGTCTGGCCCCCACAGAAAAAGTCAGGCATTGCCTGTGAACCCCATTCCCCTAACTGGGCCTCCTTGTCTAGCCTCAATGGGAGAAGATGTGCCTAGTCCTGCAGTGACGTCAGTCTCAGGAGAGTGTGGATACTTGGGGGGGATGGCTGATATTGGGATGTAAAGTGAATAAATAAATAAATTTGAAAAAATAAGGAACAAAGAAAGCCAGACATGGCTATATGTGTCTGTAAACTCTCAGCAGAGATAACAGATCCTAAGAATTCCCTGGTAAGCTAGTCTAGCCCAAATAGTGAGAGTTTGGTTCAGTGAGAAAGCCTATCTCAAGAATACAAGGTAGAAAGATAGACAGTAGAAAAAGATGCCCAATGTCCTCCTTTGGCCTCCACTTATGCCAGTAGAACATATACCAACACGTTCACCTTCATGCACCATGCACACATCCTCTTCCACCACCACCACCACCACCACCACCACCACCACCACCATCATCATCATCATAATTGATGATAATGACAATGACAACACACATACACACACACTCTCACACATACACTCACACACACACTCACATACACACACTCATACACACACACTCGCACACTGACACACACACACACACACACACACACACACACACACACACAATTTCAAGGGAGCATGTAACCTTAAATGGAGATGAGGCCCTTCCAGTCTCACGTCTTTGTATCTACACAGGCCTCAGACTCAGGAATCTGGCCCCACAGGAAGTTCACATCCCTGGTCAGATGCTTCTTAGCACAGTCAGAGACTTAAGCCAGTTAATTCACTGTTCTCAATCTATAGATTTTTCATCAGCAAAATCATTAAAACAATAAAAGCGCCATTATGGAGCAACCATCAAATCATATTAAATAATCCACACTACGTGCTGCGATCACGTGGTTGAAGTAAAGAAAAGAAGCAGTGATGTCATAACACCTCCAAACAAGTTAACCAAGCTTGATCTCCAGCAAAAGCTCTTCCGTTTTTTGTTCTTTTTTTTTTTTTTAATTCTTCCTATAGTTCTTTCATATGATTTTCTATACATCATGGTTTGAAGGTGAAATATCTCCCGTAGGGTCAGTGCTTGCACACTTTGCCTCTAAATGTCCATACAGTTTAGGGAAGTTGTGGGATGCTCAGGGCTATGGTTTAGCTCTATGGCAATTACAGAAAGGGCTGCTGGGAGATTTTCTGGTCCGGCTCTCTGCTTCCTGAGTTGCCAAGATGACAGAAGATGCTCCTTCATGCTCTTGTTACTGTGAATTGGGACACTCCTGCTTACCTTCCCCATCTTCCCCAAACCGTAAGCCACAATAAATCCTTCTTCCTCCGATTTTTTTCTGTCAGGCTTTAAGTCACAGCTTCAAGAAAGGTAACTGGTGTACTGTAAGGAGATCAGCATGCTGTGACAGAAGCCTCAGCTCTGATTGGATTGAAGCCCAGCTGCTTTGATTGGCACCTTGTGCCCCAGGTTTTTAAGTCCCCAGGCTGCCACAGGCAGGGTGAAATCACACCAGTGGCTCTCCTGGTCTCTCACACAGCATATGGATGTCTCAGGGTAGCATCTGGGACCTTGTGAGTGGATTGCCTTGATGCTTCTCTGGGGAGCCTTGATGATAAGTTGTTAGAAAAACAGCTTGGTTCCCATTAACACCCACCCCTGATTTTCAAGAGTAGAGAGCAGCTTTCCCTACACTGAGAAAGCTGCATGCGATGTCTTGTTGTGTTCAGCTCATCACGGGAAGTGGGGGACCAACACACCTGAACAATGAATGAAACTAGATGCATTTTCCTGGAAAATGAGTTCTAATTTGCTCGCAACCCATACCATGTAATTTGCCAGAACACAGGGCACCTACAATTCTGTGTAGTAGTAAATTTAACTTTTGTTATCATCCGTGGCTATTCTGTTTTTCTCTGATTTAAAACCATTGAAAAAAAATTAACTCATGACCTTTTCTACCACCAAAGGTGAAGATTACTGGGGCCATTAAACTCCAGGGCCATCTCTTTCATATACAGATACTTCTCAATTTTCAACAGCTAACATGGTCCAAGTAATATTTTTTTTGGCATTATGATTTCGCAAAGTAATACTGGACTGGTATAAACTATAATCAGAAGTTTAAATTTCAGTCTTTTCCTGCAGAGCTGCCATGTGGGCTATGATACCATAGCAGTGCTGGGAGGCTTCTTCTAGTCACCTTAAGATGGAGTGGAGAATAACAAATGATGTTGGTCAGATAGGCATGGAGAACACAGTTTTCACTGAGTGTTTTCAATGGGTTCCTTGGGAGAAAACTGCACTCACAAGCCTAAGACGATATGCGTGTGAGCTTTGAAGGCAGCGGCTAGAAAAAAAGCAGAGGAAACATGGGAGGGAGACTATGAAGGCAGAAACAGCGCCACATGCTTTCCTTGGTCTGCTTGTTTGCTTTGTCAACCATTCCTCAACTTAGGATGCGACAACCAAAAAAGAAATAATAAGAGGGAGGTCCTTTCTAAATTTAGACTACTACCTCTTTTCCATAGATATGGCACATTGAGCGCGAGGACTTGCTTTCAGGACTGGTTTGTGTGAGGGTTACTTCTATGAGTATTTACTTGGACTCAGAATTTCAAAATGAAATTGGAGTCCCACTAACGGGATCGGGTTCAAGGACAACTGAAATCTAGGACTCGACCAATGTCTGGCTTCTCTTTTTTTTTTTTTTTTTTGAGTTCTTTAGGGACTGGGAGAACCCAGGGCCTTGCGCCCTAGGTAAAGCGCTCACCGCTGAGCTAAATCCCCAGCCCCTATGTCTGGCTTCTCTTAATTTGACCTTCAGAGGCTAAGAACCTACTCACTACAACTCAGTCATGAAATGTGGCATTGTGCCTACACGCCACTCACATATAATGGGATAGTTAAAAAGACTGTTTACCTGCAACTTAAAACTGGGTACATGGTCTTTCCTAGGAAAGAGCACAGCAATTGGTTATCCAATACTAACTAGTTAGCCCTGAAAACATGCCTAGGAGTAGCATTACATGGACTGAGAAGGTTGTAGTTTGTATCATGTAGTTAGGAATATATATGTAACAATTAACTTTAAAAAATATCCATGAATTCGAAAAAGATAGGAGGGATATGTATGAGTTTGGAGGAAATGGAGGGAGGTAACGATGTGAGCATATAATAATCTCAAAAGATAAATAAATTTAAAAACCAGATACATGGATTTCTCTACTGTATTTTCTTTAATATGCATGCCAACAGCTATTTCAGTAGATCTTATATTCTTTTGTATCTATTGAACATGTTAAACAGAAAACAAGAGATTCTATGTGAATGCTTTAATTTTCCAGCTATCTTGAAATATGTTGACAATTGAAAATTGGGCTTTTCTGCCAGAGCAGCAAAGTTTTTAATCTGATAACAAATACTGTACTATATTACCCAAGCAAAGCTACTTCATAAGGCCTTCAGGCACCATTTCGAGTGCTGCTGCATTTTCATTCATAACTTTGTTACGAACTAACAAAACACCCACTAGAAAAAAATCCATAAAAGCCATTGCAAAGTTATCAATAAGGTTCAAGAAACATTCTACTCCTCATGGCGTTTATGTGCCTTTTCTTCTTTAGTTTGCTTTCCTACACTTTTGTCTTCACAACTCTAAACTGTGCAGTGCTGGGGAGACGGAGTAGTGTAGGATGTAATAATTTAGTCAGCTGACACCTTCAGGTGGTACTGCACAGCTATTTTATGTATAATAGGCCATATTTTAAGAATTGGTGGAAAGACGGGTTCTGAGAGCCAACCACTGCCTTTAATTAATCTTGAAGTACAGAAGTAGAAATGACAAAAAGGGTGTTAGGAAAAGAGGCCATGCCAAGAGGACAGACTGTAGAGAGAGTTCCTGAGAGTTGGGGGGATGACCATGAACAAGCAGATGGACTAGGGTTTATGAGTATGACTTCAGAGATGGGATAATGTTAAATAGCACTTGGATTCAGAATGTGGTCCTTCAAAATCTTGTCCCAGCTGAACACTGCTTTCCAGAAACCCCGTATCTGATGACAGGAAGAGGACTGAAGAATGGACATTTCCTTTTACTCCTTCCCCACCCCAATTTTTTGGGAAGCTTTTATTGTACAGTCCAGAGTGCCTTGTAATTCTCCGTTCTTATGCATCTAAGGTTTGGAATTCCAGGTATATGCCATCATCCCAGCACTAAGGACAGGGTTCTTGAATCCAAGTCTGCCAGGACACTATCCCTACATCCCTCAGCCTTTAAATGTACACTGATGAGTCTCTGTACCTCTTTGGGTACAATTCGGTCGAGAATTCTAAAAAAAATAAAAGTTTCAAGTGCTTCTCATTTTTTAACCAAGTAGTCTTTATATAATTATCTGACCAAATTAAGGCTTGAAGAAGACTGGATTCTAGATTCAGAGGGTTGTGAGTTGGGGCTCTGCCACAATTTTTTGATTCTTTGCTGAAGTGGCTTCTCAAGCCTTCCTCTACTCTTTGAATAAATATGATAAAACAAAAATGGAAATATGTTCAAAGAGAATTCAGTTAGTGGTTATATTGATGTCTCGATCAAACAGAATGAAGTTCTCTTTCAGGCGGCGTCTTTCCTCTCTGTCAATGTCCCTCATTTACAGCCATACCCTCTCAACCTGGACTGCTCTTTCCTTCATCACCACAGGATCACGATTACAGCAAGATACAATCACTGAGAAGCATAAAGAAAAGTAGAGCTTTAGCAGACTTGTCGTTATAGTCCCTCAAACAGAGCTGACAATCAAAGACACGCGCATCCGTTCTGAGGAAGTCCACGGGTCATTTCAAGTCCACATAAGGTGATGATCTGTGAGGTCTGAAACAGTAAGAAAATTTGCCCCACCCGAAAGAACAGATGCTGTAATGGGCCACTGGACTGGCTCACAGTTAAGCGAGGATCTTTGGTGTCATGGAGGTCAGTTAATTTAGACTAGCTAAGGCCCTGTGCTCCAGAGCTGCAGGATTTCCTGACTGCAAACCCCATCTTCAGGAACTTCAATCCGAGCTTTGGTGTAAGGTACCATACCTCTGTGTATCTCTCTTTCTTAACTGTAGTAATAGCGCCCACTTCTCAGGCTAACTGTAAAAATAAATCCATCAATTTCCATTGTTCTATAGAGCTCTTAAGTCGTGCCTGACATACAGCAGAATAGGATTTAGGAGTTTACTGCCTCCACAGTTCCTCTTCATCCTCCTCCTCATTCTGTTTGCTAGGCCTTGGTCAAGAGGATAAACATCTCAGTTCCCTAGTTTCCATATCTGGGAACTCTGGCTAGAAGTACTGCTGTGGTATTTAATTGTCTTAATATATTCAGAACCCTCTCTGTCTCCCACACAAGACTCTGATGTTATCCAGAGATTTTTCTTTTTATGTAGACACAGGATATGGGATGTTCAAACTCAAGCAGTTGGTTCTGCTAGTAAATCTTTATTGGTGTGCCAATGCCTGCATAGCTAATGGATCTAAGTTGAGTTGCATGAGGTTGTTTTTTCCCCTCAGAGAGATTTTGCTCCATATATGGTCATATGGTTCAAATTTCCTTCAACATCCTGAAGAGAAGAATATATTTTCTGACTGGATCTCTCCCAAGATTGAAAACAACAATGCGTATAAACCCAGATCCACACAGCAGACAACACTCGATTAAATGAGAAACCCATGTTGACACGTACAAAAAGACACAGCTAGAAACAGGGATGACACACGGCAAAAGCATCAAAGAAGCCAGGAAGGAACTTCCGAGGAAAGAAAATGGACACCCAAAGTAGAACCCAAAGGTTGCCTATGCTTTATTTCTGAATGTCAATTTTCCTATAGAAAGAGAGGTACCTTAAAGCAATCTCAAGAGTTCATGACTCAAGGTAAGACAATTCTTGACAAACACTAATATTGTATGGCATACAATATTATTACATAATGTAATTATGGAAAATTGGGGTAAAAAGTTAGGGTGTTATTCTTATTTAAGATGACTTATAATTACAAAGCTGAAATTGGGAAATTAAAATGAACTTAAGCCAAAATATTTACTACCTCCCCCATTACGTGCAATATTTTTTTCTTTCTAGGTTTCTGTTCACACATTTTAGCCATTTTTTCATGTTCATAACTTAGTATGATAACTTTGATTTACCAAATCTAACTAGAATTTCCATGACCCACACCCTCATTGGCTCAAGGCCAAAGTTCAGAAGCAGGAAGCAAGGGAACTCAAGCCTTGAGTCTTGACTTCTAGTTTCTATGAGCCACGTTCCCATGAGGGCCTAGTGAAGCTCTTTCACCAATTAAGATTTCTCACGCTAGCTGAGAGCCCACCAGTGCACCAGAAAAGTAGTGGTGGTCCCTTTATTCCTGTGTGGAGGCACCTGGAGCCTTATGCTCACTCACTCACTTATTTGTTCCCTCAGATATCCATTTATGATTCCAACAAAAATTTACAAATTATGGTATAAAGTCATCTTTCTACAGAGTGCTGAATGAAACAATGTTGATTTTCCCATGATGCTCCATTTAATGGCAGTCAGTACAGGGTAATCACTGGTTTGATAGTAAACCACCTCTTCGGGGAGGGAGGACTTACATTTATGTTATGCCATGTCCCATGATATAAGTATTTCCACTCTGCCTAACTGAACAATCAGCTTACCAAATGCCCGAATATTTAGCAATAAATGCCTATCAAGTCAGTGCAAGGAAGCTCCATTCAAGGAATTCAATAATGACTAACTGGCGGGTGCAATGAGCAGGCCGGAGTAATCTCTGTGGAGAAAGATGAGGCAAGGAGAGGGGCTGTGATGCGTTGGCAGTGGATAGAGAAAGCACTCGGCTATAACCTGGAGACGGAAGGACTCAATGAGAAGGCCGTGTCGGAACACAGACCTGACACGGGAGAGAATGAGTCAGATAGATGGAACAGCAGTGTTTCTGTTCCAACAGCGCATCAGACGTGGATGTCAGCGCCGGTCAAAAATTTCAGCTCAGTGTGCTGTCACTTGCGCATTTCTTCACAGGTAGTGTCTGCACACAAATGTATTAGATTGAACAGGTTGAAGATATTCACTCACTCCAGTCTCAGTAACATGCCCTTCTGCCCATCAGCTCCCACTCCAAAAATTTTACACTGCATCTCTAGATTAGCCCAAGAGTCTCTCTCTGCTGCTCACGTACACCTGTCAAGTGAACAAAAGGCTGTTCGATTCATTTCAGAGCTAACACAAAGAGGCAGGAAACGTCCTGTGTGAATTGCAAGTGGTTTCCGGACTTATTTCACATATTCGCCATGATAATCAGCAAATGTCTATTAGCAGAGAGCTGGAGAAGGTGTGCAGGCACAAGGGATTTGGAAGGAACTTCAAATTAATGACTTAAATTCAATTACGATGAATTAGAAAGACGCTCAATTTATTCATGGTAACCACAACTGTAGGCTCTGGAGTGTTTTGATTTTTATGACTTAATCCCTTCATCTATAAAATGGGGATTATTGAGGGAGCTATTTACTGGTGACTGTGCGGTTTAAATAAATTAATATATAAAGATGCAATATACCAATATGAAACTTTTATAAAATTATAACCCATTAATAGCATGTGACAAAATATTTGATTTTTAATTTGATCCATTATTGTCATTGTGACTTTGTGTTAGATGCTACAGTGTCATATTGCCATTGTCCCTATTTGGTAGCTAAGGAGGAACAAAATAATGTTTAGGAAAGTGCCTTATACTCTAGAGTTAAGAGGTGAGGTCAAGGTTCAAAATCAGATATTACATTCTCAAGAGCTAGTTACAAGACAGAATATGTCTGTGTGCTCAGAAGGTTCTCTGAACCATGGGATTTGGAGGTACGTGTTTTCTCTTATTCCTCGGTACTTATTTGCAACTATTTTTAATGAGTCATTAATAATATCTAATTTATGGATAAGAATATTGAGATGAAATTTTAAATAGATTATCCTGGGCATTCAAGTCATAAATAGCAGCACCTGGACTCGAGTCCCTGTATTAGGTTCATCGATGTGTGGTTCTAAGCTATGGTACTTTGCAGCCAACCCCAACCTTAATGAGGAACCGTTTCCATTACTCCCTGGGTGTGTGCATCAAGGATGGTGGTTTAACATCCTCCTCCATTAGTTACAACTTATGAACACAAGAGCTCAGAGGCAATATGACAGTGGGTCACTGGAACCCTGAAGGAGTCAATTAGTGTGTTTACTGACCTCTTGTGCTGGTCACTAGTGGGCAAGTGCTCTGGGCAACTTGTACGACTCTATGATGAGATCAATCTTTAGGGCATTTATGATCAGTGCTGTGCATGATTCATGAGATTGGGGACATGCGAATGAGGAACAATGACTTGAAAAACACCCAAGGATAAAAAACAGCTTAACACTAATGGTCTAGGGTCCCCACTGCTTCAAATCAACCATTTTCATCCTCAGAAAACCACAGGCAGTTTTCGACACCTACCAGCCCCAGTGGACCTTCCTTTTCTCACTTCTTGCAGAGTTTAAGAATGTGTGTCTTTGGCCTGGAGGCCAAGCCTAAACCAAACAGAGCATCTCTCCTAATCCTGCAGCCTGGTGAGTAATGCAGGTGGCTCTGCAGTGCTCTGCAATGCCATGATGCCAGGACAGCCTCAAATAACAGACTCTCCTTAGCAAGTTGTGCTGTCGAGCAACATCCCTTACGGAAGCTTCCCCATCTATGGTGGTCACGGTGCTATGGTCTATGGTGGAGACCACGGTGCTGATGGAAGCAAATTCAAATTTTCTAGAAGCCAGGAGTGGAAATATGAATGAATGATGCAGGGAATGAGGCACACGTGGCACTTGGAGAGTGTGGTTCTGTTCAGTAACCTTGAATGAGAGCAGTTGCCACTTGGCTCCAGCTCATGCCTGTCGTAAACAAAGCAGCCATGTTTCGTTGTGGCATTCAGTATTTGCAATCAGAAGCCATAACTCAGAATTGCAGGCAAGACTTCAAGCATTTTTATGTCAAAACTATTAAAATAGAAAGTAGAATATTTCCAGTTTAATTAATAAAGTACTTACTGGAAAAACTGGAGGACCTGAGTCCAACGTCTAGATCCTACATTAAAAAGCTGGGCAGTGCTGGGGAGGCAACGACAGGAGGATCTTGGGGACTCACAGGCCAGCCAATAGAGTTAAATAAGTAAGTTTCTGGTTCATTGGGAGGCCCTGTCTTTTAAAATACTATGGGAGACACCTGACATTGACCTTTGGCAGTGCATACATGTGTACATATACCTGTCCTCCCCCAAACATAGTCTGTGAAATAAACACACAAAATAATGGGAAAGATTTAGTCCATAGGAACAGCATTTAACAAACAAGAATAAAAGAATATCTACACAGAACAATCAGAATAGTACAGTTATTGGTGGACATGGAAGCCTTCCACTTTGAGAAAGGAGCCAAGGCCGTCAACTATTTTTATTCTACTCAATAAGCTAGGAGTCCCACTTATTGGTAAATGCAGAATAGCAGTGCTACAGAAATACAGAATTATAATCCTTATTTTTGGAGTATGACTTGATTCCAAGCATAGAAAACCCCCCAAGAATCTGTACAAAGGCTACTAGAACAAACAGAGTTACTTAGCAAAGCTTCTAGATACTAGAGCCAGAACTCGGTTTTGTATTTGCTTATTAATAACATGCAATTAGCATAGAAATTTCAAATACTGTTTGTGAAATCTTAATATGCCTCAAAAATAGAATTAAATCTGCAGGATGACAGGCAAACATGCTTTTCAACAACCTATCAACTTTACTGCACTAGAAATAACCAGTTTCTCTCACCCCAGACCATTGCTAATAACTCACTCCCAATTCCATTAGATCTATGATAGTGGTCACAACATACATGACATGAAATATGAGATGGGTGCTCAGCTATTCGTTTATTTTCAGTATTTTTAACACTTCAAAAGTATCAAAAAACTGGAAACGAAGCAGGTTTTGCCTTTTCTTTCATCCATTTCTTTCACTGGCAGTGTGTATGGGTTGCCTAGGAAACAGTTACAGCAGGGGACAGAGCTGCTGTGCTGTCTCCCAGAGTTGGGCATAGCTCTCAGTAGTAACATGTCAGCTCTCAGCTCTGGCGGAAGGGCTCTTGTGCAGCTCCACTCGGTACCAGAATCATTTACTTCTAGGAACCATTGGCTCCGTGCCTTGCTGATAGCTTTTTGGCAGGATGTGAGAAAAGAGGGAGATAATGGCAACTAAGAACTAAGAAACAGAGGTTAGCAAAACTGGCCCTAACACAAAAGGTCAAGAAATCACAGCATAACAACAAGATAAATGACCTTAGGTACCAAGGAAGAGGGCACCCGGGCTATTGCTGGCAGGTACCAATGCCCCTGATACTCACTAAAGAGTCTTGGAAAGTCACAGAGAGAGGGAAGTACCATAGCCACTATGTGCCAAGAACCACGATACCATATATGTTTTCATCGTTTTAAATTTGTTTTGCATTCAGAGATAATACAGAGCCTAAAGAAACCAAATGAATTCCTTAGGATTACTTGTTTATTCAGCAATGAAGTAGGGGTTAAGTCTGGAACAAAATCCACTGTGACTCATAAAAGACATGGTTTGAGACACGGGTAGAATGGAAGGAGGTAAAGGCCATGGTACACACAAAGAAGGTGAAAATCTTACAGTTAAGAATGAACAGGTAGGGCTACAATCATGGTGTATGATATAAGAAGTTAAAAATATAATTAGAGGACAGACCAGCAATGACCTCTAAGTCCAAACCAATGAGCTGGATTTTAGTCTACAAATTTATGTCCAATATGGTAGCCAGGAAATATAGCATTGTGGGGCATCTGAACTGATGTACACTTTGGGCACACCATGAGTGGCTATCTAACACTTAATATAGACACATTCCTGAAAAATATCTCCCTAATAATTTTATAGGAAAACACATTTACATAATATCTTGGGTATGCTGGATTGTGTCTATCTTTAAAACTAACTTTAGCTGACTAGTTAATTTTAATGATGCTTCTGGAAAGCCAAATTTATATTTATAATTCATATTTTATTTAAATTGATCATGTGAGGTATCACGTAAAGGTGCCACATAAGATATGAGAAGAAACAGAATGCCTAGACTCAACCTTTCTCTGTCTCTGTCTCTGTCTCTTTCTCTTGCTAATCCATATTATTATTGTTTTTATCATATTTGTTTATCCTAATACTCTTTAGGAACAGACACATGGGTCTCTTATTCTGGAAAGAAAAAAAAGGGGGTGGGGATAGTTTCACTGAAAACCCTTCCCCAAAATAGTTTAACCAAACTCCAATACAGAAATAAAGATAGATTTATTCACCTGACAGTATTTACATCTTACAGAAAAGGGGAGGTGCCATTATTAACTAGGAATAATGACTTTGTGAGAAACACTGTCTTCTAGGGGCTCCAGAAAGAGCAGTCTGGCAGGGAGCAATGACAGCAAAGATCAACTACAGTCGTAGTCATCCTGTGACTCACTCTTGCTCGCCATTTCTGCTCATCCGACCACTCTGACCTTGGTATTTCATATGGTACTGAGAAATTACTCACCTCATCATCGAAATGACAACCACCATAACGCAGCAGCCCTTCTGAGCCTGAGTGGCCTCAGCTGGCTTGTGAGGCAGTCAGTATAAGAAGAAAAGGGTGGACCACAAACCTTTGGCTCGATTGCTCTTCAGTCTATTCCGATCTGGTTGTGCTTCATCGTTTTAGTGCACGTAAATGTCTCCAGGGCACATGGGTATTTTCCATTGACATTTTTATTCTTCTCAAACAAATGGAGAGAGTACAGCACAGATGGAACATATGGTCCAGAAATTTCCTGAAGAACCTGACCCAGAACTCTATTCAGTGGAAACGATGAGAGCAGTTTCATGGGTTGGCATAAGATGGAGAGCTACCAGTCAGACAGATGATGAATAAACTCCATCAGAGTGGGTCGGCAACCAAGAGACCAGCATTCCTGCTATGGCTGGTGACGAAGTTTGTGAAGATTCGGGGACTTTCCATCTCTTCAACACCTTATCATCAAATAATGGCTTGCCAAATTCATAGCTCTTGTCCTCTGTGTCCATTCTGGCGCACAACATAGACGAGGTACCTCCTACTAACACTGGATGTTTGCATCAGCTTCACATGCTCAAATCTGGTCTCAAATGTGAAGGGTTAGGAGGCAGGTCCTTTAGTAGTTGGTTGGGTGTGAAGGCAAGAATAGTGCCTCAGAGCATCGTAGCAGAGGGCCAGAGAGCTGCTCTGACCCTTTCCCAGGAACAGGATGTAGTATGAAGATATCATCAGTGAACCATGAAGTGGGCATTAGCCAGACACCGAATCTGTTAACTTTGATTTCCCGGACTGCAGAACTTCCAGGAGGAAGAGCCTCTATTTTTTATAAGCCACCTCATCTACTATTTTCTTTCATTCATTATAAGGTACTAGGTGTCATTATGGCATTTTCCAAATATGGTATATTTTGTTAGATTCTCCTTGCACATCTTCTCCCTCCAACCCATCTTGTGAGCTACACCCACCCTATCTTCTGCTTCTACGCCATATGTATTCTTACATCTTCTTTCTACTAAGTCTGAGAACATCTTTGTACCATCTCTCGATCACCTTTCTAGTTTTTTAGGTTTTATCCACATTGATACCCAGTGACATACACAAATGTCTAAGCCAGGCTTTACATAGTAGAGAGACTGTGTAGTTTCATCTTCCTATGTTTATGTCGTCTTGCTTAATGTTATATTTTCCAAATCATCCCGTTTCTTACAACATTTCCTTTTCCTTACGGTGAATACAGTTCTGTTGTGCATATGCTCCAGCTTCCACTCTCTATTCATGTGTTCTTAGCTATCAGGCTGAGGTTGTTTCCTTGCTATTGGGAGGAGTACAGCAAGTATAACAAGTATTTCTGTGGTCAGATATAAAATATGTAGATATAAGCCCAGGAGTGGTATGGCTCTGTTCCATGGCACTTTTAGTTTCAGTTTTTAAAGGAAAGCACCATGGTGACTTCTGTGCCCCACCGACAGTGAACTCGGTTTCTTCTCTTTCCCCTGCTTCCATAGCACTTACTGTCTTGCTTTTATAACAGCAATTCTAACTGGGATGAGTTGGAATCTCATATAAATTTTGATTTTCCTGATGGCCAAAGATACTCAACAGTTTAAACATATTTACTGGAACTCTGTGTTTTTTCCTTTGAAAACAATGTTTAATCCATTGATCCATCTGTTGATAGACAGTTGTATGCCATGCCTATGGATTTGCACCGTTAATACTGTGAAAATAGCTACATATGCCAAAAGAAATTTATGGATTTCATCTCAATCAGAATTCCAATGGTAGTCTTCATTGACTTTGAGAAAAATTACAATAATTCAAAAGACCACAGATAGTAAAAGCAATCCCAAGCAGAAATTATACTGCTGGAGACACCACGATGTGTGGTCTCAAACTATGCTATAGTGGTATAGTGACAAAGAAAGCAGCGATACACATGGATGTACATGTACGTCTGTGTTCAGATATAAAGTCCTTTGAGTATAAGTCCATGAATCGTGCAGCTCTGTTATATAGAACTTTTAGTTTCAAGTTTTTGAGAAAGCACCACAGTGTTCTTACTATTGCTTACATCAGTTGACACACCTATGACCAGTAAACAGGGACTTCCTCACATATAGACCAGAGGAACATAAGAGAGAACCCAAAGTAAACCCATGAAGAAATGGATAACTACTTTTTAACAAAGGTAATCTAAAATACATTGGATATAACAGAACCCCTTAATAAACCATGCTAGCAAAACCAATACCCATCAGTAGAACAATGAGATTGGATTCCTACTTCTCACCTTGAGCAAGTGAGTTCAAAGTAGATCAAAAAGCTTAATTAAAAACCGGAAAATACTAAAGGAGAGAGAACTTTAAGATACAGGTATAAGTAATAACTTTCTTAATAGAACCCCAACGGCATATGAAATCATCACAAGAATCAGGAAGTTTTATTACAAGAAATTTAAGAACTTCTGTACATCAGAGGAAACCTAGCAGGTTGAACAAACATCCTACTGAAGGGGGTAAAATCTTTGCCAGCTATACCTCATATCACACACACACATACACACACACACACACACACACACACACACACACACGTATACATATACATACACATACATACATATGAACTCAGTCAACTTCAGATCTAAACTATTCAACAAGCAATTTTGCCTGGAAGAAACACATACAATGTAATTTGGTATTATGATCATACTGGCTAGTTTTGTGTGTCAACTTGACACAAGTTGGAGTTATCACAGAAAAAGGAGCGTCAGTTGTGGAAATGCCTTCATGAGACCCAGCTGTAAGGCATTTTCTCAACTAGTTGTCAAGGTGGGAAGACCCAGCCAATTGTGGGGGTGCTGTTCCTGGGCTGGTGGTCTTGGGTTCTATAAGAAAGCAGGCTGAGAGAGCCAGGAGAAGCAAGCCAGTAAGCAACATCCCTCCATGGCCTCTGCATCAGCTCCTGCCTACTGACCTCCTTGAGTTCCAATCCTGACTTCCTTTGGTGATGACCAGCAATGTGGAAGTGTAAGCTGAATAAACCCTTTCCTCCCCAACTTGCTTCTTGGTCATGATGTTTGTACAGGAATAGAAACCCTGACTAAGACAACCACATAGACCAGATTCTCAACCTTCTTAATGTTGTGACCATCTAATACAGTTCTTCATGTTATAGTGACCCACAACCATAAAATTCTATTCTTTTCTGTTTCACAGCTGTAATTTTGCTATGGTTATGAATTGTGATGTAAATATCTGTGTTTTCTGATTTTCTTTGGGGGGGGTGTCATGAATGACAGGTTGAAAACCACTGACTTAAATCATACCTTGTCTCAACTATATAGAAATTTAATACCTTTACATTGTGTTGGGTATCATAAGTAATCTAGAAATTATTTAAGTATGCAGGAGGGTATAAAGAAGCTACACATAGTTGCACAAGGGACTTGAGGATCCTAGGATTTTGGTATCCAGGAGAGGTTCCTGGAATGAACTGTGGGTATTGAGGGATGGTTGTAGGTCAGACAAAGGCATTTTTAAAAAAATGTAGGATTCTTATACTCAAAAAAAGTAGCCTTTGCTTAGTTTAGATATTAAGAGGTCAAATATCAAACAAATGACATCAACAATCAAAGTAAGGGGGCAGATAAAACAAGAGAGGAAAAAGTAGTATGCCACTAAAAAAGATTCTCATCTAGTTTTCATCATGCTATTTGCTCTGTATACAGAAAGATGGAGCTCCCAGCATTAACTGTTTGTACCTACACATTTTTAGTTCCTCCCTCTGAGACCCATACACTTCATAACTACACGCGGCTACTAAGTGCTCTTTCAGATGAGGTGCCCTGTTGCTCTTTTGGAGATCTTAATGTTTTCTTTTAAAGCCTCTCTGACTGCTAGGTGAGATAAGGAGCCATAAGTGAGTGGTGTGCAGTGTCGCTCCCTTACAGCCTCCCTTGTAAATATCTGTGGAGCTGAAAATGCTTTCTTCTTACTTGTCTGACAGCATGAGGAAAAAAGAGTCATTGCTACCAGGTAGCATTGCTTAAAGAAAGCGTAAGTCAAGTAAGGCAAAACAATGACCCCTAACTGGGCCTCTTAGATAGGAATGAAGGAATTTTCAGTTTGCTGTCTAAGGCTATCAGACTAATTACTTAGTGAAGGAGTGACCCAGAATCCACCAACCTGCATCACAGCATTCCGTTCTATCACGGAGATGGGGCTGTAAACTACAACACGTGCTCTTAGCTCTATAAATAATAAGTCTCCATAAAAGGAGTGGAAGTGTGTTTACGAGCAGTTATTGCAATAATGAGAGACTTGATTCGGAATCAAAAAAGAAATGAAGACACTTTGGAGAAAGCTTTCATGCAAATGCTGAAGGAATTACTTTTTGTGATTCCGTCTTGTCCATCTAAGTGTATGGATCCTACATATGTCATTGGGACATAGAAAATGCATCTGAACTCACACGTCTGAACATTGAGTGTCTTTGTTCTAAAAATCTGAGGAACAACAAGCGTTTCCAGTTTGTTTACATTGAAGTAACAGTGAATTTGAAGATAACTGTGTCTGTGTATTGGAACTTTATCTGTCTTAATTATTCATACAAAGAACACACACGTCGAAGCCTGTCAGCGGTAGAGAAGCAGTCTCCAGGAAGAAGAGACTCGACATGTGGTTTCACGGCTTTAAAGCTAGTCTTGACAAAACCATTGCTTTGTGAAGAGCAAACTCATTATGGGTGATGATTCTACAAGACGGTAGTGTCTGCTTGGATTTCAAAAGGGATTGAATATCCTCCTATAGGCAAGCACAGATGGACTCCATTTTCCTTTAGGAAAACTAGAAGACTCAGACCTTCCAAGGACAATGCCATGTTTCTATGTTCTCGGTAGCTTGTGTAGCCAGCTCAGAGATGACTTTAACAGGACTAATGGAGAAATCATGTCATAAGAAAAGAGGAGGAAGAAGAAAAGAGGAGGAAGAGGAGGAGGAGGAGGAGGGCGGGGAAGAGGAGGAGGAGAAGGAGGAGAGAAAAGAAAAAGTAAAAAGTGAAACCCTTCAGGAACCTGACAAAATACAAACATTGGTGTTCATGAAAGCACACTCTAGGAATAAAATGAAGAGCAGATCAAACAATCTTTTTTCTTAAGTATAAATGGGGTCACCTGTTAAGGTTCAGAATTTGAACGACAGGGCATTTTTAAACAAACACGTGGAGAGAAAAAAAAATGTCTTATTTGGTATCTTCTACGAACACTGTTTTGTTTTTTTTCCCCCTGTGGTTATAGAGAAAGAAAGTATAAAACAAGCGAGGAAGCTTGGAAATATGATTATCCGAGATAAACTCAGGTGGACACTTGGTGGTGGCTTGATACAATGAATGGATAAACTATGTACCTAAAAGGGACCAAAGAATGGCCCAAGGCGAACCTTTGAAATCCCCATTTGAATCATCTCTCAGAATCTGGTTTCGATTCAGATTCTGGTTCATCAGGCCTCTGATTAGGCTGCAGCTGCACCTTTCTAACAAGTCCAACATGATAGTCATGCTCAGAGTCCTCTTGCCATACTTTAAAGGAAATAAGAGGAGAGAATGAAAGTGACAGGGAGGGGCCTGCAGAATAAATTAAGTGATTTACAGGTATGTGTAACAAAACTCACCACACAGAGGGATGGGTGTGTCAAGTATCAAGGAGCTGTAAACAGTATCAGGTTGATTTTGTCCACTATTTTCTGATTATAATCTCAGTTTTCTTGCATGCTTTCCTCTAGAGGAAGCCATGCAAATTGGTCAGCAATCCCAGCAGATTGGAAAGAGCCTGGGCTTTGAGTAGGAGTTAGGAGTAAGTTGATAGTTTTGTTACTTAGTAGGGGAACAGGAGCAGAATGGAAACAAGCTATCAACAACGGGTGTCTAATAATGGTGAGCTTTATATGTGCCAGGTACTGTGCTCAGTTTCTAAGCATAGCAAATCAATCTTAAGGTTGAGGCTGTCACCCCTGTGTTACAGCTGAGGAAAACTTAAGGCTTCGGGGTTGTGTCAGGAGACCGAGAACCCATTACTGTCTGGCTCTGAATCTGTTTCACTTTACTTTGTTTGTTTGTTTGTTTTGGCTGACACATGTATCCCAGTAGAGAAAAGATTTTCTGTTATAATAGTTACTCAGGTTGACTCTGTAAACTATTTGTATGTGTTATTACAGAAAGCTACTCTATGTGCTGACATTGTTTGTTTGGTGCATTTGGGTACCATGAATCTGACTCCAGGAGTCTTACTAACAGATAATATTGATTTTTTTGAATCTAAAAAGCTGAAGGCTAAACTCTTGATCATGATAAATCCATCCAGGGAGTTGACTAGATCACTTACTTTTCAAATCCAGCTCAGATAAACACTGTTTCTGACTCGTGAACACCCCCAAACCACGGATGGCTCTATCCATTGGCTCTTTAAGAAACCTTTGTACTTAATCTGCTAATTGGATATGGTCTAGATAGTTTCACTATATGAATTTAAGATTTTCCCCTAGCTCTTCCCACCATTACCTCTAGGACAACAGCCCCATTTCTACCTCATGTACCACAGAAAGTGACTGTGACGAAATATGAACTTTCGATATCATTAAGCACATGGTTCTATGGATGTAATAAGCGGCCTAGCTTACACGTTAAAGATCATCTCAGGAATATCAATGCTAATGATGGCCTCCTGTGATTTCATGTTCCTCACAGATGCTGTGTGCCAAAAGCAGATACTTGGAAACTGAAGACCAGGAGTTCCATGTGGAGCACACACTTGACTATGGGAGAGACAGATAAAAGGTAATGGACAAGCTAGGTGACTGTTAGTTACAAAGACAGCGAGTAGCTCGTTTTAAGCAAACTAATCAGAATACAGAATATCCAGCTGGAAGTAAGTTTCAGTATGGATGGTGTGTCCCCCCTGGCCATCTAATACAAAAAATGGCAGTGACTTTAATCTAATTCTCATGCTGAGAAGGAAGACGTGCCCTGCCAGTTCTCAGCCCAACCCAAGAAAACAAAGGTTAATAGTTTCCTGTCATTCTTGTAATCAGATGCAACTTTTTGCCTTGGCATTTTCTAAAAGGATTTCTTCTCAAATTTCCATTTTCACAGAACACAATTATTTGATTTATTTTGATTACTCTTTATGTAGTATGCATATTCTGATACCCTAGAGAAATGTGTAACTTTTAATTACAAGCATCTTGCCCCTGGTAATAAAAAAAAAAACCAAAACAACCACAAACAAAACCCTTTATGTTGGCATTATCAGAGCTGAGGGAGGCAGAGGGCATCACATAATCATGGGATTTACATGCCTTGACCTTTATGAACATAGCACAGTGGGCAGAGACAAGTTCAGAAGGCCCATGGCTCCCATCCCTATCCCCCAAAAAAGGCCTCTCATGGCACAGCTGGACAAGAATAGTTCTCTGGTGATGAGCTAAATTAATAAAGATCAGAGTAGTAGTTAGACAATGGTGCAATAAAACCTACGTCGATTCGATTGGGACTGGGGGCAATTCCTGGTACCACCTGACCCATCTCCTCTCTACCGATCTCACTTTCTCCTTGTCCTCTTCTGATGCTTTTTTTTTTTTTTGCATTTTTCCTTGTGAATCAACTTGACTTATTCTATGAAGAAATGACTCAGTTGTTGGTCATGTAGCCTTATTCCTGCAATATCAAAATGTATACAGATAATTCTTGGTATCCATGGGAGATTGCTTCCAGAACCCTATGGATATCTAAATGCACTGCTGTTTGGATACTTTATTTAAATGGCTACAGCACTTTCATTATGGCATAATTATATATCATATCTTCCTATTTACTTTAACTCATGTCTTAATTACTTACATTATCTAACACAGTATAAACACTATGGAATTTGTTGTTACATAATGTTGCTTAGAGAATATTGAGAAGAGAAAAAAGTCTGTGCATATTTGGCACAGAAATACTATACAAATAAATATTTTTGATTTTTAGTGCATTGGATCCATAGTTTCAGACAATTCACAGATAACAGGGGATCACGATGCGATCTCAGTAGACTCCAGGGGGATAACCAGAGAGAAGAGGTGGAAAAGCAGTCAAATGTACTAGTGCAAACAGTTAGGACGTTGGCTTACCGATTGGCATAGATTTACCACATGTAGCCATTCCACTTTGACAGGGTGCTAGGAATCTTTTGATCAGTCTTTAATTGTCCTTGGGACTGAGTTTCTCCTCCTCTCTTTTTTCCCCAACAGCTGGAAACACAAGCATGTGCCACCACACCTTAATTATCTGAATTAGCCAAGCCTAAGGTGTGCCCACCTCAAAAGGAACAGGATGGACAAGAGCGCACAGGGGGTCCCTGCTGAGTTTCATTGATTTGGAATGGCTTAGGTCAAAATTCATCTTTCAAGAGAACCAACAGATGGAGGACAGAGCTGAGTCGTGGGGTGCCTGCCTCATATATGCAAGCCTCAGTGTGTGCCCCAAACCAGGACCTCACTCTGCAGAAAAGAACCAATGCTGGGCAATGTGCAGAAACTTGAATTTGAGAAGTACCTGTATAGTCATAATCATATATCAGGTGAATCGTTAAACTAGAGAATCCCAAACTATTTCTACTTCAGCAACACACACACACACACACACACACACACACACACACACACACACACACCCCTTAAGGTCCTCACTATAGAACTGAGGTCTTTCAATAATTTAAAGAAAAATGTTTCAAATAAATCTCACATGTAATTCAGTCTGTGACACAGACTATGGCTTGGGAAATAGGGTGGTGTTTGATGTCCTTTCTGTTGTTGTTGTGTGTGTATGAATGTGCACCAGTGAAGTGATGTTTAAGCAAGAATTAACATAGAGCAAGTTGGTGTTTCTATATTTCTATGGCAAAGAGCATATTCCTGTGGCTATGCCATTGAACAAAATTATATAAGATAATATAGGTGAAACCCATACAGCAGACTCTGTCATGCACAGGAGGTTGGTGATACTAGCCTTGCTGATTCACGTACAATGCAGAAACACTACTCTGGGACCCTCCCATCTTTGATACCATGTATTTCTCAAAGAGAAAATAATCTATATGCTTTCAAATGCATACCCCAGAATTAAATTTACTTATTATCTTTGTGCAATATTTTTATTGGTATAGCAAATGCATTAAAGGAAGTGCCCTTAAACATCTTGTAGCTTCAATTACAATTTTTCCTCTAAAGTCCTTTAGTTGATAGTTTTACTGAACTGTATAACTCATTCTTCACTAGTATGTTCAAAAGGAAAGGTTCCTGAGTGGTTAGTCATTTTGCTAGATAAGGCAGAAGGACTTGGTCAGAAACAATATGTACCTGCATGCTCCCAGCATTCCTGGAAATATATCCCTGGTTTGGAATCATGAGGACTGGGCAGGCATATGTAGATGGCTCAGTAGTTGGTCACTAAACAAGAACAATAATTTAGAACTGTAGGTCAGTGATGGCAGCTATCTCTAAATCTGAGCTATGATCAGAGAGAGCTCAGAGTCCTACAGTTGCTGGTAGGAGGGTAATAACCATGGGCTCCAGTTCTCTGTTGGGAACTGTACAGCTCAGAAGTGATCTCTTAAACTGTTTATTTAGGTCTGCCTTCTCGGTAGCCTTCAATACCCATGATAACTATCATCAGTAAATGAGAACTGAGCAAACAGAAAAAGCCAGGATTTTACCTTACTTGTCCTGAGTTGACTGAGTTACCTAGAGGCAAAGCAAGAATTCAGAAAGAGTTCTGTCTCTAGTCCAATGTTCTCCTTACATCCTCTGATTATATTTAAAATGACTGCTACTGAACATTTCACTCCCTGTGTTGGAGGCTGATGCATCCCTGATATATTTTGTATCTTTATTTATAGAATTGGAAAGCCCACATGCATAAGCATACTTGTGTGAGGCAACAAACACAGAAGGCAGGCAAAATCAAAACTGGGTTTCTGTTCCACAGGCCTGGGGCTGCATAATAGTGAATTCTCCTAGCTGGCTCTCCTAGCTTGTGCTCAATGCTATGCCCCAGAGGCACCGCTTTATAACAGGCAGTTTGAAAGGTTTTCTAATGAGCAATCAACCAATCAATAAACTAAATCAATAAATACACACACACACACACACACACACACACACAGAGAGAGAGAGAGAGAGAGAGAGAGAGAGAGAGAGAGAGAGAGAAACTACCCTTTTCTCAAGTAATATCTTCCCACATCATAAGTTGTTGTATTTCCCTCAGGACATTCCAGCTGCTGCTAAGCACATCTCAAAGACTTAAAAAGCACCCTTGTATGGAGAGGCAGTGTCCTGAGATGGGGGGTTGCCCTGTATCTTGAAAAGTCTACACTAGCTTTCTGGACTGGAGTCTTGTGTATCTGCACTTAAGAACCACTTATAAACAAGTTATTTTATTCATAGAAAGTACATATTTCTATTCCCTCAGGTCTTTTTAGATTTTTTACCTCATATACCTACCTTACAGTTCATGCTACTCCGTCTTCCCCCCGTTAAATTCCAGGTCAGAGCTATGATTATTGTCATCCAAGGAAGCTTTACCCGGATGCTAGACTATATTCCGACACAATGGCCAAATCCCAGCATTCCTCTTGTTTGTATGTCTGTTTGTTTGTTTGTTTGTTTGTCTGTTTGGGATCATTTTTTTTTCTACTTCTTTGAAAGTCAGTCAATCCCTATTTTTTCCCAAATAAATTTGATTTCAATGAAGTAAATACATTTATATTTCCTTTACTTAACCTGTGACTGTTACTAATGGTCACAGGTCCTTCCTTCATGCGTCCAAATAACTGGTTAAGTGCTAAGTACCGGTCACGTAGCCTCCTAGTACAGAGAGACTTCTAGAACTCCAACTTGCTTTCCCTTAAGAGAACAAGAACAGTGTAATTTGGTGTGGACTGAGAAATGAGGCTGAGGAGGAAAGCAATTAGCCCCTTTAATTTTAAAACTATCAAGAGCTAAATTTTAGCTTGAAAATTTAAAATATAGAATACTAACTAGAGTAGAATCAGACTTCCAAATAATATTATTTGGAGGAGAAAGTAGGATTTGAATTATAATATATACTAATTCAAAATGAATCTCTTTGACTAAAAATTCTCAATTGCATTTTTATTTGCCTAATTTTGGTGGGGTTGGGCATACCACAGCATACATATGGGGATCAGAGGGCAGCTTGCAGGACTCTAGTCTCTTCTTTGCCTGATGGGTCCCCAGGATCTAAGTCAAGTCATCAACCTTGACAGCAAGTATCTTTCCCTATTGGACCATCTCACTGCCCATCCCTTTGAAGTCATTAAAATTATAATTATGAATCCCTTCTCTAAAAGGTAAGATACAAAAGGTCTGAAAAACAAAATATCTTGGTTATTGTCCAATATCAGGTGAGGTTTCAAGATGACCCACCTGAAGATTTATAGATACTTCAACTAAATTAAACCCTGTAAACCTAAGTAATGGTCTCATCACAGCACTTAGTTGGTAGAATGCTTCGTACGCATGTACAAAGCTCTGAGTTTGTTTGCTACCCAATGCCTCATCAGCAAATAGTTAAAACGATGATTCTACATCTCCTCATCCTGAGTCACATGCTGGTCTAAGTCCCTCAGATATAGCAAAGTCTCTCCTGCCTCATAAGTATGTACTACACCCTCATGCCTCCCCTGGGGTTTCTATTGAATTAAACCCTTTCTCATTTTGATATTTAATTCCTTTATTATTTGGACAATTTCATCTGTGCATATAATATCCTGAGCATACACTCACCTCTCCATCCTCTAGTGTCCCCCTGCTGTCTTCCAACATTGTCCCTCAACAAATCTCTCTCCTTCTGTCACCTCCTTTTGTTTTTGCTTGGTCACGCATGAGAATGGTTGTGGGGCTACCTACTAGAGTGCGGTTGACTCACCAGTGGCTACATCACTAAAGACAATGGCTTCCTCTCCCCTTTGTTAATTCTCCCATAAGCATAGCCTTAGTCAGTTAATAAACTGGATATGCAATAGCACCCCAGTCATGCCCACTTCCTCCATGACTTATCTACCACACCACATTCTATTTGGCAAGAAGTCTTCAATGTGTACCAGCAATGGCATCTTGTAATCCATTCCTTGAATGTTACTTTTAAAGATCACAATTTATTCCGAGATCTGTCAATTAGCAGATGCATCAAGGTAGCATATTACTTCATATCATAGAGGAAAATGGGCCTTTTGGATTTTCCTCACAGACAGTCCACCCTTACATTCATGCTGTGCACCACCCCACCAATACCTCAGTGCATTTCTTTTGACCCATAGGCAAGGATCTGCAACTTTCACTACAATAAAAAGCATGTCCTAACCAAGGCATGTAAACTACTCATCTCAAACTCGTCTTTCATTCCATCCTGTTTGAAATTAGATGCCAATTTGTTACTTAACAATTTTCTGGAAGAGATTTGAGCATATATTCATTCTTTTTTTAAAAAAAGATTTATTTATTTATTATATATAACACACTGTAGCTGTCTTCAGACACTCCAGAAGAGGGCATCAGATCTCATCACAGATGGTTGTGAGCCACCATGTGGTTGCTGAGATTTGAACTCAGGACCTCTGGAAGAGCAGTCAGTGCTCTTAACCACTGAGTCATCTCTCCAGCCCCAATATATTCATTCTGAGATAAGGAGCAAATGGCAGACCAAAGAGATGACTTCCACTCAAGTGCAACCAGGTAACTCTGAGTTTACTAGGCTTACTCACAGGATTATTGAAGGGTTATTTACAATAGCACGAGTGGATGAAAAACAGCTACATCTCAGAAAGTCTCAGCTCAGCAAGGGTGAGAACATCATGAAGTAATAATAGGAATCATAATAATGTTTTCTGTCAACCTCCCATGTCCTACAGACTAGGGATATTCCATGATCACCCACAGCAGGCACATCAGGGGAGAATAATGGGTAGCATCTTAGGTAAGAATCTGGTGACTCTTAGCCAACCCATGTGTCACCTCCTTCTACTTGAATGTTAGCAACCCCACTACTACTACCTTAATAGACACACCTGCATTTTCCTGTTTATTTATTTTCATGACTATGGGACCTAGTATTTTTTAAGTCACCATGAATATCAGTTCTATGATGTCTGATGGCTGTGTCAGATCCAAATAAACCACTTTATTTTTACCACAGGACAAAGCAAATTTCAACATCTCCATTCAGTAAGTCTCAACACCTCTAAGTGATTCTCTTCACTGAGCTTTTAAACCTTTGAGTAACAACTTGTAAAAATGACTACTATTGTTTTTCTTTTCTTTATGTTGGCCCATAACCTTTCTGAAACAAGGGTCATATCCCATTTACTACTTAGCCCCAGAATAAAGGTTTTAAATGTCAATCTTTGCCAGTGTGGTCAGCTATATTTTCCAAAGACAGCTATGCCAATATATCTAGCAGGACACCTAATCTTATTACATGAGACATTAATACTGTTCAGACAATACCAATCACTCAAGAGATATCAATGGCTATCCCTATCATTTACTCACTCCTAATGTGAATGAGCATAAGTAGCTGCTTTAGTCAATAAAATATGGTGAAAATAATTACCTGTGACCTCAGAAGCTTGGTCATAAAAGGCATAAGAGGAATATTCTTCATCTTTGAAGAAAGGCTTCCCTGGTGGAAAATGGGATTCTTACCCAACAGTAGTAATTTGTCACATGAATGGACTCTGGTGCAAATAGAGCCTCTGTTGTCAGCCAAGCAACTAGATAACTCCTTCCCCAGTCAACATCTGGCTACAAATATATGAGCCCTTGCACTAATAAATTCATAAATTCTTGACCCAAAGCAATAATGAGAAGTTGCAAATTCTGTTGCTATTTGAACTTAAAAAGAATTTGCTTAAAAAATAAGGAATATAGTGGTGTCATTGTTTCAAAATACAAGACCCAGGAATATCTAGTCTATAAAATAAATTTATTAAGCACAACTGGCAAAAGTTCCTTGCAAATAGCATGGAGTCTGATTTGTTTACCATTTTAACACCTGTTCTAAGAGTTTAAAGACTTTCCTCTATGCAACTTCTTTTCAGACACAGTGGGCATAGAGAAGGATTTGGAGAAACTGTAAATCATTTGTGAGGGTCAATATTGTCCTCATCAACCCTGTCATGAGAGAGAGAAGAGCTCCAGCAATCATGCGCATCACTGTTATCCAGCCCTCACATAAACCCTATCAGTTAAAGCTTCATGTGTTTGTCCGTCAATAGCAAGGGTTTGAAGGTGAAGAAAACGATTTCGTCTGTAAAATAACCATGGAGGATTTTAAGGTGAAAATCAATAATTGCTTTCCTAGTTGGATGTCCATCTTTGACACTGAGCTAACAAGTAGTGGGTGGGGAGCTTTGCCAGAAGGTTTAGGGAATGGTTCACAGTTATTGGCTGCTTCCAGTCTCCTTGTCTGAGTTATGATTGATGAGGTAACCATGCTTCCAACAGATGATGAGTGACCTGAAATAGAATCTGCCTCTTCTTACTAGCCAGTGGGATAGGTTAAACAAACCAACCATGTTCCCTTGGTTATAGACTTTGCAATGAGATTTAAGCCAAGACTGTGTCTTTTGCAGAGTCTCCAGAAAAGGGGTTTCTTTTACCTAAATATTTATTGGGTTACTTGCTACACATTCTTGATCTTTCATTCCTTATGCCCCATGCCTACTGCTGAGTGTGTGTGTGTGTGTGTGTGTGTGTGTGTGTGTGTGTGTGTGTGTGTGTTTTATATTACTCCACATCATTCCAATGGGCATCAGTCTGACTAAAAATTTCAGAGGCATATCTAGTTCCTACCACTTTCAGACACCATATGATAACTTGGGCATGATAATTATTACAGCTGCCTTCCCATAGCAATGGCACATGCAACATATACAACAGGCTGAGTGCCTGGTACCATAGTAAGAATCATTTTGTGGAATGTACAGTCTATATTCAATGAGAGGAGATAGATGTAACCAGAGGTCATGGTCAAGTATCATGGGACAGGGCAACCAATAGTACAGGCACGTGCCTTGGTGGAACAGAAGTCTGACAACTGTTCTTTGATCTCCCGGCCACACAAGTGCAGGCATGAAGACTTAAGAAGGACTACACCGGAGAGAAAGACATGCACACAGGGATCTAACGTGGAGTAAAAAGTAGTGTTAGTGATTCTTGCACAGCATCCAGGAATTGACTAATGCTGAAGTGGAGGAGGGAAGCGTCAGCCAAAAGAGTGACAGATGATGTGAGTTACATTTGAAATCCAGTTAAGCAGCAGAAGAGGCAGGAAAAAGGGAATGGGGAAGAGAGAAGGCATTCTGTGGTAGAGAAGAAAACAGAGTCAGGAAAACATAGCCTCTTAGGGCTGATAGCTCTGAGGAATGATTTATGCTGTTTACAGTAGCTTTGCCTGGGCAGACGAGTGTGGCATTGCAGCTTTTATGTAGAAAACACAAGCTGGTTTTCTAATAGTCGTCTTGGAGCATTTTCTTCTGGAGCATAAGCGGTGCATAGGATGATTGTTTCATTCAAGAGAGTGACATTACACACTGTTTGCTATAAAAAACAGAGTGAGAGGAGAAAAGGAAGAGGAGGAAGAATAGAAGGAGGAGAAATAGGAAAGGGAGAAGGAGAAGAGAAGAGGAAGGAGGAGGAGGAAAAGAAGAAGAAGGAGGAGGAGGAGGAGGAGGAGGAGGAGAAGAAGAAGAAGAAGAAGAAGAAGAAGAAAAGAAGAAGAAGAAGAAGAAGAAGAAGAAGAAGAAGAAGAAGAAGAAGAAGAAGAAGAAGAAGAAGAAGAAGAAGAAGAAGAAGAAGAAGAAGCAGGAGAGCATGTCTTTACTCTAGCATTAACCCCCCTGGTTACTCTACATTTCCTTCCTTCCCTCCTACCTTCCCCTTTATAGTGAACTCTGCTATCAATTCAGTAGTGAAGCTTCAAAATAACCCTACAGAGGAATGTGGTGCATAGCCTCTGCTTAACAACTGGAATTCTTTTATGGGGAGAAAAGATGTTATTGTCACAGAGAATACAGGAACCTAAATGTGCAAGTTTATTTTAGCAGGATCTGGCTACAGAAAGAAGTGTTAACATCAGCAGTTCCAGAGCGCAGGGTTTCCCACCCTTTGGTATCCCCTGCAGAATGAGCTTGCAACTCTCTCACTGTGAAAACAGGGTGTTGGGAAGATGCCATTTACAATGTGGATACCCTGTGGCACCCACACTCTTCTCTGATACTTTCATAAGTAATATTTGTAAGGAAAATACCCACCAAAGACCAGTGACACTGAATCCTGGGAAGTAGTCTCCTCGGCTTGCAGCTTTAAAAATAAACTCAGGGTTCAATTTTCCGGCTTTAACAGGGCATTGCTCTTTTAACTAAAATTCTCAGGTTAGGATACCAAGTTGGTTGTATTTACACCGAGCTTACTAGCTTTCTTTTTCAAAAATGGAGAAGCAACGGTAAAAGATTTTATCTGGTTAGTGTTCCAATGTTGATTTAATTTTGTATCTAGGAAAAGAACTTTGGCATGGTGAAGAAAGGACATTAAGGACCTACAGAATAATCTCGGATGATTGGCACATATTGGATTCCAGATTCTCTGATGCAAAATGTAAAAAGTCAAACTCCAGAGTGTTTAAAGTAATAAAGCCTTAGTGCATGTCACTATCAATTTCTAGACTATCCCAAAGAAATGTAAACAAGCTATACAACAGAAGAATTTTTAATCTTGATTTTCCTCTGAAGTATAAAGAGAAATAAAATTATAAAAATCAGAGATGTCCTTCATTTTCACATATACTGTGTTCCAGGCACCGTGCTAAACACTTTACCAAGTGTACTACTTTTAAACAATCGCAGGTGGTACAGATAGGCACATATGTGATTAAAAGAAAACTAAGGCTTAGTTACATTGCAAACCTGCCCAGGTAGTGAAGTGGCTAAGAAGTGGGTGAGTTGTACCTCACAAACCCATGTTGTGCTAAAGACTGCGTAGATACATTTTGCTTAGACGTTTGCTAGCCATGCTCAGAAGCAGGATCCCTTGAGCTTTCAAATTCCAAGACTAAAGTACCAATGGAAAGATGCTTCATCAGTTCCACTGGTACCTGTGACCAAAACAAACAAGTCCAAACAGCTCACTAACACCATCACCCAACAAAGATTTTGCTTTATTCAAAATGAATGGTCCACCAGCTCTTCCTTTACACAGCCCAGGGCTGGCTCTCTTTTCCTTATGCAAAGACCTGGAAATAAAACATCTTTGATCAGGAACACACTCTGATTATTCACTATCTCAAAGTGACATCTGAGAGATTAAAATTATATAACCTGCAGACTAAATTGAGGCATCTATTCAACTAGAAACTGGGCATGATGATAGACTCATCTGAATTAGAAAATCCAGTGATTTTTAAGTTTGACATACCGCACCATTTGGCTTTAATCATGGATGTCAGAAAGAATTTTGATTTCAATTAATTGATTAGGAATATAGATTAGAATGGGAGATACTTAACATCTCATCCAAGTTTTAAAGATAAAACTCACCCACCCCCCCAGCTCTCATCCATATTTGCCTCATGTTTCCTATTCGTCAGCATTCCCTTATTATCTATGCAAATGAGTTTGAATACGTGTGCCTTAATGGCTTCCTCACTCAGTTCTTTCTTGCTGACAGTGTGAGATGTGTCTGAGGTCAAGTGAGTCTGATTGCCTTGATTCATACCACCAACTTGCTTCCATCTGGGGAAGCCAGAGCTCTCAGTCAGTCCGTTCCCCTGAGTTTCTGTGCCCGCACCTCTACTACACATATGAAATGAACACCTTCTGGAAGGAATCAAGTCAGGAACTCAGATCATAGCCAGCACAGAAGTGTTCACAATGATTTCGTGGCTGTGATTATAGGACACTAAGGCTCACCCCCCCTTATTTCCATGATATTTGTGTTCCTTTGATTTTAATTACCTGGCACCATCCTGCCTTTGTCATTTCACTGGCAATGAAGCTTATTTAGAACAGGAGATATGAATTGTACCTTTCCAACATTATCTACCTAATTTAGCAGTTCTTTGTATATCTTATTGCCAAGAGTCCTTAGAATGGATCCATCTTAAATCCACACATACACACAGAATGTGAAGTCAAAATAAGTGATTTCCTATTTTCTCCATATAAAATACTAACATCCCTTATTTGGGGTTTGAAAAAGAATATGTCTTAACAAATAATCTGTGCTTTTACAATTAGGTTAGAGATGAGTTAGAGGGAAGGAGGGAAGGAGGGAGGGAGGGAGAGAGAGACTCATCTTGACAACAGATGAGTGTACACATAATTCACTCATAATATTTCACTGAATATGAGACATAATCAGTAACTGTCCACATGAATCTTGTTTACTGGCAAAAGTCCTGGTCAGCAGACACATCTAGAGCACTTCATAGAGAGTATTTTATCCTTGAGGCTGGAAAATTCTCATTGATAAGGGGTGAGGAGACATTGCTTAGATTACCTAGATTGAATATTGGATTGTGGGCCTGGCTTTGGTAAGAAATTAATGAATATCACATCATCACAGGGTCAGGTGCACTATTGCCAATTAGAATAAATTACAACCTTCAAGTTCTGGATTCTGCACACTCTCAATGCATATGGTTTTATTTTTCCTTGAATAACTTAGAAACTATGTCTTGAAGGAAGAAAAAAGGAACAGAGAAGCTTAAAAAGCCCTCCACAGATAAAGGACATTCAAAGGTAACAAATAAATCATGCTGAGATGACTGTAGCATACATCACTCAGCCTCTCATACAGATGTTACATCAGAGAAGGATGTAGGTTAGAAGGCAGGTTAAGCAATGATACAAAGATCAGACTTGGGTTGGGGATTTAGCTCAGTGGTAGAGCGCTTGTCTAGCAAGCGCAAGGCCCTGGGTTCGGTCCCCAGCTCTGAAAAAAAGAAAAGAAAAGAAAAAAGATCAGACTTCCTGAGGCTTACTACCAGTAAGGACCAGAGTCAGGAGGAAGGCCACATGCTAAGGATTTAGTCAGACTAATAAGACAAACGGAGAACTTTTCTCCTAATGGTGTAGGGCATAATGGGGGATTCTCTCAAAGGTTTGGTTAATGTTTCTGCTGGTGGCATTCATTCTTGAAAATGAAAGCAAAGGTAAAATTACTGAGTATTAAGGAGGTTTTGGTTTTGATTGGGTTGTATTAAGGTGTAAAGGAAATTATTTCTTGGAAAAGTTGACTTTTATTGTGGAAACATGCACATTTCATGTGCTGCAAAGTTTAAGATTCCACTGAAGCACTGTTAACAGGGGAAACAACAATGATCTAATGATCTAGTAGAGTCTGAGGGTGCTAGCCACTGAGGAAACAGTGTAAAAAGTTTAAGACATTGTTCATTCTGATAAAATGTGTTGGTCACATTTCAAATGCTGATTCTGAATGACTTTCTTTTGCTATCTCTCATTTGACTTGTATATTTTATCAAGATGTTATAAATTTAGCCCATGAATTTCCTTTTTAGTATAGAATAGAGTTTATTCAGGACATGGGGAGGGGAATTAAGAATGAAGAAGGGGGAGAGAGAAAAAGAGAGAGAGAGCGAGCGAGAGAGAGAAGAGAAAAGAGGAGGAGGAGAGAAGGAAAGGGAAGGGAAGGGAAGGGAAGGGAAGAGAAGAGAAGAGAAGAGAAGAGAAGAGAAGAGAAGAGAAGAGAAGAGAAGAGAAGAGAAGGAGTAGAGGAATAGAGGCTGGTAATAAGCATGTGGGAAGAGATTGGGGGGAAGGGAATGGGGAGAGTGGGGGGAAGAGAGGAGCAAGAGAGAAAGTGGGCAAAAGAGAATAAGAGAGCAAGAGCCCCATGGATCTTTCTATTTCTTGAGCTACAACAGAGAGAGTACCAGGAGAACGTGTGTAGCCAGGTGGAGAAGTTTTCATCTTGTATCTAGAGATATGAATAACCATGTTCAAGTGAAAACCCCAAAGCAAAGGAAAAAACACCTTGAAAGCCAATGACGAATGAGTACATATTCACCAAAAATAGAATGTTTGTTTTCCCTACTGTGGGAGGTGCTGCCCAGCTGATTTTATTGTCAAACAAGTCATTCATGAAGTCAGGTTTCCTAAAGGTAGGAAATGCTTTGAAAACGGAAGTGTTTGAACTATCAGCTCTTTGTTCAGGGAGAACACCACACATAGTCAACTTTTGCCTGGCACCTCCTGTCTTCCTTTTTAAGGGATACTTAATATCTTTATTTGATGTGTATGCATGTGTATATGTATATTCATGGGTATTCCAGTTCATGTGCATGTGTGCACATGTATGTGTGGAGGCTGGAGGATAACTTCAAGTGTCATTATCAGGAATGTCACATACATCCTTAGAGACAGAATCTCATCAACCTGGAGCTGACCAACTAGGATCAACTGACTGTCCAGCAAGCACCAGAGAGTCCTCTGTTTCTGCCTCTCAACACCTGAACGACAAGTGTGCACCATCATGCCCAGTTTTTCTCTTGGACTCTGAGGATTGAACTCAAGTCTCTGCTATGTAAAGTAGGGATTTGCCAATGGAGCTGTGTCTCCAGTACACAGTGATAATATCAATAGGACATTCACTCGTTACCATCTACCCAAGCCTGATTTCACACAAATGTGTCTCTTATTTAAAAAGATAGTGTTGGTATAGCTCTGGTAGACACTGGTTCAGGGGTAGCATGTACTTTAAGTTCTTTTAGGAGCAGATACAGTTGTTCTTCTTACAGCTTGTCTTCCTAGGAAAGCATGTGGCTTCCAGGGTCATGAGTAATCATCAACACACATGAAAATAACCCGACTCAGGATGCCTATATTGAGAGAGCCAAAATAACCCCATCCTTGCCAATCTCATCCAACTGCTGATAGTATAAAGCATGAAGGCTACTTCATATCTAGAAAATAAATTTTCTTACTAGACAGGAAAATTTTGCCATTTAAGTTTCAACTGTTCCATTCTTTCCTGGAGGAAAAAAATCTGAAGAGAGTAACAAAATCCTCATTTAAGTTACAAGGATATCTCAGAGATAGGGAGAAAGCTGGATATGGTCAAGAAGAACTAGACTTCAAATATCTGTGATCTATCTTTACTTTATAAATGGAAAGTGTCATCTACCATCAAAAGTGCTTTGGGGCTGTCAAATTCATTGAAGTTATGCTTATGTCAAAAACGCCATCTTGAAAGCAAGAAAAGTGAATGGATTTGTGTGTGTGTGTGTGTGTGTGTGTGTGTGTGTGTGTGTGTGTGTGATAAAACAGGCAACACCACGAGGCATTAAAACCTCCAAAATCACCCATCCATGAAAAGTGGTCACTTTTCAAGGCTGTTTCCTTTATGTTTTGTTGACTCTATGTCAACTTGAAATTTGGAGGAAATAACCAGAGATTATACCTATACAGTGATGACCAACCAGCATCTTAGAATTTAGACTTCTATTATCAGATGTAATTTCTACCAAATACATTTTTAAGGACAACTGCAGGAAACATCACACCCAGAGCAAGCTAACAGTCATGAAATGACCGTGGAAGAGTTTCTCATACCAACAGGTTATCTATACTACAAGGCGAGTTAAATAAAACAGAGAATTAAGAGCCTTGGGGCTGTCATTTCATACATGAATACAACCCACACCCATGCTACTCTGTCAAAGAAGCATTAGTCACTTCCCCTACAAAATTAAGTACAAGATGAGAATTCATGGTTAAGTCTTTCTCAGTTGCCTATGCAGAAACTTTATTAGAATCAGTTTGCTTTTCTCTTTGCTTGAGCTGTTCTCCCTTGGTCACAACCTAGATCCCCTGCCACAAAGGACAGTCTCCAGTACTTGGAAGTGAACAAATGAAACTCAAGGTCTCTTGGTGTCCTTGAAGCTCTTGCCAAAGGTAGGAAAAGTCACCTTGCTTCTTGGCTTATTTCAAGTTGTTTCTCCCAAATAAAGACCAGCTTGAGACTTTCAGTGTGGCCAAGTAAGGACAAGGTAGTCTCAAAGTTGGTTGTTAAGTGCTTCAAACTGCCAACAGCCAGAGGAAGTTGCTCATTTGCTCTCAACTGACTTCCTAGTTGCTAACTGTATTTCCCATGGTTTAGGTTTAGGTCAGAATTATAGTTCCTATGGCAATGTCCAACCCATTCTGGTCGGTTTTGATTAATAAATACTTACATTACTGATGAGTTAGATTTTAACTACTTGGCCACTACTTAGAAAATGTCACAAACTGAAGGACCACAGAGAGGGAAAAGAAAAGTGAGTGTATAGTAACAAGGAGATGTGGAAGAATTGATGACTTATTCAAGGGGCAGGTTGATTTTGATCTTAGAAAGACTGGACAAAAAGATCGTTTATTATAGATTTTATTGAAAACGTTGTGTTCTAAGATTTCATATATTTAACTCTTTCTAGTTTAAAGGCTATGTTCCACCCCGAACAACTAATTATTGTTTTGGAAGCCACTAAAAGCAACCCTTGGAGAGGTAGACTAATTAGCGTACCTATTAGTTTGTAACTATTAAAATAACAAAGTGTGTGTGTATATGTGTATATACATTTGCAAAAGTGCTCTATAAATCTCCATGGTTTTATTGTGCATGTGGTCTGTAGACCACTTAGTGTGAAATGCAATTTACACTGATTCTTCAGGGCCAAAGGGATCACACAATTACCTGGACTTGCTAATTTAGCATTTTATAGTAAATTGCTCATATTCAGTGTTTATTTCCCCCTGTGGCAACAATATTCCACCATAGGGACACAAACTACACAGTAATACCACAAACTCTTAACACCTTCAATTTAACACTACATTTTAAAGGCTGTGGGGAAAAATGGGGACATCTTGTACCCTTATTACCCACTAGATCCCTACCGCTGTCTTGTGAAGCTATTGAGGATGGCACTCACTTGACCCCGGTTGTATCTGCTAGCACCATTGTGTAGGTGGAGCACCTGAGGCTTGGCGAGCTGACATCATATCCAAATCCAATCATAATGTTTAAGCTTTGTGTGGGCTGAGAGTGGAGAAATGCTCAGAAGAAAGATAGGTAACTTTACAGTTTAAAACAAAGTCCTAATGTATATGATCCAGACTTTGTTATAAAACGTCGCCCTTTGTAAACATGTAAAGACAGGTAAAGATAGATACGTGTCACATCAGGACACCCAGCTACCTCGCGGAGGGTTGCGTTCCTGGAAATGCATTCCGGGGATGCAGAGGTTTGAACTTCAGTTTGCCTTCATTGTTCCTGGCTGGGTGGCCAGGGGGCCTGGACTCAATCCTGTTTCACTCACGCCATACTACGAAGCTCAGTGAGAAAAGCACTCTTGCATGTGGTGGCGCATGTCTTTAATCCCATCACTTGGGAGGCGATCTCTGTGAGTTCAAAGCCAGCCTAAACTACAGATCTAACTCCAGGACAGTCAGGGCTGTTACGTAGAGAAACCTTGTCTCAAAAGATAGACAGACAGACATACAGACAGACAGGCAGGCAGACAAGGAGGGAGGGAGGGAAGGAGATGAACACAGAGAGGGAGGGAGAGGGAGAGGTGGTGGGAGGAAAATAGCACTCTACTCTTTTATAGATTTTTGTGAAGTCTTTATATTGTAAAAGGCTAAAAAATTACTTAAGAACTATGTATCTTTTTAACAGTATTATCATTTTAAACAATCATACAGGTTATACTTTAACTACGAAATTAAAGTATTACAAACTACTAGATACATTTTAAATGAGGAAATAAAAATGATACCAAACGATGTCATCATGTTTTTGACAGCTGTTTTCCATTGGTGACTGGCACCGTACACAAATTAAGCAAATGAAACTCCCGAATGCCTGCTGTTCTGAGACGTACTGTAACACAACCAACCATGCAAGATGGACACCATACAGGCTGGCCTGTATTAGACCTGCTGACCCAATGGCAGTCAGGTAAGGTATATGCAAACTCACGCTGCTGTGAGCATGGGGTAAAAATCCAGCTGGTAAAGTAGTTCAGCCCACTGGAAATCAACTGTAACTTCTCTCTACAGTCGAGGTTCGGTCTTTACTGCTGCATTCTTAGGCAGTATGACTGCAAGTCTCCTTGCTTTTTAAGTATCTATATTTCTGATGACTACAGCCCTGCTGACCTTTAGTCAAAGGGTTTAATGTTACTACAAGCCAAAAGACAGTAATGAAGACAAGTATCCAGAGAATAAACCCTGTTTTCTGTTCCTTGTGTTTCACAAACAGAACTGTTATACTTCTGGCAAAGAGGCCATAGTGGAATCACCAGAGGACTGGAACACGCACAGCCATGTTGGGTATTTGTCTTCATTCCCCATTGTAGTATTTAAGATACTTGCTTTTTAACTGAATAATATAAGTTAATTTTAATGTTGGTGACAATAGATTACAGAAAAGTGGCGAGAATGAAAATTTAATTGTACCTAAACAGACTGGAAGGTAAAGTGCCAACCAAACATGTTGACTCGGGACTCTGGTACAGACTGAAGAATTCTTCCAGAAACTTTCAATTGAAAAACAAAAAGGTTCCTGATACTGACTCTCATTTGGAAATGGTTTGTTGTTCTGATTTTTAATTTCACATTTTGAAAAAGTTTTGTAACACCGTGTCCTTGCTATGGTATTTCTCTGTCTGAAAGGTGAAAACAAGATCAAGCCATTTCTTCTAATCCTTTAAAACCTCTCACTACAGAATTGGGTTTTCTAATCTGAAAATGATAATCCCTTGTAAGATAGGTTGGACACAACCACCTCCTGTCAAGCACTTTCATAAACTCCTTTCCCTTACTGACCACGCATTCAAAAGTATCTCTTGGGAGTCCTCATCTCATTCAAGACAAGAGAGAGTGTTTACTATGTAAACAGATTATGACTGAACTCAAAGTCTCTAAGACGAAAAGGCTTCCCCTATCTCTCCTTAATCTCACTCTTACCACTGGTACTGAGCAGTCCACCCTTAGTACTTTTGTGCTCCTTACTAACAGACAATGTCCCCTGTAGAATACTGAGTGCCCGGAGAGAAACTTGGCACATTAAATCATGTGGAGCTATAACAATAGGAAATGAACTGGGGACAGACTTTGTACTGTGAGTTTTTAGAGGAGGTATTTTAAATCCCCAGCTGTGACAACTGTCTAGGGATGGCCAGACATATGGGAATCTTGGGGTATCAGACATAGCGGGGGACCAACACAGGTCAGGAGAGAAGGATATCTGAAGACGCAAGCTTTACCATTGTCTGTTGTCTTTGTTTTGCACAATCTGTCTACCACTGGCTGCTAATTTTCCGTTGAATTTTACAAATCTCAGGAAAAAAAACCCAAATCAAAATAGAAACTCTGTCTTTCATTTTCTGAAGATGGCTATGTAAGAATGTTATTCGTTGAAATATATCATTTATTAAATAGGTGATACCATTCATAAAATTAGAGTATCCCCCATATTTACAAGTCCCTTCTCCCCTTTAATTAACTTCAAGTCAAGTTAACACAAGAAAAATACACTTGAGGCTATGCACTGTGACCATAAAATATGGATACTTTATGAAAATTTGCTCAGTTTTTCTCCAAGTGCATGACACAGAGGTTCTGGATGGATGGATATTCTGAATTAATTAATGGGAAAGGAACAGGGGTAATTTTTATTCCTCAACAAGCTGCACCGGAGTCTATGCAAAATTTAGAGTGACTTAGAGGAAACCTTGGTATTCAACCTTCTTGGTTGAAAAAGTGGCCTTTACTCCACCCACCCTCCAGATTATCTCATTCACCATTTTGCAGGCATGTATTTTGACTTTAGACTTTCTCTGTGCTTTTCTACTGACCATTATAGCCCTGAACTTTCAAGAGCTATTTTCCCAGGCATCTCAAGGCACAAAGTCAGGTATTCTCCAAAATCAGACAGCTTTTAAAGAAGACGATGAGGAGTGTGTTAGTTTGGATCAAAAGTGATTTGTTATAGCAATTTCTTCTACTAGTAGAGTATTATACTTGATTCTTGACCTGAACATGACTTTGAAATTTAAACCCAATGGTTTTTTAGGCCCTGAATCTTCATACATGTTTAGTATGCCTTATAGTAGCAGGTACTTTTAAAGGCAATAAACATTTGGATATCTGTAGTCATACAAGAGGCAAACAAAAATACAGTCTTTCCATAGATTAAACAGAGGGGGAAGGACTTTAAGATATGAAATGGTTACAACTGAGTTTGGACAAGCCTCTACTTCCATTGTCTTTTAAACATAACAAATTTGAGGAAAGATCTCTCCACCTATTGGAGAGGGATAAGCGTGTAAGAATAGTAGTTTAGGTCACCCATGGAGAATTTTAGAAAGCCATGGGGTTCTTTGCCATAAATTTCTTGGAATACAAAATTCCTTTAACCTGACACAATACAACAAAGGCTAATGGTATGAAAGTGGTTTGGACCAACTGGTCTTGTCCAGAAAGCCAAGGGATATTTTCTTTGAGAGCAATTCTCCTGTAAAACTGCTACAAAGCCTTGCTATCCTGGCAGCAGCTTTTAGTCCATTGAAAAAATAAATAAAGCCTTTTCACATGGCACTGATAAAAGGAAAGGGCCAGAGAAGGCCTGAAAGAGTAAAGTCCCATTCAGAGAGACTTCTCCGTGGGAAATTATCACAGACAAATAGAGATGGATGAGTTAGAATATTATTCAGGATTCTGACAACAGCTGGTATGATACCACACTCCACAGTGTCTCCTGACATGACACTTCATGTGGACGTTAGGATAGTGACACTGAGGGCTGCTTAGTTATCTCAGAAGACGTCAGTGTTCTGCTTCCCATAAGAAACCCACTCAGCTCTACAACAGAACATGACCTATAGCTCATTACATGCAAGTGAATATAACCACATATGACTATAGGGCTATACATATGCCAAATGTAATAAAAGCCATATAGAGGTGATAATGCCCAATGATATGCTTATTTAATTCTTCTCTTGTCCAAATTAGTGATTATTTTAAAACATTCAGCGCTCTCAGTATGGACATACATGTTGCAAAGCCATGGGTCAGACTATATCTGGCTACCCATAAGGTATTCTCAGAAATGGCCATACCCTGAGACCTAACATGAAGAGCTAGAGTCTATGAAAGAAATTATATTTTAAATGTTAAAGACTTCTGAATGTATCGTATAGAAAAAGGAGCTTAAAATTAAACTGTGACAAAATTTAAGACCCCTTAAGGGCGCTCCATTTCCCTAATTTATGAGTAGGTAACTACCTGGGCCGGTGCAGCTGAGGGCTTTCAAACCCTGACCTATTAGTAGGCAGCATATTTCTCAGGGCAGTCATACTTCATTCTGACACTCCTCAGTTACTCTCCAGGACAAAGGTGACATTTCTCTACATATCCTCTGTGGTCAGTCTGTGAAAATCGTTTTACAAAAGAGGTACAAACTAACTTCTGGACTCTATTAACATTTCAAGGCTAGGTCTTTTTATGACTTTAATTTCTAACTGAATCCTAACGCCATTAGTCAGGTACCCCCCAAGCTCCAGCTTTGTCTGGGAGAATAAAGCTGAGTACATACTAACAATAACTTCCTTAAAATCAGGGAACAAAATGTTCCCAGTGGTCATGTATATCTATAGTAGTATGGCACTTTATTCTGCAGAAATACCCAGTAGTGATTTGGGCCACTTTCACAGCCACTGGTCTATGCCCTTCAAGGGCAGCTAACTCATAAGTGATTGCTACCAATCCCCCTGCCACCAGACCTAAATATCCCTTCTCCCTTGTCATCTACCAAAGTCCGTTTGGCCAATGTCCAATGACCTATGTCATAAAGTACATTCTCACTACCACTTCGGACATTCTGCCAAGGCTTCACCCCTCCACCTCCTCTTCTGCCATCAGAAGAGCCACCATATTTTGGAACGTTGAAAGGAAGGAACATTTCTATCAGAGAAGTAAGAAAGAATCCTGTGTAGGGTGCAGACACAAGGGCAGCAGATGCAGAAGGAAAGGCACGTTGAAAGATGTGCCAAGGAACCAAGAGGATTCAACAATTCACTGTGCTTTTCCCTTATCCCTCCGCACATCCACAGTCTCTGCCTCTGTCAGGATTTGTGAGAATTTTCAAATAACTCTTTTTTTTTTAAATGTTTCCCCAGTAAAAGTCACACAACAAGGAGAGACGGCCTGGATCACAGTCATTATTTTAAAATAAAAAAATTTCACTTGTATCATAAAATAGCTCCAGAGTTGAACTGTCCAACCCCTTCCAGCCTTCCTCAAATAACTCTTTTTTGAGACCAGGACATTTCTATGTAGTCCTGGTTGTCCTGGAACTTGTTATGTAGATCAAACTGGCCTCGAACTCACAGAGACCCTCCCACCTCCGCTTCCAGGGTGCTGGAATTAAAGGCATATGTCACTAGGTCTGGCGCAAATAATTTTTCATTTCAATCATTTGTAATTTTCCTCTGATAGATTTTGGGTATTCTAGCATTCCTTTTATTCTTTATTTCAAATGTATCTTGGCTTTATATTAGATTAAATATGACAAATCCAATGATCACTTATAATGTTATTTCTGTGGGAATAGAGCTCTGGAGGTACATATAATTGACTCTTGCAAATGATTTCATAGAACCTCCCATTCATAAACCAAAAGCCTGTATCTCTGACTTTCGATAACTTGCCATTGATCTAGGCATATGCTGGCTACTTCATTAGCTTGGCTGAGTCACACGGCATTGAAGAACAACTTCTATGCTCCTTTAAAATAAAGTGGCAGCTCTGTAACTCCAGAGAAGCAAGCTCTCCACTTTGTTATTCTGGCTTTCAGGAGCATTGGATCAAATCCCTACTCTGACTTAAAAAGTACCCAGCTGCCCTTTCCAAGTTTCCAACCTATTCCAGAAGATCAAAGGGAAGAAATAGACCTGAACTAAATGTGATATCCATGGCTAATGGTAGGTGCTCTGTGGGCTAAGATCGCGAGGGCAAGGAGGGTGTGGACTTGTTGCAGTTGGCACTACTGCCTGGCTAGAGGCTGGGTAGGAGGAAAGGAGGGAACAGAGGAAGGTGGTATGCTACAGTCCCAGCATAGAAGGGAAGGGACATCTTGCTTTTCCTTGTCCCTTCATTTGTCCACTCACACTTGGTGTGTGTACAAGTGTGCGTGTGTATGCGTGTGCATGTCAGGGTGCCCACACCACGGGTTGACGAGAGTTTTCTTTTTCACTCTTCCTTCACATTATGCTTCAGGAAGGATATCTCCCTGAACCCGGAACTCACTGATTATTCTAGGCTGGCTGGTCAGAGACCAGCCTGTCCCTGATCCGTCAGCACCGGCATTACAGAAGTGCACCACCACATCCATTTTTTACATGAGTGCCTGGGACAGAATTCAGGTCCTAAAGTTTGCATGGCAAGCACTCAACCACTGAGCCATCTCCAATCTCTGTCATGCTTGTTACTGAATTTTACCCTGCACTTACTTCTCCTTTCTTTTTGTTCTGTCATTGGTAGCTTAGCATTTCCCCTGTCTTTCCCTCTTCTCTTTAATCTAATGTTTAACCCATCTCTCATCTTTCAGTGCTCTGTCTGTCCATCAAAGACCCTGCTCTTCTGCCTTATATCCAGCCTGAGATGTGGTTACAGGGCATCAGTCCCTGCCCGTTTGGGATGAGGATTCTCCAGCACAGCATCAGAACAGGTGATGGAAAGCTCTGCTGTCATAAGATCAACCGGGAAATCTATGCTCAACCTCCTAGAACATCCTTTCCTGGACCGTTCACTCACACCTGCCTTTCATCCCACAACCCCTTGAGTTTCTTAAAACTACTGCTTGCACATTTTTGAAACAAACATATTCCTTGACTTTGTCACCAAATCCCTAGCCTCCAAGCCCCGGGAGTGCAATGTTAACAGGCTGGTTTCTGCATAGTGACATGCCCATCATGTCTAAAGTCTGCAGGGCAGTTTTCGCTGTCTGCTTGGTTTCCCACCTAAAATACCTAGATCACCTCCTGGTACAAACATTCCAAGCCAAAGGACGATTTCCAGAGTACATGTAGAGTTACTTTTCCATTTGTATACAACCAGGAGATCTACAACTATACATGAAATAATTTCATTTGATTTCTAACTTGGGAGTGGAGCAATGATTGCATTTTGATAAGAATTATTTCAAAGCTACAATGTTGAGTTTATTGCTGATATTATGATGATTTAGTAAAACATAAGTAAAATGCTTTGGAATACTCAAAAACATAAAATTTTCACTTCTCCTAACTTTTCAATGTGATCTTTATTCCTATTTTTGTGTTTCAGTCAACTGTGTTTTGTAGGTAGTAGAACTGGTGAGATTTGATTGTAGGCATTGAATAGTCAGAAAAGGCTTAGACGATAAGCTAATAAAGTCAAGTTTATGCGATGAGAGGCAGATATAGACGTATGGTAGTGTGTGTGTGTGTGTGTGTGTGTGTGTGTGTGTGTGTGTGTGTACCTGTATGTGTGTGGGGTGTGTGTGTCTGTGTATTCACGTGTCTGATTACCTGTGTGCACTGATATGTGTACACATGAGAACATGCATATATGAAGAAGTGAGGTCATATGATGTTTTCTATCATCATTTCCACTTACGCAGTGAGGCAAGTTCTCTTGTGAGCCTGGAGCTTACCAACGTCACTAGTTAAGCTAGGCCTGGTGTTCCTATGTGTCTACCTCCCAAGTATTGGAAAAACAGATGGCCCACTAGTCCACCAGACTTTTTATGGGAATGCTAGGACTTGAACTCTGATCCTCCAGCTTGCACGGCAAGCACTTCCTCTACTGAGCCATCTCGCTCACCTCCTAAGTTCCTTTTAAATGGTAGAAATACAACTGCTGTACCCTCTCCCAAACCAACTGCTATAACTGAAGGAAAAGAAATGCCATTCAGTGATAGTGTGTCTAATTTTATTCTGGTTTTGTTTGAAGAGAAATCTCAGGACAGTTCAAATCACCTTCCTGCTTCTGTATGTAGATAGGAGTTTTTAGGTACCTTGCCAACATCTATAGCAGGATCATGAGACATCGCCTATTGAGTGAGATACACGACTATCACCACCACCACCACCACCATCATCATCATCACCACCACCTAGGTTATACAGCCCAACCTTTATGAATTTGGAGCGATGGAGGGAGGACCACCAATAAGTATATGAGTTCAGTGATTCTGGAGCCGAGCATCTGTGTCCTATTTGTGTCTGGCCCCTGTTGCCTGCCTTTAATCAGTGCCCCTTGAAACCCACAGGGTCTCCATCGGTAGCCAGTTTTAGTTTCCCATCACTGACTGCATCTTGTTTTTCTGCAGAGATCATGAAGATGAAGATGATTTACAGTTCTGCAGAGATTCTCAGACTCATTAAATAAATGTTTCAAAAGTTTATTCACTTAACTTCTATTAATAACCCCAGAAATTATTTAATGTTCTAGGATGAGTTAAAAATAACACTTTTTGATAAACAGTGCTATTTAAAATTCAACCAGGGACTGTGATTCAGAGCTTAGAAGGAAACATTTTAATGTAGATATCTAAAAGTCACATTAAAAACTTTAACAGCCTGACTAAGTATCAAAATATTTTGGTAGCATTTTTGAAATATTTAGAAATAAAATTTTATCTTTAGATCCAACCGTCCAGGATATTTCCTTTTAGAGGAGACATGGAAAAAATGTCAAAATAAAATATATAAAGAGAGCAAACACAATAAAAGGTTGAGTGGCCAAAGACAAAAAATAGGAGTAAAATTGCAGGCCTGGATACAGACCTCAGAATGTGGGGCGATTAGGAAAGCAGCTCTTTGGGGCTGTGCAGATACCGTGGTGATCAGGAAAAGTTACGTAGCAATCGTGAAGACTGGAGTTGTAGCCCAGCATTCTCGTAACACGCTTGCCTTTCTGCTCATGGCAGTTACCTCGGCTCAGGGTCACAGGGGGACATAGGAATAATGCTTTTCCTTGCTAAAATGCAAGCCTCAGGTTCAGAGCCCCTGCCTCAGAGCGCTTGGCAGAGAGGGAGAGGCAATGTCACTCCATGCTGTCATCTACTTCTGGCAGACATTGGCGAGCATAACTTCACATATATGTACACATACAGATACACACACAAATAAATCAAAATAATAAGCATTTAAACAACTGTGCTCCGGTAGGTGTGTGTGTGTGTGTGTGTGTGTGTGTGTGTGTGAGCACTGTGTGTGAGAACTGAGTGTGTGCATGTATGTGTGGGTATGTGTGTGAGTCTGTATATGTATGTATGCAAGCATGTGTGTGTGTGTCAGGATGTGTGAGAACTGAGTGTGTGGGTGTTTGAGCAAGCATATGTGTGTGAGCATGTGTATGTGTGTATTAGCATGTATGTGAGATCTGTGTGCGTGTCCTTAAGAGTAATATCTTGCTTTAAAACTACACATTTGTTGTCTTCCCCTTGACAGGAAAGCCAGCATCCAGGCCGTGGGTATGTCTGTGCTCTCTCACTGAGCAGCTCTCGGGCCACCGTTCTCTTTGCCTCCTCCAGGCAGACTGACATTAGTCCTTTCCTCAGGGTCCCCTTGGAGTGTCTCTAACCCCACTATTATTTCAGTGAAAACAGAATGATATTCTCTCTCTCTCTCTCTCTCTCTCTCTCTCTCTCTTTGTTGTAGAATTCTAGAAATTTTATTGTTGTCCAATAGACTTTGGCCCCTATTTCCATGATGCATAAGACCTTAGGCGGCAAGTTGCAGAACTGGCTCAGTGGTTAAGTGCATTTGATGCCCTCAGAGAGGACCTATCTTGACTTCCTAGCACTTAGATGATGGCTCACAACTACCTGTAACTCCTGACCCTGGAAATCTGATGCCTTAACTGACCTCTGTGGGCACCAGGCATGAACATGGTACAAATAGATACACATATATAGGCAAAATATACACATAGAATAATAAAATAAATAGATATATTATATATACTAGTTTGCAACTGAGGCAGGAGAACATGCCACGCATGCTGTCTTTGTTAACTTAAAAGGCAGAAAGAAATTGTTCTGATTCCAACTTTGAATTCAGGACATGGGTCCTTCCACAGCGTGTGTGTGTGTGTGTGTGTGTGTGTGTGTGTGTGTGTGTGTGTGTGTGTGTGTGTGTGTGCACTGTGTGAGTATGTGTTTGCATATTTGTGCATATGCCCGGGTATGTATCTGTATATGTGTGTGGGTATTTGTGTATGTACGTTCACTTTTAGGTCCCCATATATGACAGCGTCCTCCCAGTGTATGGAGGCTAGGTGAGCTTAGCCTCTGTGTCCGACTCAGGCAGGATGCACCTCTCAAGAGATGGAATGGGAAGCTGAAAGCCACTGGATTGGTGCTCTTCCTTTTAACCCTTTCTCTTTCACTGCAGGAGAACTTTCCTAGCGGACACAGCCTCATTATGGTTGGCTATGAAACAAGCATGCGAGCACACAGGGGCTTCTGAAAGGAGGCATGTCTCTTCTGATTTCCTGACTTACTAATTTCTTCATCCATCCCTCCTGCCATTCACTCTCTCACTCATCATATTTACTGAGTGTCTGTTATGGGTATTCACAGCTACTCACAGAGTCTCCTAAGTGGCTTACATTTTAGGGCAGGAAAAATTTAATTTTAAAAGAGTCTAAAAATGTAACTCTGGAGACATCAGACTTTCTAGAGAAGACAAGCATTTTGCCTGGCAAAGATAAAGTCTAAGATAACAGCAGAGAGGCTACCTACTGAGGCACAGCATGGGGGAGAGGTTGGGGCTAACAGAGAGCATGGATGTCATTTCCAGAGCTTGAGTTGTGCCGGGTAGGGGTTCTGAGACTAAGAGGATCTCAGAGCCTGTAACAGAGGGAGGGAGACAGAGCAGCATAGGTGGCAGGTTGTTCTGAAAAGGTAACTCAAAGTACAAGCCATTAGAAACATGTCTGAGAGGACTGGAACGATTGAAGAAGGGAAACTATTTCTACTTAAGCAATTTTTTTTCCCCAATTCAGAAACCCAAAGGAAAAGGACGCAGACTTATCTAAAGTGTTTCAATGTTGGTAAAGACGGAATTCGGGGCTTTGGGTAAGTGTTCTGTCTCTGAGCTATAACCCCAGCTCCATGGAGTATTTTAAGAGAACGGAGATGGGCGCTCAGTGATTGGGTGGCACCTTACCGCATCCCAGGCAGTCAACATGAAGGAGTTCATTTTTCTTCTAGAGTCCGGATAGAACAGTAAGAAACCACACATGTCTGTATCCAGAAGCACCATTTCTTGCCCTGAGCTCAGTCCACTCAGCTAAGGCATACATATTGGTGTCTTCATCAGATACTAAGAATAACTACAACAGTATCTGATTGAGGAGACAACCAGGAAGGACAATCTGAGCTACATTATGTCCAAAACTTTCTCTGTTCTTGCTTTGTCCTTAGCCTGCACATTGAATAAACATATAGCGGCTCCGTATAAGAATAGCTCTTATGTACTAGGGAAAATGCACTATCTTTGATTAATATCATGGGATCTGCTACCATGAGGCTTTGTGTATCATGTTGCAAAGACATCCCCTGCCTCAATATTGTCATCTATCAGCTGGGATGCCAACTGCACCTACCTCACAGGACTACGGTGAGGATAAAGGACATACTACAGAAGAATGCTCAGTGTTCTCTGCTGCCATTAATATTGACCAAATGCTATCACTGACTCCATAGTTCACCCATGGAAGGATCCAGAAGGCATGGAGATGAGCAGCCAAGGTCACTAAGAGCTTGTTGGTGACTGGAACTACTCAGGCCAGTCCCAAGATTTCTCTCTTTCTCATTCTGTGTGTGTTTGTGTGACTATGTGTGTATGTGCATATCTGTGTGTGTGAGTGTATGTGTATATGTGTATGTGTGTATATGTGTGTGAGGGCATGTGTGTGCATATGTGTATGTGTGTACATCCGTGTGTATTGTGTGTATGTGTGCAGGTGTGTGTATGTGTGTGTACCTGTGTGTATGTGTGTGTAAGAGTGTGTGTGGGTATATGTATGTATAAGTATGTGAGAGTGTGTGAGTGTGTGTGTGTGTGTGTGTGTGTGTGTGTGTGTGTTAGTGAGGGAAGTATAGGGACTATGGGTTCTCACACCTGTGCAGGCTAGAACTTGATATCAGGTGTCCTTTTCTGTCTCTCTCCATCTTATTTCCTGATAGTCTTTCATTGAATCTGGAGCTGGCTGGTTTGGCTTATTTAACTGCTCAGCCAGCCCTGGGGATCCTTTTACCTCTCCTCCTGCTTCTATGAGGGTGCTCCCCCACCTACCAGACCCATTCCTTCCCACTTCCCTACACTGGCATTCCCTTACACTGTGGCACCTAGGCTTCACAGGAACAAGGGCCTCTCCCCCCTTTGACGTCCAACAAGGCCATCCTCTGCTACATGTGCGACTAGAGCCAGGGGTCCCTCCATGTGTACTCTTCGGTTAGTGGTTTAGTCCCTGGGAGATCTGGTGGGGTCTGATTGGTTAGCATTATTGTTTTTCCTATGGGGTTGCAAACACCTTTAGCTCCTTCAGTCCTTTCTCTACCTCCTCCATTGGGGAATCTGTGGTCAGTACAATGGGTGTCTATGAGCATCCCTCTGCCTCTGTATTTGTCAGGGCCTGGCAGAGCCTCTCAGGAGACAGCTATATCAGGCTCCTGCCAGCATGCACTTGTTGACCTTTGCAATAGTGTCTGGGTTTTGTGACTGCGTATGGGATGGATCCCCAGGTGGAGCAGTCAATGAATGGCCTTTTCTTCAGTCTCTGCTCCACACTTTGTCTCCATATTTCTCCTGTATTTTGTTCCCCCTTCTAAGAAGAACTGAAGCATCCACACTTTGGTCTTCTTCCTTCTTGAGCTTTATATGATCTGTGAATTGTGTCTTTGGGTACTCCGAGCTTCTGGGCTAATATCCACTCCTCAGAGAGTGCATACCATGTGTGTTCTTTTGTGACTGGGTTACCTCACTCAGGATGATATTTTCTAGTTCCATCCATTTAACTATGAATTTCATGAAGCCATTGTTTTTAATGCTGAGTGGTACTCCATTGTGTAAATGTACCCCATTTTCTCTATCCATACCTCTGTTGAAGGACAATAGTTTTTAATTGTGTGTTTTAAGAAGGCCATCTTGTTTTTATGTTTAACTTTAGTCCCAAGCCATTATTGTGACATTTCTAAGGTTGGTATATCTCCCTATGTTCTTTATTAGAAATACATATTCCACAGACCCCTGTGAAGTGGTCATTCTGATTGCCATTAGTGTTCTTGTAATGTTTCACAATAAAAACATTCCTTTCATGGGCAACACAATAAATAAGGGATGAACAAATATTTCCGCAAAATAGCTTGGCAAGTACGATAAAGTCAAGAAGTGCTTACAATTGTTTTAATGTTCCTGTACATTTAATTCTAAGCTGCTAGTGGGCAAGGGGTGGTCCATTTTTCTGGACAAAGTGTGTCACTGAACATATCAGCTCAGACTAGCTGATGCACAAGGTTAAACGGCAGAAATTTCAGCATGGATAAGTGAGAGACTCCTGAAGCCATACCGCATCAGAGAGCTTCCAGCAGTTGCTAGCTGCCAAGGGGGACAGAGGTTCTCCCCTGTGGGACCATGGCTGCAGGTAGGTAGCTCATGCTCCGTGGATGGTCACATGCCATGATTATATGGGCAGCATTAATTGGACTCAGGGAGTTATTAATAGTACCAGAAAAAGAAACAAAGACAGACATTTCACAGAGAGGTACATGAGGAGGAAGGCATAAAGGGGAGATGGAGAGAAGATGTTTTGAAAGACTAATAGGTTATATTTAAAATGCATGTATTTGGTATACAAAGAAGACCTCAAACATATGTTACCATATCCATTAACAAATAATTTATGACCCCAAGATAAAGCACTGTCAAAGTTATTCCTCTCACTCACCTGAAGGCAGATAGAAGCTTATATGTAAGACAAAAAGTGATTTGATTTTGAAGGCAATTTGTTTTCACCCCAGATAGTCTCCTGTTGCCCACATATCAACAAAACAATGCTGTTTTTAAGGAAAAAAACTGGAATTTAACATTCATCTAGAAGTGTCTCTGGAGAAATTACTTGGATATTTCCTTCCCATTAATTTGATAATTGCAGGATATTAATAAAGAAAATTTTCTTCATGATTGATGGAGTCATGTCCCAGAAACCTATTTACTGTCATTTTTCATAATCTTCAGAAATGTGTCTGGAGACATTTATGGAGTCACAGGAATGTCAGACGGTAGACCCAGACCCTGTTGATAGACTAGTAACTCCATTAGCTGATGAACTGTCACTTGAAAAATAGTAAAACCGACTTGAAAACTGAAATGGGGTCAACAGTCTACTGCATTCACAGTTTTACCAGCTTCCCCAACTCATTTCAAGTATGAATGATAAACTAAATCGAAAATTTACACACCAACACGCTACATATAAGGATCTGCATCATTTAATAGAAACCTTTCTTTATCATAAACTCTGCTCAACTGCTCAGGTCCCACGCCATTAGACAGCTCCAGGGCTGACATACACACTGTCGGTACCGAATGCCAAGGTAGGCAGTTCCCAGCGTACGCCATCGGAAGCAGCCAGCAGCTGTCAAAGGTACTGACTACCTCATTAACTTCAATCTTGAGGAACAGTCAGTCACTCCTTCCTTTACTCCTTAAAGCTGAAGAAAAAAGAAGGTTTAAATATTGTGGATCAAACATTTTGGATCCCCTGTGCATTGAAGAAAAGCAATTTTCATAGAAATTATTAGGTTGGAAGCATTGATCAGTGGTAGAATGCTTACCCAACATGCATTTAGTCCTACAGACTTTCATCTGTAGAACATAAATAAGTAAACAAACCAATTCACACACAGTTATTGTTTCGAGAGTAAACAACTTGTGGTAAGGTTTCAATGCCCTCAGCATTGCCTTACGTGCACCATAGACAGCGTCTCTCTCATTGCTTACTCTTCAATTATTATTATCGCCACTTTGCAGATGAGGAAATGCATACTTAAGGAGTTGAATCCTAAATTAGCCACTTGTTGATTATCCCTTAGACCCTATGGATTATTATTGTGTGTCTGCAAGCACATGATATAAATGTGCAGCCATAGAGCATAGCTCACACAGGACAACTTTTTGGAGTTGTTTCTCTTGTCATCCTTTATATGGGTTCCACAAATGTGATGGAGGGCAACAGGCTTGCAGAGATAAGAGCCTTGAGCCATCTCACTAGGCCTGGCTGGCAATTATTAGAAATAAAACCTAAAATGATATCAGCTTATCTGATTTTAGATTATTTTTTTTTGGTAATGGATATTTTCAAAGGATTTTTCTAAACTTTTATGCTTTAGTCCCACTCTGTTGAATAATATTTTCATAATAAAGGGTTAGTTTTATGGTTAGAAATTATTCATATATATATACATATATATATGTATATAATCTACTGTCTTGAGCTTATGTACATTAAATAAGATAATATATAAAGTACTTCTATCCATTCCTAGTACATAGTATCTTCTTAATGAATAGATAAAAATAACATAGTATAGAATAAGTTCTACTCATTTGCTGGGAATGGTATAAAGAAATGTTGATTGCAGTGTGCATGAGTTTGATTGAGTACATGTGTACCTGTGTGCGTGCTTATGCATGTGTGTGAACCAAAAGACAGTGTTGACTATCTTCTTCTGTTGCACTCCATCTTGATTTTGAGAAACGATTCCTCACCGAGCAGGGAGTTTCCCAGTGCAGCCAGAAGAGCTGGACAGCAAGCTCCAAAGATCCTCCTGCCTCTGCCTCCCCAGAGCTAGGATGGCAGGCAGCACCACCACGGCTGGCTAATTTTGTTTGTTTGTTTTTCCATAGGTTCCGGGGAACCAAATTTAGTCTTCATATTGGCATGGCAGGCATCTTACCAACTGAACAATCTCCCAGTCTCCTATGAGTTTTAAAAATAAGAAGAAAGTCATTTTTAAGGAAAATCTGTCAAATGTTGCTCACCAGTCAAACTAATGCTACTGTTTCTAATGTGCTTTCAAGAAATAATACTTGACCTTAGCTTTCAAATAATCCTCTAAGTAAGTTATTTTTTCTGCAGGACCTTAATGATCCAATTCTATGAATGTTGATGATGCAGAGCTAAGAAAAACGTTCTTAGAGCATGACCCCCCAGAAAATGCTAGAAAGTGTGCTGTCGGTAGGACGGTTGCTCATTCTGTTACTGCCGCTATTGTCTGCCTGCATTTCTTCCTCTTCTTTTTTCTCTTTTGCTTTCTCAAGGCTCAAAAATGAGAGCATACCGTTGCCTCTGAACGTAAGTTCTTGGGCTTGGTAAAGCTGTGGAATCAATTTCAGGGACTGAGAGCTTTGTTTGATTTTTCATAATCTAGAGACTGGATTCATGTCAAACCACAGAAAGCAGTTCTCCCAGATTTACACAAGGGCACAAGAGTGACTGACCGAGCTCTCTCACGCTGCCTCTCCCGGGATGAGAGATGTGTGTGTACTTTTCCTTCATCTGCACTGATTCCAAAGCTCTCATCAGCAAAAGAAAGCAGAGCTGTCTGTCACAGGTCTGGACACTGACAGGAAGGGCCCAGAGAGTCTCTTTTTCCACTTGATTTCATCTGTAGACCAAAATGTCCTCAACCGAGAGCAAGAAAGCAGCACTTGAATAGCCCTGAACTGTCCACGGAGACGCTCCTCTCAGCTCTTCGACACTTAGAATGTGGCTAGTCCAACTGAGGAACAAAGTGTGCATTACATAGGACTTATATAAAATGTGTTGTGATGAGAGAATCTGTATGACTAACAGCTGCAGTTGCCCAGAGTTTAGACCACCACGTGACTAGGTTGGTAATAGTCATGGTGCGCATAATGGGAATTCATTTCCCCAACTTTATATGTGACTAAGTGCAGATAGTTAGTGTGGGCATCCGTGTGCCAGGTCCTGCACGAGGCATGTTTCATTCACTATCTCATTTAATCTTCCTCTATAAAAATTATGCCATTAACTCCTTTTATGGATGCGTCAACTGAGCCTTGGATAATTTAAGTAACTTGCTTAGGATTTCAGAGTGGATGCCTGGTTATGGGAAAAGGTCTGTCTTATTTCCAAGAGCTTATTTCCAAGGCATCAAATTTCACTAAAGTAAAACACTAAATAAAATGTTTTGTTTTTCTACACTCCTTCTAAATCTCTGTGGACGGAAAGCATGCCATCTTCTAGATAGGAAATGTTTCTCAAGCTGTTGACCTTATCTGCTTTCCGGAGAATCCAGTCAACTTGCAAACAAGACAAAGCCGTTGCTTTCTTTTATCAAATGCAATAGCTTGGGTCAAATTGTACCTACGGGCACATGGAATCCAATTACACTTGCTCTACTGCTAAGTCACTTATCCTAGCAACTGAATCTGTTAGGAGAAAAGATTAATTCTTACACAGTTAAGGATGCGATATTGAGTTATAAAGAACATTTTGACTCATTGCATTTCTGAAGTTCTTTATGTTTGTCTGACAGACAGCAACCTTCTTCCTTCAATTTGGCAAATGTGCGAGACCATGGATGGCTGAATGCTTCAATCATTTAAAATAGTTAGTGATTAGAGACACAGGTAACACATTTTTGGCGAGCAGAAGCCTGGGCTATAAAATTCCAGATAAGTGCTCGAACTCCATCTTTGCGATAAGCTTTTTCTTAAAGTGGATATTGTCTGGTAACTGAGAGTAAAGAATCCAATTTCTGTTCATCAGTTTTATTCGTCTAAAACAGCATTAAATTGACAGTGGTCCGGGAAGCAGGAAGGAAAGAAAAGTAGGAAAGCCACAAGCAAAAATCACAACGGAGCAATGACACAAAGCAGGGCAGAAATTGTTAACTAGGTCAAAAATGAATACTTCTTTCTTTGGGGAAATCTATGAAATGGTTAAAAATGTCATTTGTGTTCATTCTTTCTCGTCCATGTCAAGCTGTACATTCTCTCCCTGGAGGAATGGTGCCTGGCAGTGATTCCCATTCAGCAAGTGATAAAATTGAAACAGAAATGAGTGAACTGACTTGGCCCAAGTCCGTTAACAAGCTTGTAATAGCCAAAGCACTCATTCAAAGCACTCAGAATCCATGGCAAAGAAGGGCAGCATAAAACTGAGCGCAGCCTGAGTTATCCTCAAGCATGCAAGGGGGACAGATCCAGAATTCACTGGAACTTGGTAGGAAGCAATTTTGTGCTATGTATTTGATCAAAAGTATCACAAAGTCTCATGGTGCCTGCTTATGAAAGGAAATGGCAAGGATCATACTAGACTTAGTCCGCGGTTCTGCATGAAGCATTATTACAGAAATTAGCTGTCATGGAAATATCCTGTAGGGGATAAAATTAAAGCAAACCAACAACGCAGGACTTGAGTCAAGAAAGCAATCAGAAGAAATGTAAGCTCAGATTGGAACGATTTGTCAGGATGGCCTCTAATTTAAAACATGCCAGGCTGAACACGGAGTGGAAACTATCAAAATATTTAAGAACTTCAGCTCGTTTTTTTTTTTTTTTTTTTTAACAATATCATGGGGTTCCCTTAGCCAAAGAAATGAAATTAGAGTATCTGCGGCCATTGCTCCTGTCACTGGATTCTCTGTAGTTTGTCTCTCTGACATCCAGATCTTCAACTCTGCTAACTCCTTACAAGAACTGAACCTGCCTTTATTTTATTTTTAAAAACTTCTTATGGGTATGGGTGTTTTGTCTCAAAGCACGCCTATGTGTGTATGCCTGCAGTGTCCATTGACTTCTGAAGAGGGCAGACGATTTCTGCCTGAAACCAGAGGACTGAGAGTCACCATGAGGTGGTGGGAACTGTACCTGGAATCTCTGTTAGAGCAGCAAGGACCCTAACCACTGAGCCAGCTCTTCATCCCTGGACCCTGCTTTTGTTCGACTCTCTTCAGCACCTCTGTCAAACTTATTCTCTTTGTCATGCACTGAATCAAGTTTTCCTTTTTCTTAAAAATCTTTAAAAATATCTAAACTGAAAAAAATAACCATGGTACAAGGAGACTGGTTATTATGAGTGGGGTGCTACAGCATGTTGATATCATGTGACACTTGCTGTTATTGCTGTGTCTGCTAACAAAGCAACAAGTTCCCATTTGGGATGTCACATATGTATCTCATTTTGGTTAATCTGTCTGTTCCTCTTTCACTGCCTTGCCTTTCCAACCTCAGTATTCCTTCTTCCAATTTGTTCCATTGTCTCAACCCTCCTTACAGCCTCCATTTTCAGCCTCATGAAACCCTTTCTAGTTTCCTGGCCTTTATCAACATTTACCAGTAGCTACCCTGATGCATTTACTTTACAGAGGCAAGGATTTACAGACCAGAGGAAGCGTAGACTGTTTTACTTTTTTAACCTAGTTTACCTCTGTATATAAAATTCTAAAATCTTGATCTCATTCAATCCCCACCATACCCTACTAAAGAAAACACATGTCAAGAAAAGGCAGGTATAGTTTGAAGGGCTGATCACCCTGTCTTGGCAGAGTTTATCAGTCAACTATTCTGCATAATTTGTCCTTTTCTGGACAGTATTAGTCTGTCAGTTGATTTTGGGCCAGAAGGCTGAAGACTTGCGCTCACATGTTGCTAACAGGGGACTGTGCTAGTGGAGATTTGTCTCTACAACCTCTCAGTTCTGGAAGCCATGTTAGGCTTTCTATCTGTATAGATATTTGGTCATTCTCAGATTTCTGATGGGGGTTGAAGACTGATAGACTGATAGAAGTCTCATAGCCTATCAGGCCGCTTAATTCTGAATATACATATTTTATTGGATAGTTATCAGATAGTATACAAGCTAGCCAAGATATAATATAGATTTTAAGCCATTCTTAAGCTGGAATAGATAACTAAATGTTCTGTTTAACTGATATAGTGATGGACTGGGTATATCATATGCTTTATAAATTGTAGAATGGTAATAATTGTACTCAATTTATATATAAGTAAAAAGGTCTTTTAACTAGAAGGGGGAAATGCCCTAGCATTATCTGTATTTTGGTGCTAATTCCACTGTCCCAAGGACAGCTGCCTAGTACTCAGGAATCAGGTGACTTCACCCGACCCTTCTCCCCATTGAATTTGTAAAGTACAGGTGAGGGCAGGTACAGGATAGAAGGAGGTCTGTCATTGGAGGAGAAGGAAGGATGGGCGGGAGAGAAGTTTGAAGGAAGAGGAGGAGACTGGACTGGAAAGGAGGGAGAGAGAGGAGGAGAGGGTGAGACGCCATGGCTGGTGATGTTAAGATTCCACTCTGTGTATTTACAGGTTGTTATTAATGTTTTTAAGGGATGGATGGTACTGGGCTTTGTATGTTTATGTGGGCAATTATAGCTTATCAATGGGTCAAAAAAAGAAAAGAAAAGAAAAGAAAAGGCATGTATAAAATCCTCTGACAGGAGGAAGGCTGGTTTATCTAGAAAGGCATGAGGTGTCCTGTGGAGGCAGAGAGTTATGGACATCTCAGGGAAAAACTGATTAAAGAATTCAGAACATACTGTGAGAGGGAGGAGGTGATACAGACAGTCTGTTAAGGAAATGGTTACCCTTCACCGTTCTGTGACTTCTGGCCAGTCTTCTGATTCTTAAACATTGGCCTGTTGAGGCTCCTCCCTATCCTGATTCTTTTATGGTCTAACTCCTCATGGTAGTTGCTGCTTTCTCTCTCATGAAACATAAACAAACCACGACTCTACTCTGCTTATGACTCTTTTTTTTAGTGGTTGTTGCATCTGCTGAGGGTCGAACTCTCATCTGTGTTCACTCAGACGACTCAAAGGGAAAAAGGTGAATCATTTGTAGCTTCTGCCACTTCAATAAAATGTTGAGTCACTAATTTTTTTTTAATCTTAGAAGTAGATATGGGTGAATCTTTTGTTTATTTATTTTCTCTTGAATCCAAAATTGTTTACAGTTACACTGGCCTCTCAATCAACTTTTAAAATATTTTCAGGCATGTAGGTTGTAACAGAAAGAAAAAGGTTCTCATAAAAGATATGCATACACGTGGATCTCATATCTGTAAAACAGAGATGAATTCTATGTGCCTGGCACATAGAACTTCATTCATGGCAACATTTAAGCTCTAAAAGACCGAATGGAGATAGACAAAAATATCCTCTCCAGGCAAAAGGACCTTTCCATACTGGTTAAATTACATGCCACCTGCGGTTACCAACCACTGCCCTGAGCCATGGGGATGTCCAGCTTCTTCTGCCTACAGCTGCTGATCGCTTGTGCAAAGGTTGCTTGGCTGTCAGATAAAAAGTAGAGTTCACTTTATGTGCCCATCTCTAAAGACATTGCACTCTCTACTCATTCATTGTGTTGTCCATGTCGCATCCAGAATGAAAAGGTCATGGCATGAGCTGGCTACAGCTATGTGAAGTTTTCTATGAAAGGTCTCAAAAAATAAAATAAAATATAAGTTTTGAATTGCATCTACACCCTAGACTAGAGTCTTCTCAATTCCAAAACACTATTAATAAATTATGACTACAATTTATTTTCAGCAAGCCTCGCTTTTTGAGAGGATGAAACATTCTCTACATGACCCAAGAACCTTCTCACTCACTATAAAATACAACACCAAACTTCCGTCAGCCTCAAGGAAATAAACTATTTTCATTTGACTCATCATAGTTATTTCTTTCCTTTATCCAATCTCCAAGGGAATATCTCATACATCAGTCCTCAGTGTGATCGGCCTTTAGACATTGTGGGTTCTCCTTTCTTCCGCCCTTCTCCGCCCCCTTTTTTTCCACCCTTTCAACCCATTAACACTAGCTAGGAGAGGGAAAAGAAATCCGTGTGTGGCAAATGGAATCAGTTCTACAGAAGTGTAGAAGAAGGTTGGACAAAAGCAGGGTCAGAGTAAATAGGAATTAAAAAAAAGAGAGAGGGGAAAGGGAAGAGACTCCTGAATAAAGTTGGGGGCCAGAAAGAGGTGATGTTAACCTTAGCCTACTTCCTGCTGATTAGGGGTGTCAAGTTCCCCGGGGCAAACTTGATATTCACTGTCAGGATATCTAACTTTTTCTTCTTCTTGTTTCTTCTTTATGCACAACTACTTAACAAACTGTGACTAACAACCAAGATCCACCCAACAACCCACGCTGCTTCTTGGAGCCCAAGCATTTACACTCTGAAAAGTCCCCTGCATTCGGAACATCACACAAACACAGAAACTACCTTCACTTGGAAAAAGAAACAAACAAACAAAAACAATGGCAAGAACCCAAACCCAAACCAAAACAGAACAAAACCAGAAAAAGCACAGGCCTGTCAAGACAGGAGACTAATCATCGTCAGCTGCTATGGACGATCTGAGGCAGCCTCATGTCCCACACCGGGGATCAAAAAATATATTCTCATAATATTTCTGTGTATTTTAAAAGAAACCAAAGTTCCAACATTGTCACCACACCTCAGACTCTTGGGACTCATCTTATCCTTGGAGGCTTTGAACGAACCTCCTTCTGAATATGCTTTGGACCATCTGAATTTTAAATAAGATAACCCCAAAAGTTCATTAAAACATAGACTATTTCAACAGCCTCTCTTCCATGGCAGTTTGTAGAGGCTTTTCAGACACCACTGGTTAATACTGTCATCGGTTGTCATGTTAGTGGCCTCTTTCTATCTGCAACATGGGAGGGAAACTCAATTACAGCAAGTTTCAGGGAGAAATCAAATTAAGGGTGGTACAAATGGGTCGCAAAAACCCGAAGATACCGATCAGATGAAGACAAATGAGGTACCCAACAGGACTCATCCGTACAGGTAATCTCATCTGCTCCCCTTGACTGAAATGCTCGTCTTTATCTAATTGGGAGGCTCTCTCTCGGGTTTCTCTACATCCCTATTCTGATACCCAATCCAGTCTAGCATCCTCTGTTCATGCTCAACTTCTCGGGCCACAGAAATAACATGGAAATTGGTTCACAGTGTGGATATCATCTTTTCTATGCACTATCTGCGTGACCTCAGGCAATTACTTATGTGATTCAAGCTGTATTTTCCCCTGTAGGATTGCTGTAAGGGTTAAATGAGATGTAAACACGTAGGCTGAGTTTACAATACTGAGTAAAAAGCTTAACCAATGGATCCTGCCTGCAATCAAGTTGCATATTAGTGATCAAGACATCCCACCCTGCCTTGAAGATGCATGGGTCATATATTCATTTTCTTAAAGTAATTTCTTCATTCTTAACCTTTGAAGTGACCTTGCTTAACGCATGCTTCCTTTTATTAAAGCAAATCGTACCTGTTAAATTTGCTTGTTTTTTCCTGCCTCTAACTGGAGTAATCAGTCATCTGTCATATAGCCCTTTATAAAATTCAGAAAGTTACAGTTATAGGGCTGAAGAGATGCCTCAGAGTGTAAATTTCCTTCCTCAATTTTAAGTATGAGGACCTAAGTTTGGATCCCCAGAAGTGGTGTGAAGAAATTGGATGTGGTATGGTATTCCTAAAATCCCAGGGCTGGGAAGTTAGACAAGAGGCTCCCAGGGGACTCACTAGTTCTAGACAACCAGTGACAACTAGATTCAGTGAAAAATCTCTGTCTCCAAAGGCAGTGCAATAAAGGAAGACACCTAGCAATGACCTCTGGATTCCACACTGTAACACAAGTAAAGTAAAAGCAAAGAAACAGATAAGCACAAAGAGTCCCAAAATCAACATACATGAAAGACATATGTAGAAAGTATGACTTGCTTGCAAATCACTGATGTTTCCTGTGTATGAAGCTAAGGGAATTATTTTCTCAATTCAAACTCTTCACTTGGTTGTATACAGTAGTACACACTTGTAATAGGAAGCTGAGGTGGGAGTGTACAAGGTTAGGGCTGGCATGGGTTGCATAGTTGGACCGTGTCTCCCAAAGTAAAGCTGCTTATTTAGATATTGTTTTGAAAGCACATTTCAGAATATAAAAGGCTAAATACTATTTTTTTATCCTAATTTGTTTCAAACAGCAGGACACAGAATCTTAGAGGAAAAAAAAAAAAATCAGTGTTGTACTGCAGCGTGGCTTAAAATTCCATCTCAGCCAAGTTCATGTTTGCTCAGTTCACGGTTTTATTAATTATAGTTGTTTTTGAGAAACCTGGCATGAGTAGAAACCAGCCCAAATCCACAGATGTGAAAACCACCGGGGACAAATAATGTTAAGTGCAGAAACCAATGGGCCATGCTGGCCACTCTTCCCTCAAGAACTTGAAGGCGACTCCAGTTTAGACCCTGAAGCTTGTAAGACCTGAGAAATCTACACACCCCTTCCCTGTAGGAAGCCAAGGACCAACTCCTAAACACGAGCCACCTTCGCTACCATAACTTATTTTTCCTCCTTGAAATGAAGGCTCCCTGTTATTTTCCGTTGCCAATGTGAGACCAAACTCCCCTAACTATCCACCTTGAAGATGGCAACCGAGGGAAGAGGGCTGAGTATTATTCAAACGGTTGATCCAGCGAGCATGTAATCAACCACATAATTGTTATTGTACTGCTTGGTAATTAGCTGCGAATGATAAGTGGCTCACGTAAATGTGCACAGTGCAACTGTTACCAGTGTAGAAAGTTAGTGTAAGAGCTTATAATTTACAAACTGCTCACACACATTATCACAATTAATAAGCTTCACTTTTCTCTCTGCCCCCACTCCTTGGCAACTTTACCATTTTGATAGTCAGCTAAAGGGAAGACTCTGAAGAGAGGGTACTATCAGATAGAAAGGGGCCCTGATAGTCCCTGGGTACTTGAAGGATGTAAGTAGTCTTAGAAGATCCAAGAGAGCCTCAGAAGCTATCACAACCTGGGCTAGTGGCCTGGCTCCACCATGACCTTGCTCAGGGACCCTGCAAAATATCCTTAGATTTTCAAGGTCAGTGGTTTTGTTTTTTTGTTTTAATCTACAAAAGGAACATGGGTGGTGGCAGGGGTGAGGGTGGGTACCACTTTGCTATGGGTCAGGCGAAACTAAAACACCTCTCACATCTTTTTTCAACCCTTACCAGTTATTTTGAGGATCGAATACAGACACCCAAGTCGTAGCCAAGAAGTGTTTGTTTCCTCTGTTCCACCCCAGGCTTTAAACCACAGGGAAGATGTTGCCCTGCCTTGAAATGAGAGACTATGTTGTTTGTTTGTGGTACAGGTCCCTCAGAAGCCAAGCTACAAATAGGAATGAAGACGAGGCCTGTCTTTGTGACCCGAAGAAAGTTGGCCTTTACCCTCTTAAATGAGATTCAGCTGCAAAAATAAAATGAACTTGGACAGGGTAGGGAGAGAGAAGAAGAAGCAGCAGAAGAGTGTGGAAAATTGTTGCTCATCCACAAAGAGACCAAAGAGTCACCACAAAGAGGTTAATCAGCTACAGGGCCTGCAACAGCTTTCTCTTTCTCCAAAAACCATTTAGGTGGAAACTTTGCCCCAAAGAACCACAGCTTAGCATTTAATCTAGGTCATTAATTATGACAAGAGTGTTCCACATTACTATATTACTATATTGCTATAGATCCCACAGTCAACACATGCACACAGTACACACACACACACACACAAACACACACACACACAAGCACATGCACACTCATGCACGAACGCATATACGCACACACTTACATTAACACCCCTTTCACCCAACGTAAGCTGTTAGGAAATGTGTTTGTCTCTAAATATCTTTATTAATATGAAATAATATCAGTCATGTCACAGAATCATGACAAAAATAAACAGAGATAGTGAAACCCTGCGATTACCAACTGCTAAAGGAATGCTCTTAGCTAATATCGCCCATCAATTGCACTTCACCATATGGCCTTCAGATTACTCCCATGCTGTAGAACTTGGCAACCTGTCCCAACAAAGAGGACATCTGACAGTAGGAATAAAAATTGTGAGTCCATGATTCGGGGAGGGAGTGGAAACAGCCTACTTGTGAAAGCTAATTCACCAGATATAGGCTTTTTAATAAAAGCATAAGTTCTCACATCTAAACACACATATCATTCTCAACTTCGCCCAAATCTCCTTGTTTGCATATTTCTCTATATAGTTATGGATTTAATATGGTTGTTCAGACAAGTGTAGAGCCAGCTGTTTCTATTATCTTTTCTCATGCAACTGCTCCCTCATTTGGCATAAAATTTAACACATCATATCAGGGCATACATTAATCATATTTATAGTGTACATAAAATGATCGTTTCCACGCACTAGAACTTCTAGGTCATTTTGGCAGTAAGTGGGCTGCCCCTTTCCAGTGCTATTCATCATGGCATAGTCTTACACTACTGGAAAGCACTCCCAGAAGAGTTTCGTAATTTTCATTCCATAATTATTTTCAGATTTCATCTTAGTCCCTAGTGAAGGCCTAAATCACAAGGAAGAACATGCAGCTAGGTCCCCAGTGCAGGGTCACCCGTGCTTTCGCAAACAGATTTAGGGCATAGATCAGGAGGAATGTTGATGGGTGTAGTATTTACCCAAGCCTCTTCTCTACACAGTGCTTAACCTTCAAGGTCAACTCTGTCTTAGGAGTCCAAGAGTTGGTACTGTCAACACTTATCTTTTCCTTGTTCAAAGTCATGCAGGGCAAACTGGATGTAGAATTCAATGGTACAGTAAAGCTGGACACTTCTGAACACTTTAGAAGAAGGGGCCAGTCACTGTGATTCATACAGACCTGAAATGTAAGCCCTCAAACCCCAAACTGCTGTGCCCTTCCAAAGTGGGATAAGCTGCAGCTCTCCTCTTGCGACATATCCATCAAGGAACCACCAATATCTTCTTAAGACCATCCAAAGCATCATACAAGATATCAAATCAAATAAAAGAACAAATCATCGAACGAGAAGTTGTCTTCCTTACAAAAGATGGCTGCGTCATTTAGCAAGCAGATGTTAGAACACATTACTGCAAAGATGGGTGGGAGACAAATGCCAGTTTCAAGAGACTTGCAATATTAAGAGCACCAGTGGAAGGGGAAGCCCTGGGTCCTGCTAAGACTGAACCCCCAGTGAACTAGACTGTTGGGAGGAGGGGGGCAATGGGGGGAGGGTGGGCAGGGGAACACCCATAAGGAAGGGGAGGGGGGAGGGGGATGTTTGCCCAGAAACCGGGAAAGGGAATAACACTCGAAATGTATATAAGAAATATTCAAGTTAATAAAAAAAAGAAAGGAATAATCAAAATTATCTGTATTATCATATAAGATTATAAATATGGTAAAAATACAAATATATATTTCTATAAGATATATTTATATCATATATAAAAAAAAAAGAGACTTGCAATAAGGTCAGAGAACTACCTTTTTGCAGACTTGATCACACGCCACATCAGTATATGTCAGGAACACGAAGACTATTTAAGAGATGAGGAAAGGGATCAGTCGCCCTAGATGAATTAGCTAAGACAGGGTTTGTGGGGGAGATACAATCTGAGACTGATAATCCTAGGTGGAAAGGTTTGTATGTTTGCAACCCATGGCTAAGAACTCAGACTGACTTCTCACTTATTCTGCATGGGCAAGACTAAGCCCCTCCCCTCACTCATGATCTAACACCTACACATCATTCCTCAGGAAAACTGAACACCCCACAACTCCTAAATTTGATAACTTGTTATCAAAGTATGTTGTAGATGCCATTCTCTGCACCAACCACCACTAATAGTTCATATTTGCCTGACTGACTTTTTAAAACATTATTTTATTTATTTACATTCTAGCCATTGCCCCCCTTCAGTTCTCCCCCACAGTTCTTCATCCCTTTCCTCCATTGAGGAGTTGCTACCCACACTGGCCAGCAGGTTCTACGAGGTGGAAATTTCCTCTCATCTCCCCACTGTTGCATCTTTAACATTAGCTCCAGTCATACACAGGAGGCCCTCCTAGGTCTGGCGATGTGTCTAAGTGACCAGCATGAGAAAAATAGAAATATGAAAGATGCGTAGGAAGTACTTGTATTTCATAGACAATGAAAGGCATGTGAAGGGAATGGTGAGAAACTACATGTTTAAATGTCAAATCTTATCCCTCTTGAAACTTCTGAATCCTACAGTCAGAACACACCTTCTTCCTTCAGAGCTCTCAGGGGAGGGCTTATGTTTGCCCGGGACCATGTTACGTATTTCTTCCCGCTTCCTTATTCTTTCTGACCACCCACTCCTCAAACTTTAACTAAATAGCCCCGATGTTTCCGCTAACCAGCTTGTGTAGATGCTCAGAATCGGCTTTCTCAGACCTTTAACAACAGGATCTACACTCCTTCCCCAGAAGTCTCAGATACTCACAGAAGCCAGATGGTACCTTCTTCAACCCTCTAAGTCCTATCTCTGTTCATCCTTCCTCCGAGCATCTGAGTTACAAATCTCACCCTTCCTTTGAATTCCTGAATGCTGGGATGTTTCTGATCATATCAGTTCAGTTTTCAGTCACAATGCCCTTTTCTCTACAGATCTAAGTCTGTTTAGGCAATCCCTATATTAAATTATCTCCATTCGAATAACTTACATGATATATTTGCAGTCATATACTGAGAGAATACCGATGGCTAAGTAACTAGTTACAAGACTCAAGCTTAGATCAAGAATCATATTAATAAGATCCTAAAGCCAGGATAGGGAGGCAGCAAGCAGAGAGTGGATTTAACCAAATACATCAGATCCATGTTGGAAAAGCTCAGAGGCAACTATCTACGGAAATAATACCAACTATCTACGGAAATATCTACGGAAATAATCAGGCATACCTGATTGAGATGTGCCGATAGGCTTTTATAGCACGTAACTGAATGACACCACTTAAGGCGAGGCACATGATTAAGCCCTTTTGTATACAAAAAGATTAAGGTATAAACTGATACAGTAATGGCAGAGCACCAATAGAAAAATAGAAGCACTCATCTGCTTATATCTAAGCAAAGAATAAAACACTTCAAACCCAGCAGCACATGGTCCTCGTATCCAGGTACTGAACCACCAAATTACTCCTGAAGTTACCGGAAATCTGCACCAGGTGAGGTAACAGAGCTACAATATGGCAGAAGAGTATACGTGGCCAAAGAAGTGTGGGGAAGGTACCTGGAGAAGCTGGCTCATGGCTGTTTTCTGCCCCTAGGTACCGGAATCCCCAGATGCCAATTGGTTTCCTTTTCTATTTGTGCTTTCTTCCATTTAAAGGGGAAATAAAGGGAAAGGTGCAGCTGAACAGACAGAATCTGCATTCATGTGTATTTACAAAACACTTTTAATTCTGACAGCGCAAAACCTCGTGGAATGAAGTGGATCCGAATCAACCTACTCTCCGGAGCTCTGCCTTCCTTGTGGTTGTGTTAATATGCTATTGGCACAGAAAATGCATGTTCTTAAAATCATTTAGAACATCTCAGAGGCCCAGCACAACTTTATTAAAATGGTCAATGTAAATACAGATAATACCTTTCATCTCTAGTGGTCTACCACCATGGGTCCCTTTATACCTAAATTAAAGGTTAAATAAATCTAGAGACGAGGAGCTCAAAAATAAGCCTAAGCAAGCAAAATGTCAGCTTCATGAGGAAGATTTGAGAGTGAGTGGCTGAAAACAGAATATCCTAAACTAGGCATTATTTTCCCAACTTTAATGACCATTATCAGAAAGATGGGCAAGTCAATGATGCAGAATGGGGAGTAACACCCACTCTGGAGCACATGGCTTCGGGGTTAAAACTTAGTGCCACTGCATAATATCTGTGAGAACACCTACACGAATATTAGTTTTATATTACACTAAAGGAATTAAATTGAAGTGGATGTTAAGATGTTATATTTGTGTCTTTAAAAAAAAAACCTATCAAGTTCCAGGTTTGAGGAGCTGGTTCAGGGAGTAAAGAGCATCATGTCAGCATAAAGACAGAGTTTGGAAACCAAGAACCAAAGTAAAGGCAGATGTAGAATAGCACCGCTGCAATCCCAGTGTGCCTATGGTGGAATGAGAGATATAGGAACATCCTTTGAAGCACATAGGACAATGAGCCTGATGGACTTAGTGATAGAGAACAAGACATCTCCTTCAAGCAGGGCAGATTTCAGGCCTGACATCAAAATGTCCCCCAACTTCTGCTGGCATGCACCATGGCAAGGGCACGTTCTTAGAAACAGTATGTGCACATACGTAAGAAGAGATAGAAGAAAGAGTTATCAAGTTCTTATTGGAACACACACACACACACACACACACACACACACACACACACACACACACACACACACACACTTGTCCATTTTGCAAAGAAGCAGCATGACCTCCATTGTCTTCAATGTGATCAGCCGGTCATAATTCCCATCACCCCACAGAAAAAGCATGAGGTGAGTTATCACTTCTGCGCTAGACGTTGTGTAATGTCTTTACTGCACTCCTCATGACACAGACCCAGCACTGGGAACACACTCACGAGTGATGGAAAGCCTACATGCAGCTTAAAGGAAAAGACTTTCAGAATGGATGTGACCATCCGTATGCTGCCTCAACGTTGGCGTACACATTACCTGTGAGAACTCAAGTGACCACACAACCAAACCGCACTGAGCAAAGTTTGAATGGGATATTTGCATGGGAGCATATGCTATAATTTCAATTCGCTATTCCTCAAGTCTAAAACTCATTCTCTAATGCTCAGTGTGTGAGGCTTCTAATTCTTTCCTGATTTTAAAAGAAGGAAATTTTAAAGAGATCAATCTCACTATGGCTGGTGGCTCATGCCCGTAAGCCTAGCACTCAGGAGGATGAGGCAGGAGGATTTTCATGAGTTTAGGGCCAGTCTGAGTTACTTAGTGAGTTGCTGCCTTAAAATTCCCTGTAGCAACAAAAAAGCAAATAATATATAAAGTACAAAACATGGGTACAAATGTCATATTCCCCCCTGTAATATACTCTTTGTGCCTACTGAATGTATTGTAGTGAAAAGAACATTGATTTAAATTGACACTAAACTAGTATTTTGTCTCGGTTCCACAATTGACTGTATGGCCTTAAAGTATGTCACTAATCAGCCTTGCCCTAGCACTGTTGTTAGTCTGCCTTGCCAAGGGTCAGAATCAATCCCCATTACTTATGGAGTGTGATTTGTTTAATATCTCCTGGCTCTACTGAGATTAGATGCTGGCTGTGATGTGGTGATGCGGTAAGCAACCATATCTGAACTCAGAAGCTAAACACATTCGACCTCTTGATCTCCTGTGGTGACTAATAGAATAGCTATGGTTGAGAAAGTCACCTACATGAGGAACATGATATTAGTCGACCAAGCGCATGCTCAATAAGCCGACTTGTCTAAGAGGGTGAGAATGTATTCCTCTAGAAAAAAGAACACAAAATGTTAGACCTCGCACAATCAGATAACCTTGATGAGTTTCCTGGAAGCTGGGACAGATTAAAAGGAGTCTTGTTTGGGTGTGGGCATGGATGTAAGAAAGATGCAGAAATCAGCACGCTCTCCAGAGTGCAGGAAATACTCAGGGTACAGAACATTCTGCCCACATTACACTTGAGTGCAAACGAAAGACTTCTGCAAAGTTAATAGGTTCTGAAAGTTCCACAAGTTAGGCATTTCTTTAAAATGTATTGTTTATCGATATCATAACTGCCTTACATAGGAAACCAGTGTTAAAGAAGGTTTACATTCCAAACAATGAAAATACACATGCAATTTTAAGAGTTCCTGAAGCATCTGAAAACTAGAATTAGATGTTTACCCGTAAAGCTCCTAAGTTATTTCTAACCTAAAATTCTTTCTAGTGTATTAGGTTACTTTCTTCAATGCCGTTGACAAAATAATGGAGAGAAGCAATGGTCATGGTATCCGTTCCTGCAGCTATGATAAAAAGTTTTCATCAAGGCAACTTAAAATTTTGGCGCAGAGTTCAAGCTACAGTTCAACAAGGCTGCAGGATTAGTCAAGAAAGCAAAGGATGCATGCATGCTAGGCTCAGTTTGCTTTATCTACTGTACAGGTCAGAATTCCCTTGCCTAAGGAATAATGCTACCCACAGTAGGCAGGTCTTCTAACCCCAGTTAAAGTAATTAAAGTATCCCTCACACACGTGCCTATGAAGAAACCTAATCCAGATAATCCCTCATTGAGATTCCCTTCACAGCGATTCTAGATCCTGTCAGCCTGACAATTGAAATTAACTATCACAGCAATTTAAAAGAGGAGGAGGCTGTTTTGGCTTGAGAGGACAGTCAATCATAGCTGAACAGCAGAAACGGGGCTCCTTGCTGGTCATATTGTGTCCACAATTAAGAGATACAAGGACATGAATTCTACTGTTCAATATATTTTCTCCATTTCTATTCAGTCTGGGATTAAATAACTCCCTTACATATGTCAGAAATTCATCTCTTGGGCAACAGATACTTTAACATTGTCAATCAATATTAGCAACCATAAAGGGTAATGGAAGACTCTTTGTGCTTTAAAATCCAACAGCTACTGCCTCAGATGGGCAGGCTCCCTCCAAGGAGTGTTCCCATGGGATGCAAGCTCACCACATCCCCAATTTTAAAACAAAGATCTAGAAAATGGCAGATGCCTACGGGCCAAGGGGCCAAAGTTCCTGTATGGACAGCTGAGTAGGCCTTGATTCCCTGTTAGCATTAATCTATGTTAGCAAATGCTAACATTGCTTACCAAGCCTTAGGATGAAGCAATGGATGTGTCCACTTTTCAACTGGAAGAGAAAATTATAAAGTCTTATCTCTGATGAATGAGGAAAATATATTTTACATTATTCTTGTCAACTTAAGTAGCACATTAGTCACTAACTTGTTTTTCTCTTGCAAATGAACAGAAACTTTATATTAGTCCACGTCGTGGTAAAAACAACTTGATCACTAGATAGTACTGTATGAACTTTACTCTGTAAAAGCTTACTCATACTCTATAGTCATCTATTTAAACATATTTCATATACTCTCATGGGTTCATTTTTATTATCTAATGTCTTTAGCAAATTTGCTCCCAAGAAAACATCTGATTTGGACCACTAAAATTCTACTAACACTTAATATGTTACAAAATAATCGAAATTTAGTCTCTATTTTTAAAATGACAAAAGAGCCTTTGGTATCTCGAATAGAAATTATATCACCAAAAATGTCTTATTTTGTGTTTCCATTAAAAGATACAATAACATTGGGAAAATATTTTGAAGTTTAAATTACTACCATATTCAGAAAGTAAAAATGTATTTATACTTTCAACATTTAAAGAGCAAAACAAGATCTGTCATGGTCACTAGGCTGAGAATTATTGAACAGATTTACAGCAACACCTCCTGGCCCAGCAGTACTCTCTAATCATGAGCTTGGACAAGTGCAAGAGGTTGATTATCATCAAAGCAGTAGGAACCCGGGGCAGTGTTCACAAATAAGGCATGGCTTCTGGCTGAAGTCACTGACAGCTCACGCAGGAGGGCCATCTTTATGAAGAGGCTTGTTTGATCCTGCTGCATGGTGACTCATATGTTGATCATTGATTGCTGCGGAGATTGGTGGGAGCACTCAACGCTCACAAAATCCTCCGAGTTCAGTAAAATGGAAGCTCCTTGACAAACACTTTATATCCCTCATATAGTAAAGAATTTAAAGAGGAGATTGTATGGAAACTAAGGGAGTCTTTGAGAGACCCCCAAAAGGGAGGCTGTATCTCTTCCACGCTCTAGTGTTGGACAGGAGACTCTATTTTATCAATATCTGGCTTTTACCTCTCACAGAACAGATTTCCTCGGTATATTTGAGGCTGCCCTTTATCGATAAGCAGGGCCGTCCTAATCAGTTTTTAAATCACTTTTCAAATAGCATCCGCCGTCTGATGCTTACTTGGCTCACCTTTTCCTCTGGTGAGTTAATTTCTCTTGCTTTATGGATGTCCGCAGTTGTTCTTTTGCAAATGCTTGCACTAAATATAGGCCGGGAGACCCTGGGTGAAACGCCTGTTTCAAGAATGTTAACTGAAAAAAAAAATGGTGCTTCTGTTTCCAAGGGAAGGCAGCGCAGCACTTAAGAGAATGTCCTACTGCCACTGTATAGGACCTGAGTTCAGCTTTCAGCTGCCACATCAGGCAGGTCACAACCTCCCATAACTCTAGCTCCAGGGTATACGACACTCTCCTTTGGCCTTTTCAAGTACCTACACACACACACACACACACACACACACACACACACACACACACACCACACACACACACAAACACACACACACACCCACACACAGGTGCACACACAGAGTTAAAAATAAATCTTCAAAACTATGTCGAAAAACCTGGTGAATCTAGTAGATGAATGTGGAGTGAAATCATATTTGAGCTAATCAATAATCTCCTGTTTCTTAAAGAGAGCTTACACATTGTGAGCACTACAAAGGAGTTAGAGAGTAAATAAGGCGTATTACATATGCTACCCTCTGCCTCTATCCTCAATTTCAGCCTGGATCTTAACCTCCATATGTGCTATACCTACAGTTTTGGGGGGTATGGAGGGAACAATAGTTAATATCTTCCAGGTTAAGAAGCACTGTCTGAATTTTGTCAAAATATAGACATTATTAAACAAAGATTGGTCTTAAAGATAAACACAGAAGGTTTGTTTTGGTTTTGTTTCTGTTTTTGTTTTTGTTTTGTTTTGTTTTGGTAATTTTCATGTTCTTTAACTCTAAGTTTCCAGGTCTCGGGTGAAATCAGTCATGCTTTTGATAGGCTTAATGAGACGTTCATATAGACACAGTGAACAAAGAGCTTTTAATCTCATTGACTTCACCTCATGCTTCATCAGTAATGACACTCAATTCTTACTTCATCCCATTGACTAGAAAAGTTTCTCAAGTGGATGTTGTGCATCTTTCCCTAGTGGTTTTAGACGACTTCAGATTGTTGGAGACATTTTACTCTGTGCCTTATTTAAAATGCAGGTATAGTTAGTCAATAGGTGTTAATTGTGGACCTTGAGGTGCTCAGTATCAGGCAAGGAGCAAATCTATTTGAAAACAAGCAGAAGATTCATCCTCATGGAGCTTAAGGACCAGAGCCATGATCGAGTCTACACTGCTCCACACTGAACAGCGAAGAGTGAAGACGCTAGTGAGAAGATGGGGAAGAGAAAGAGGATACATTCATGACATCACTTCGAAGCTCATAGTTTGTTTTTGGTCTTTGTCTCTGTGTTTGTTTGGTCTTTGTTTTGTTTTTTTTGTTTGTTGTTGTTGTTGTTGTTTGTTTTTGATTCTGCTATTTTGTGTGTGGCCATTATATTAAATCTACTGAAATGCCTCCAGAATGTCACACCTCCGATGTGCTATGATAGCAAGGGGCAGATGGGACAGTTAAAACTGGGATTCTAGAAGAAAGCAATACCCACTCTGGTCTGAGTCCCATTCCAAGGACGACAGGAACCAACTTGCTGTACTATTCGCTGCTTCCTCCTCCCCCTTGGCTAGGTCTCCCTGACCAAACTATTAGCTCTTTACAACCCTCTGGTCTTTTCCATGTCGGTGAGAATGAATTGCTGCCGCCCCATTTGACTTAAGTACTAGTTTGCAAACAAATATAAAGAAGTTCTCTGTGTATTTTGAAGTCTAGCTCAAGGCTTTAATTTTTAAAAACAGATTTTCCTCAGAAGGTGGTGAATATCTCTTTGTGCATCTCTCTGCAATGATCAGGTCGGTTATATTAAACAGGTCTAAAAGAAGGCACTTTTCTTCGAGGCCTTTCCCCCGCTTGAATTCCTCAAGTATTTCATGACTGTTTCATCTCTGCTGAGCCTAACCAGAACTTGGCCTCACACGACTCCCAAACATACCAAGTCATTAAAAATAGCCCTCAGCCAAAATTAAGGAAGGGTCAGTAGAATGAACTGCACATGAGGCTGAGCACAATGATTTCTTTGACTTAATGTAGGAAATGGTGATGATTTTGGACAGCTAGTTTTGTTTTGTTTTGTTTCAATAGCTGATTTTTAGCTGGGCTCTACTGCACATGAATGTTTCTCTTTGTCAGAATTCCTAATAGCTCTCCATTGGCTGTCACCTAAACCCAGGAGTATTAGCTGAAGAAACCAGGAGTTCACCTCCCTTATCCACCACAAAGTCAACATTCCAAACAGAGACAGACAACTTCCATGGGTTTTGCAAAGGAAGAGGGATAGTGTTAGCATTCTAACACTAAGCAACACACCACAGTTACCTGGCAACATCCAGGTAGCCGTGATTCACTATAAAGGGGGCTGCTTGCCCCCTCTTGCTTCTCTTGCTTTTGCCATCCTGCTCCTGCTCTGTCCTCTTGTCCCTTCCCACCTCTCTCCACATGCTCCTGGCCAGTCTCTCTCTCTCTCTCTCTCTCTCTCTCTCTCTCTCTCTCTCTCTCTCTCTGTCTGTCTTTCCCTGTCTCTTCTACCCTCTTGACTTCCTTCCCCATGCTCTGAATAAATTCTATGTTTTATACTATATGGGGGTGTGTGGTGTGGCTGGTCCCTCAGGCAGGGAGGAATACCTCAGCATTGGCTTGCAGAGGCACCTCTCCATAGAACAAACCCCCCTCTCTTTATCTTTTTATAAACATATCAAATAGAGTATTAGCATCCCCAAGGCTTATAATAAATACAGGCTGACACACATTTCAAGTGGCCATTTGTTTGTTGTATTTTATTTGAATTGAAAACTTCTTCCAAAAGGAAGCAACACATGGGATTGGGGTTAAAACAGGATAGTGACAGTCAATGAAAATAATTCTGGGAAGAGAGGCTCAAATGCTCAGTTCTGGATGATGCAGAGGTCGGGTGCCCAACCCATTAAGAAAATTAAAAAGCAGCATTGTTTTGAGAAGGAAGGAACCTTTGTTGGGGTCCACAGAAACTGGCGTCTTACCTCTGAGGGAGGTATGTTTATCTGTGGTTTTCAAATTCAATTTGCCAAATCAGAATTTGTGGCAAAAGTTAGTGATACTCAAGAATTGGCAAAGCTCACCAGCAGGGCTTAGTAAAACTCTGCTAAGTAAAATGTGATCTTTGAGTAAGAAGTCAGTAGCATGCTGAGTGTTTCTTAAGGAAAAAAAAATACAAATCATTAAGTGAACAGCAGCACACTGACATTGTCGAGGAAGATGGCATCCCAAGATAAGTCCCCACTGTGTGGCATCACTATAATATGTTATTGCCATAATAAACCAGCCACGAACAACTCACAAGCTGAACTGTGCAGGTCTGAAAATTAAAGGAAGGAAAGACTGTATGCACACTCAGCTGTATGGCTTGGGTGTGCAGAGACTTATGGACTAATTCTACAGTGAGGCTTAAGAGGCTGTCTCTGACTCTGTGGTCTGCTTTGGGTCCCTTTCCCCTAACTGGACAGCCTTGTAGCCTCAATAGAAGAAGACATGCCTAGTCCTACTATAACTTGATATGCCAAGGTGGGGTTGATATCCATGGAAGGTCTTCCCTTCTCTGAGGAGAAAGGGAGTGGGCACAGGAGGAGGAGTGCTGAGAGGGAGGGACTGGGAGGAGAGAGGGAAGGGTATCGGGATGTAAAGTTATTAATTAATTTATTATAAATGACAAAATAAATTGAAGCTCATCCAAGTGGTAACGGCACCAACTGTAGGGTCATCCATACATAACACTCTAACACTCAATATAAGAACAAAGTTGTTTATAATTAATTAACTAGTTAATTAATTTTCCCAGCAGGTGATCTAGTCAACTGTGGCAGTTACATCAACTTTTGAGGGAATGCAATTTTCTTTGAAGACATGACACCTTCACGCTCTTTTCCTACAATCCCAGCCAGTAGTGGGAATGTTGAGCCAAGCAAAAGCATGGTATCTAAGAAAGGATAAATAGTCCCCAGAAACGCATAGCTCAGTATCATTGTTTCCCTAAGTTTCTTCGTACATGTGCATCAAGGTTTTCAACAGAATTTACTCTTGACTTTAATTTTAATGTTAAAGTAAGAGCCTTTCCCGAGTTCTTGCTATTGCAGATCATTCATGTAGCTGGAGCCAGGAGATACAGAAGAAGCACCATGGGGAAACACCCACACGTGTAAGGAGTAATACACAGCAAAACACTGGGCAGTTGCAACCTGACTAGGACTACAGAAACACATTGTAGGGCAATTGCAGAAGTCTGTTAAAGGTCTGTTCTGAAGACTGGGCAAAGAGAAATTGCAGTTAAGCAGTAAGCTGTACAGAGGAGAAGACAGACATGTTTCCAGAGCTTTCAGAGGCCATTAAACGGACCAACTTACTGATGCAAAGGGACCATGAAAGATGGAGTCATGATCATACTTCTTTAATTATTTCACTCTAAGCACCAAAGCTGGCCACACATTCTATTGAAATAACCAAAAGGCTCCTACCAAAAAATCAGCATTGATTCACTTAGGTCAACCATAAAATTTCTGAGTAGTGTCATAGCAACCACACAGCCAACTATTTGGTGGATGCAGACTTTATGCCCAGAATTGGTCTCACACAGAATTCCCTCTTATTCCATACCCTATATAGTGCTTAAAAGTTACTACTCATTCAAGGTATAGACTTGTTTCATTTCCATAATGTTCTTTCCTATGTCCAGTGCCCCTGCATCAGCAGAAACTACAATATTTTCAAATTAGGATTCTACATTTTACCTAGACTGCACTCATTGCAGTCTAGTGAAACGCACATTTCCCCTCCCCGGTGAGAAGGAGATGAGTAAGTGTGGTACAGATGGCTACAGGTAACATGAATTAAAGAGCATAAGGCATGTGCTGGATCAAGTGCTTCCCGACAGAGTTGCTTCGTTTAAGCTCACAGCATCACTCTTGAAGGCAGAGGAAACTGGACTGTCAAAAGACTGAAGAACTCCCCTTGGGTTCCTGTAGTTAACAGATGATGGAGTGGAATTTTAAACACCACCTACAGCAACAAAATCTTTTAGGATTTCAATGAGTTGAGTCTCCCTATTTAATTTGCCTGTGCTCCTTTGCCTATAAAATATGGCAATGTTTTAAAGCAATGAAGGTGGAGCTCTGGGGTCACATTGTGCAGGTTCCTATGTCAACTCTACTCATCCAGATGTGTGACCTTGTCTATGATCAGAAATAGCCCCAAGCCCCTAGTATCTATAAAATAGAATAATACTAGTTGTGTGAACAACTTCCATGTAAGGATTAGAGGAGACTATGTCTGTAAAATGTTAATATAGAGCCTAATACAGAGTATACTCTTAATAGGAGCTGGTAACAAATTGAAAGAAGAGAAATTGAGAGGTGGATTTTTTTATGTATACCACTAATACACATGAACCCACACACATGAGAGGGGGGGAAGGAAGCAGGAGGGGGAGGGAGGGAACGGGAAAGAAAGAGACAGAGCTAGAGACAGAAGAGAGAGAGCGAGATCATTTACAGGTAAGATACCTACTCTATTCCCCAAGTTTTAGGTTTAAAAAGTGTTCATATGTAAGTGTGTATGTATGTGTGAGAGAGTATATCAGTGTATATGTGTATGTGAGCTGGTGGGTGTGTGAGCATGTGTGAGGGCTGATCCTCATGAGAATGACTGTGTGTACGTATGAGACCATGTGAATGTGTAAGACAGAGAGACTTTGTGTATGTAAGAAGGGAATTGTGCTTCAAAAATAGACATAAAAAGTGGTCTTTAGTAGGGTTTCTATGGCTCTGATGAAACCCCAGAAAAAAAAGCAACTTGTGGAAGAAATGGTTTGTTTCCCTCACATTTCCACGTTACTATTCATCGTCAAATGCAATCAGGACAGTAACTCAAGTAGGGCAAGAGTCTGGAGGCAGGAGCTGATATCGATGTCACGGAGGAGTGCTGCTTACTGGCCTGCTCGTATGTCTTCCTGTCTTGCTCAGTTGACTTTCTTACAGCACTTAAGACCAGCAGCCTAGGATAGCACCACCCACAGTGGGCTTGGTCCTTCCACATTAATCAGTAATTAAGAAATTGCTTGCCTATAGCCCAATCCTATGGTGGCATCTTCTCAGCTGAGGTCTGTCCTCTCAGATGATTACATCGTGTGCCCAGTGGACATCAGAACCACACAGGACAAAAGTCTTTGACTAAAATGAAGACAATGTGTTGTACCTGGGTCACCACACTCATTCTCATCACGATCAACTATAACATAAACCAAAATCATGGCAACTTATGGGTAGGATAGCACATCTAAAAGAAAGAAGCATGGCCTTCAGAAAGATGGCATATGTAGTTGATTCGAATACATTTCACCATTCAGTTCCATGCAGAAAACAGGCACCGGTCAACTGTAGCCTCGCTATTCCCCTCTGCTTCACTTCTTCCTCACTTTTTGTTAAATCACACTGTGCATTTTTTTTTACATGTTAACCATTTTATTTTAAAAGGCAGAATCATTTCCTCTCAATCCTAGTTTAAGGTGTGCAGAAAATCATAGAATAAAAATCCAGGAAGCCATATGTTTACGGGAGAAATGAATCAGCGTCGAGTATCTGGGAGCAGATGTTGATGTGGAAGCCAGAGAAATAGCGTTTACTTTACTCAAGACAGTCAAGTTCTTCGAGGCTGCTCTTCACTCCTAGAGTGAGGACAATCTCTAAAGCTGTTGCCTGTCTGTGGAATCAGTTCCCCTAACTTGGCTGTCTTCTCTGGCCACAGTGGGAGGAGAGGTGCCTAGCCCTGCAGAGACTAGATGGGGTAGGGCAGGGGAGATACAGTGGAAGGGGGCCTGGGGGGGAGTTCCAGTCTCTCAAAGGAGAAGAGGATTTGGGAGGGACTGTGGGAGGGGAGGACCACTGGGAGGAGGGACAGCAATCAGGATGTAAAGTGAATAAAAGAAGGCATATTGCATAGTGTCTGATTTAGGAGGACAAATTGCTTCTCTGTGTTCAGTATCCTCAAGGCCACTTCCTCTAAATGCCTACTTCCTTCTCTGTGTGCTTGTTCTCCCTAAAACCCTGCCAACTTGGAGGGCAGAAGAAAAGGATTCATTGGATCTGCTAATGATGCGATGGCCAAAGAAGAACTGTTTTCTGTTCCTGGTTTGGGCTTAAGGGTTTGTGTTGAACATCCCACTGTTGTCTTAGGCAGTAAAGTTATACCTTATGAAGAACTGATGTATTAGCCTTCAAACATGCAGACACAGCTCCTCCATGACTCAGTTTGCAAACTGAAAATGGGCACAGAATACGAACATAATGTTAAGCAGGAAACAGATTAAGAAAAAGCATCAAAAGCCAGGGGCAATGATGTAACTAGGTCGTATTCAGGATAAAAATAAAACACATCATAGTAAAGTCGTGGGATGCACAAAAGCCGTGCCATGAAACATCTGTCACTATAAAGACCTCCATTAAAAATAGGGGAGGGGTGAATAAACACCTCCCTTAAAAGAGGGGAGGGGCGAATAAACAACTCCCTTAAAAGAGGGGAGGGGGAGGGGTGAATAAACAACTCCATTAAAAATGGGTGAAGGGGGAGAGGTCCAAGAGCTCTGGGATGGGAGGGACCGGGAAGGGGGGGGCAACATTTGGAATGTAAATAAATAAAATAGTTTAATAAAAATGAGCTTCAATAACACTGTAGCTTTTCACATACAGGAACAAGAAAACAACAACAACAAAAAAAGGTCAAAGTCATCAGAAGAAGGGGGAAAAAGAAGTAGAAACATAAACAAACCAAATGCAGAATAAAGCACAACAGGATTAATAAACCTAAGATCCAATTCCTTAAAAAAAGACGAAGTTAGCAAAGTTTCACCTCCATGAAGGTTTTGAAGAAATTCCTGACTATGACTCAAAATGAAATATTATAACAGATATCACAGAAACAGGAACCATTGTGCACATTTACATACTAGCAAACTGGATCACCCAGATGAAATGAATGCATCCCTAAAAATACACGACAGACAAAGACTGAATCAAGGGGAAATTGAAAGCCCAAACAGACCACTGACAAGTAAGGAGCTTGAATTAGACAGTAATCAAAAACTCTGCCCATCTAGAAAAGCTTAGGGCCAGATGGCTTCAAGCAAGAGTCTAATGTTCAAAAAAGAATTGATAACAATCTTCTAGAATTATTTCAAGGAAATAGAAGAAACCAGTTCAAACCCATGTTGTGAGGCCAACATCTCTCCAAACAAAATCATCAGAAATCCTACAAACCACCCCACCTCCCACAGCCTATCATCTTGGGTGAATATGAATCTGAAAAACTAACAGACAAAAAACCAAAAAGCCAGGGAGCATAAAAAATTATATATGTTGAACAAGTTGGGCTCATTTGAGGGTTGAGAGAATGGTTTAGCACAAATATATAAATGATACAGACCACATTAACAGAAAAAGGGAAAACCATGAGGTCTTTTCAGTGAAGACAGGAAATGCAGATGCTGGAGAGATGGCTCAATGGTTAATGGCATTGACATCTCTGAGGGCCTGGCTCAATTTCCATCTCCTTGAACTCCAGTTCAAGAAGATCTGATGCCCTTTTCTGGCCACTATAGACACTGTGTGCACATAAGCACTGTGATGCACAAACAGAGAAGGAGAAAGCAATATAATTACATTATACTATCAACAATTAAAAGAAGTAATAAAAAATGTGGAGTGTGATAGGAAATGAAGGTACGCATAAGACATGTATGAGATACTCATGACTAACATCCCAATTCAGGACTGGAAGTTTCCCTCTAAGATCTGGTCCAAGAGAATAAAGTTTACTGATGCCATTCCTACTTCATATGGCATTAATTAGAAGACTAATAGGAATAATTACCTGCCCTTGACAATGATGTGCTCATATTAGGATGTGTGTGGACTGATAGTGTTAGTTCAGTTGTTCAATATATGTAACAACTTTTAAGGATCATTGTTTCTCCCTGAGGACTACACAGACATAGAAGAGGATGGGTAAAGAGGAGAGAGAGATTAAAATTAAACAAATCCAAGGAAACAAATCTATGTACAAAAGTCAGTCTACTTCTATAGCTAAATAAAAACTATTACTTCAAGGGCAGAGAATAGGGAGAGAACAAAGCTCCGGCATACTTTTAGTGGGACAGTAAAGGGTTACTACTGTTATGGGGAGCGGTAAAGAAGCCTCTCATAATTAAAAATGCAACTTCCTTATACAGCACTCTTCCTTCTAGGTACAAACTGAAAAGAAAGGAAATTAGCACGCCAGTGAAACCTGTGAACTGGTGTTCAATGCAGTATTATTCACAAAAGTTTAAATATGGAATCAACCTGTCAATGTTTAAATGAATAAAAAAGTGATATATATATATATATATTTATGTATATATCAGCAGCCTATCCAGAATTTTGAAAAGAAGGAAATTCACCCATTTATAAGGCCAAAGATGAACCTCATGAACATTATGTTAAGAATAATACTCCAGATATATGAAGATCAAAGGATACAGTTTATGTATGAGATCTTAAGAAGTCAAAGTCATAGGCACACAACTTGAATGGTTGTCATGAGTTGGTAGGAAGGGCAACATGCAGATTTTTGTCAAAGTGGACCAAGTTTCAAATGAAGTAACATGGACAAGTTCTGGCTTGGGGAGTATAATCTGCACGCACACTGCTTACAGCACTAACTACATTGTGCTCCTGAGATGCAGTGGATCTTGATGTACGGAGGATCAGGAGGGAGGGATGGGGCAGAGAAGGAAGAAAGGAGGAAGCCAGAGGCAGGGGTGGAGGGAGAAAGAATAAAAAAAGGAAGGCAGCTTAGTGAGGAGAAGAGCCACAGCTCGTATGGCATCAACAATGGCACTGCAAGGTTGGGTCTCTTGGACAAAGTTATTTCTCTCTCTACAGCACTAAGCAAACTTCAACTCTCAGGCTCATTGGGGAAAAGAAGTGAAAATAGGAAAGACGCTTATAAGCACCTAGTAGACAAACCAGAGGCTTTCTAAGGACAGAACATAATAAAAAAAACCCGGGATAATAAGGATCCTAAGTATATCTGTGACAGATGTTGTACAGACAAGGTTCATAAACACCCACAGGCATTTCTAGGGAGGGAAAACACTGTAATAGCTAGAAATACAAAATTTCCCCATGTGTTCCTCTATCAATGGAAAAGATCTGTTGGAAGGAGCCAGTATGTTTTAAAAGTCATATTTTGTACCATTGACTAATGCAAAAAAACAAAGTCTCATCTCACTTAGACTAATGGGCGTCACTTTAAAAATAAACATCACCTAAGACTGAACAGGATCCAACAGAATTTTGTTCTCTCAGTCACCCAAAATAGCACTGAGGTGAACATTTCTGTTAAACAAATGATCATGCAAAAAAAGCCCTTTCCTTGTTTATTTAAATAACAACATTTGCCCAAAAAATTGAGCAAGGTTCACTTATTCTGTGAGCTTCAGTAAAGTGGGGAGAAAGGGAGTTGAGGTTGTGTAAGTGAACCTTTGAGGGTCTAGAGAGTGGGACTGTGGGCAGTATGCTCCTAGGCCATGGAGGATGTCAAGGCTAGGGTAATGCCAGCTAGAACTTGTATCTCTTCCCCCTGTGCATGTTAGCAGAGAAAGAAGGTTCTGTACTTCAAACTGTGTTCATTTCTCATGATTTCACAATAAGATAATTGAAAACAGAGCTTAATAATGGACAAGTTATGGTTCTGTCTTTCTCGGCCTTCTGAATGAAAGGAGCTTGATTTTAACATTAACCAAAGATTTCTAGACTTCTCAGCAGCTCAGCTCCAAGGATAAATGGGGTGCTTTAAGGGTAAAGACTCTGAGAAGTACTCAAGGAATGTCCCATGGTTGATTTCAGAGGTGATAACATAAAACATTTCACAAACTTTATGTTCACAGTACCCACATAAATAGGGGCTAGATATCCCTTTTGAAAAGGCATATGGTGGGCTATGCAATAAAATATAAATATCCTAATTTTTTAAAAATATTGACAGTATCAACTACCAAGAACCTGTTTTTTATAAATATACTAATAGCCATCTGGTTTAGCTGTACAGTAAGTACTCTACGAACCCAAAGACCCCCACATAAAACCAGATACGTTAAAAGGAATAGAAGAGGAACTGGGGAAGAGCCTCAAACACACTGGCACAGGGGAAAATTTCCTGCCCAGAGCACCAATGGCTTATGCTCTAAAACCATGAAAGGACAAATGGGACCTCATAAAATTGCAAAGCTTCTGTAAGGCAAAAGACACTGTCAATAGGACAAAATGACAACCAACAGATTGGAAAAAGATCTTTACCAATACTACATCTGATAGAGGGCTAATACCTAATATATACAAAGAACTCAAGAAGTTAGACTCCAGAGAATCAAATAATTCTATTAAAAAGTGGGGTACAGAGCTAAACAAAGAATTCTCAACTGAGGAATACTGAATGGCTATGAAGCCCCTAAAGAAATGTTCAACATCCTTAGTCATCAGGGAAACACAAATCAAAACAACCCTGAGATTCCACCTCACACCAGTGAGAATGGCTCAGATCAAAAACTCCAGTGACAGCAGATGTTGGCAAGGATGTGGAGAACTAGGAACACGTCTCCATTGTTGGGTGGATTGCAAGCTGGTACAACCACTCTGGAAATCAGTCTGGTACTTTCTCAGAAAATTGGACATAGCACTTACTACCTGAAGAGCCAGCTACACCACTCCTGGGCATACACCCAATTGATGCTCCAACATGTAACAAGGACACATGTTCCACTATGTTCATAGCAGCCTTATTTATTATAGCCAGAAGCTGGAAAGAAGCCAGATGTCCTTCAATAGAGGAATGGATACAGAAAATGTGGTACATTTACCCAATGGAGCACTACTCAGCTATTAAAAACAATTATTACATGAAACCTTTAGGCAAATGAATGAAACTAGAAAATATTATCCTAAGTGAGGTAACCCAGTCACAAAAGAACACACCTGGTATGGACTCACTGATAAGTGGATATTAGCACCAAAGCTCAGGATACCCAAGAAGCAATTCACAGAACATATGAAGCTCAAGAAGAAGGAAGACCAAAATGTAGATGCTTCAGTCCTTCTTAGAAGGGAAAACAAAATACTCATGGGACAAAGTATAAGGACAAAGAGTGGAAGGACTGAAGAAAAGGATCATCCAGAGACTGCCCCACCTGGGGATCCATCCCATATACAGCCACCAAACCCAGTCACTATTGCTGATGCCAAGAAGCACTTGCTGACAGGAGCCTGATATGGATGTCTCCTGGGAGGCTCTGCCAGAGACTCTTAGATACAGATAAAGATGCTTGCAGCTAACCATCAGACTGAGCACAGGCACCTCAATGGAAAGGGTAGAGAAAGGACTGAAGGAGTTGAAGGGGTTTGTAACTCCAAAGGAAGAACAACAATATCTACCAACCAGGCCACCACCCCAAAAGTTCCCGGGGACTAAACCACCAACCAAAGAGTACATATGGCGGGACCCATGGCTCCAGCCACATATGTAGCAGAGGACAGCATTGTCTGGCATCAACAGGAGGAGAACCCGTTGGTCTTGTGAAGGGGAATGCCAGGGCATTGAGGTTGGAATGGGTAGGAAGGAATGGGAGCACCCTCATAGAAGCAAGGTGAGGGGGAGGGGCTGTGGAAGGGGGGAAAGGGAATAACATTTGAAATGTAAATACATAAAATATCCACTAAAAATAAAAAGAATATTCTTTCAAGGTGGCTAACTATTCTTCCTAGTTTTAAAAATAATCATTTTTTTATGTGTCCTGCATATATGTTTACCCATCCACTACACGTTTTCATGGTACAAGAGGACATCAGATCTTCTAAGACTGGAGTTACAAATGGTTGCAGGCCACCACGTGGGTATTGGGAATCAAACCCAGGTCTTTCGGGAGAGTAGCCAACATTCTTAACTGTTCAGTTATCTCTTTGGCTCCACTCTCCACATTTTTGACATTGGTAGGTCAGTTTAGTAGGATCCAGCTAATCCAGGCAGCCTTCTATTTGCTTAGGGACTGGGCCAGACGTGGGTGCATGAATAAATTAGAACAATAAAACTCGTAAAAAAATGTATTTGTCTTTGCAGAAAGGAATTCTCCATTTTCTATTATATCAATTAATAGACTTACAGTAATGCCTGTAGTTTCTACAGCTGTGTTATCATGGGGCAGTAAAGACAGACAGAAAAACTAAGGAATATCCTGACACAGGAAACCGACTTCCTCTTGATATTTTGAGTCTGTAGACAAGTTATGCCTGAGGTCATCTTTTCCTTGGACTTCAGAAATAGAAAACTAGTACTTTCACTTCCAGCTCAAGTGTTTGTGGGCTGGATCCTTTCTCATCTATTCATGGTCATCTAACTGCCCAAGAAATTCCATGCAAAAGAGTCAGGAACATTAACTTTCAAAATTGCTTTGAATTATGAAGATGAGTTATTTTGATAGCGATTAATGCTTAGCTGACTTCCATGCTCTATGAATTGCATATGCAAGGAAATGGAAAGAGCTCATTTCAGAACATGCATGCACATGCAGCCACACACACACATGCACACACACACACACACACACACACACACACACACACACACACACACACACACACACACACACAAGAATCAAATCAAACCCAGGTCCTCTGGAAGAATAGCCAATACTCTTAACTGCCTAGTTATCTCTTCAGCTCCACTCAGTTTTGACATTGGTAGATCAGTTTATATATACATATATATATATATTCCTGATATATATATATTCTTCATATTCCTGATATATATATATATATATTATATATATAATTTATATGAAAATAAGCATAACAGCCCAGACTGAAAATGTGAGCTTTATTTTGCATTGCTTCTATATTGGTTTAACTCATGTGAAGGCTGACAGGGAATTAGTGATACATGCATGATGATTTCTGCAGTAATTGTTAGCACTATGAGGTAAAGCTAAAAGCTGGATATAACCCAAATACGCAACAAAAGGAAAACGGAAATGAACTGTCACACTCTCAGAGTACAGCGCTAGTTATTCACCATAGACATATCTACATACACCCGAAGACACAGGTGAAAAACAGCAGACACAAAGGCAGTCAGTCCTTCCATACCCGCACTACTCCATTTACTGTGCATGAAATTCTAGGGTAGGAGACACACACGTAGATGTCTATAGAAGCTCGAAGGTGATTGCCTAAGCAGGGCTGTTTGAGTTTAAAATATCATAAAGAAACTTCTTTGGAATAATAGAAATATTCTACAACTAGTTATGGCTTTTCAGGTATAAAAGTGATAAAAAGGAGAAATTTGTACATTTGCAGACTTACCATTCAGTTTTAAATAAAATTAAGTCTCTCTGTAAGACCTTAGGGGGTCCACACTCGTTTTATTTTGGGGGAATAATTCACAACAATGGAATGGAATGACTTTGGTACAAAGCCTTGGGAAATAGCATGCAGCTTTGACACTTTTGTATGCATAGGTTTGTGTACATGTTCATGTGCAGGGGGTGTACAGGTATACACTTACATATATGTAAATCTGTGTGGAGGTCCAAGGACCAAATGTCATCCCTCCAATGGGATCGACCCTGCTTCCAAATGTCTCTCACTGGCCTGGAGTTTGTCAAGTTACTTAAGCTCCTTGATCAGTGAACCCAAAAGTCTGCCTTTCTCTGCCTCTCTAGTAAGTTCCTGCCATGAAGACAGGCGATTTTAGTGTGGGCTCTGGGGCTTCAACTTAGTCTCTTGTGTTTGTAAGTCAAACACTTTACTGACGAGTCCCTATGCTTTGTTCCCCAGATTTTTTTTCTTTGATTCAAGGGTTCTATTAGAAAAGCTGCCTAGGACTCCATCTCCGATGGGTGGATCAGTAGCCTCTGTTATCTACAGCCCAAACAGCACAGAAGCTGGGAATAATGGGGCATGTCTGCTTAGCAGTGTGAATATCTCTGAGCCAGCTCCCTAGGGTGTAATGTCCATGGTATCAGCAATACTGATTGCTCAGCACCAGAATTACCAGCAGACACAGCTTTGGGACAATTAATGGTTATGGCAGTGGAAGAGATGTGGGTGGCCCCCATTATGAGTTTTCACAGTGAGAACTCACCTCACTATTTGGTAGACTAAAAGAACATAAAGGGGTGTTTAGTAATGCAGTTGAAATACAAGTTACAGCCTTCCAGAAAAAAGTCAGGGAGACTCTAAAGGGAAATGAAAGTCCTAAAGTAGTTGATAGAAGTGAGAGCTATGGAAATCCCACTGGCAGACCATCTATCTCCAGGGCTCCACTTTTACTGCTGTGACATTGCATATGGAGACACAGGTTTTATTCATTCCTATTGAGCCAATATCTTTTTACAAAAGCTTTTAGAATTGACTGAATTTTATGTTTCATGGGTGTTTTATCTACATGTATGTCTGTGAACCATGTGCATGGTACCAGTGGAGGTCAGAAGAGGACACTGAATCCTCTGGAGCTAGAGTTAGGAATAGCTGTGAGCCATCACGTAGGTTTGGGGAATTGAACATGGGTCCTCTACAAAAAGCAGCAGCTGCTTTTTTACCACAGAGCCATTTGCTATCTCTCTCTCCTCTCTCTCTCTCTCTCTCCTCTCTCTCTCTCTCTCTCTCTCTCTCTCTCCTCTCTCCCCCCATCATTACAACAGTTTTCAAAGTTTAACATTCACAGAATCACCCAGAGGATTTAGTCCTCAATACTAAGTTATAGTTTATCATTTTGCAAGCTTCAAGTAGGTCTTAGAAGTTTTCATTTTTATTCAAGAAAATGTTTAGACTGCTGGTACACATACAAGATTTCGAGAATATTCACATATTCCTAACTGGATTAAGCAAACATTTCTTTATGAGTAATGGAAAGAAAGTTAGTAAAGTTATTACGGTCTAGGGTCTCCTGCTATGTTCCAGGTCCAGGATTACTCTCTCTTTTCCTTCATTCTAACAATAATCCCATGCGATCATATTTTTTTTCCTCCAACCTGTAGATAAAGCAAGACTGGTTCACACACAGTTGTACTACTAGCTAGTACTACAACTAACTAGTGCTACAACTAGCCAGAGATTAAGAAACAAATATTATGCCTAGTTTTCTAGTCCATAACTTTCACACTCTACTGCAAGGAAAAGACCATCAGAAGCTGGGGAAATAGCTGAGTCAGTAACATATTGGCTAGGTTAAGCCTACGGATACAAGTTCTATTCAGTCCATAGATACATTATAGACAATAGCTTGTGCTTGAGAGTCTCAGCACTGGGGAATTGGAGACAGACTGATCTCCAGAGCTCTCTGCACAACCAACCTGGCCAAAAACCAATCTGACTGCTGAGGAATAGCGCACATGCGCACAGAGGGGGGGTGGAGGGAGAAAGGGGGAGAGGGAGAGGGAGAGAGAGAAAAGTATACACTAATATGGACACATACATACATAAAGTAAAAGAATGAGCAGCCTTGTCTAGTCCCTGATTTTAGTGGGATTGCTTCAAGGTTTTCTCCATTTAGTTTAATGTTAGCTACTGGTTTGCTGTATATGGCTTTTACTATGTTTAGGTATGGTTTTGAATTCCTGATCTTTCCAGGACTTTTATCATGAATGGGTGTTGAATTTTGTAAAATGCTTTCTCTGCATCCAATGAAATGATCATGTGGTTTTTCCTTTGAGTTTGTTTGATAGTGGATTATGTTGATGGATTTTCATATATTGAACCATTTCTGCATCCCTGGGATGAAGCCTACTTGATCATGATGGATGGTCCTTTTGATGTGTTCTTGGATTCAGTTTGCAAGAATTTTACTGAGTATTTTTGCTACGGTATTCATAAGGGAAATTGGTCTGAAGTTCTCCTTCTTTGTCGGGTCTTTGTGTGGTTTAGGTATAAGCATAATTGTGGCTTCATAGAAGGCTGTCCACTCTTTCCCTACTTATTCAATATAGTACTCAAAGTCCTAGCCAGGGCAACCAGACAACTAAAGAGGTCAAGGGGATGCAAATTGGAAAGGAAGAGGTCAAAATATCAGTATTTGCAGATGATATGATAGTATAGTTAAGTGACCCCAAAAGTTCCCACAGAGAACTACTAAACCTGATAAACACCTTCAGCAAAGTGGCTGTGTATAAAATTAACTCAAACAAATCAGTAGCCTTCCTCTACTCAAAGGATAAACAGGCTGACAAAGAAATTAGGGAAATTACACCTTCATGATAGTCCAAATAATATAAAATACCTTGGTGTAACTCTAACCAAGCAAGTGAAAATCTGTATGACAAGAATTTCAAGTCTCTGAAGAAAGAAATTCAAGATTTCAGAATATGGAAAGACCTCCCACGCTCATGGATTAACAGGATTAACATAGTTAAAAATGGCCATTTTGTCAAAAGCAATCTACAGATTCAATGCAATAACTATCAAAATTCCAACTCAATTCTTCATAGAGTTAGAAAGAGCAATTTGAAAATTCATTTGGAATAACAAAAACCCCAGGATAGCGAAAACTATATTCAACAATAAAAGAACTTCTGGGAGGATCACCATCCCTGACCTTAAAGCAGTATTACAGAGCAAAAGTGATAAAAACTGTATGGTATTGGTACAGAGACAGGCAAATAGATCAGTGGAATAGAAATGAAGACTCAGAAATGAACCCACACACCTATGGTCACTTAACCTTTGACAAAGGAACTAAAACCATCCAATGCAAAAACAGACAGCATTTTCAACAAATGGTGCTGGTTCAACTGGAGGCCACCATGTAGAAGAATGCAAATTGACCCATTCTTATTGCCCTGTACAAAGCTTAAGTCCAGGTGGATCAAGGACCTCTACATCAAACCAGATACACTCAAACTAATGCAAGAAAAAGTGGGGAAGAGTCTCAATCACATGGGCACTGGGAAAATTTCTTGAACAAAACACCAATGGCTTATGCTCTAAGATCAAGAATGGACAAATGGGACCTCATAAAACTGCAAAGCCTCTGTAAGGCAAAGGACACTGTCATTAGGTAAAAACAGCAACCAACAGATTGGGGAAAGATCTTTACCAATCTTATATTTGATAGAGGGCTAATATCCAAAATATACAAAGAACTCAAGAAGTTAGATTCCAGAGAGCCAAATAACCTTATTAAAAATGGGGTACAGAGCTAAACAAAGAATTCTCAGCTGAGGAATATTCAATGACTGAGAAACACCTAAAGAAATGTTCAATGTCCTTTGTCATCTGGGAAACGCATATAAAAATAACCCTGAGATTCCACCTCACACCATTCAGAATGGTTAAGAACAAGAACTCAGATGACAACAGATGCTGCCCAGGATGTGGAGAAAGAGGAACACTCCTCCATTATTGGTGGTATTGTAAACTGGTACACTCTGGAGATCAGTCTGGAGGTTCCTCAGAAAACTGGACATTGCACTACCTGAGGACCCAGCTATACCTCTCCTGGGCATATACCCAAAAGATGCCCCAACATACAACAAAGGCACATACTCCACTATGTTCATAGCAGCCTTATTTATAATAGCCAGAAGCCGGAAAGAACCCAGATGGCCTTCAACAGACGAACATCTACACAATTGAATATTACTCAGCTATCAAAAACAATGACTTCATGAAATTCATAGGCAAATGGATTGAACTAGAAAATATCATCCTGAGTGAGGTAACCCAATCACAGAAAAACATACATGGTATGCACTCACTGATAAGTGGATATTAGCCTAAAACTCAAATTACCTAAGATACAATCCACAGACCACATGAAGCTCAAGAAGAAGGATGACCAAAGTGCAGATGCTTTACTCCTTCTTGATAGAGGGGACAAAAATATTCATAGGAGGAGATATGAAGGCAAAGTTTGGAGCAGAGACTAAAGGAACAGCCATTCTCGGCCTTCCCCACATAGGTATACAGCACAGCCCATATATATCTCCACCAAAACTTGATAAGATTGATATAAAGAGCCGGATACAGATGTCTCCTGAGAGACACAGCCCGAGCATATCAAATACAGAGGTGAATGCTAGCAGCAAACCATTGAACTGGGAATGGGACCCTTGTTGGAGGAATTAGAGAAAGGTTTGAAAGAGCTGAAGGGGCTTGCAACCCCATAAGAACAACAATGCCAACCAACTAGAGCTCCCAGGGACTAAACCGTCACCCAAAGACTATACATGGACTGAGGACCCATGTCTCCAGCTGCATATATAGCAGAGAATGGTCTTGTTGGGCACCAAAGGATAGAGAAGCCCTTTGGTCCTGCCAAGGTTGGACCCCCCAGTGCACAGGAATGTCGGGGGGCCGGAAGGGAGGTGGATGGGGAGGAGAACACCCTTACAGAAGAAGGGGGTGGGAGGGGATAGGGGGCTTGTGAACAGCAAACTGGGAAAGGGAATAACATTTGAAATGGAAATAAAAATATATCCAATAAAATTTTTAAAAAAGGAAAAAAAGAAAAAGAAAAAGAAAGAAAAGTTAGGCAAACAGACATCACATTAGGAATCAGCAGCCAGTACACCATAGAAAAGATGGAGAAAGTTATAAACTATCCTGTGTACTCTCTGATACTTGCTCTCATAGAGTCCAGAACTTACATTTCCATGTCTTCTGTATAAATTCACATCCAATGGCAGCAAGACTGACCCAGCAGCATCTAGATGATGCCGAGATTGACAGTGGGCATCATTCATCAGTCTTTAGGCTGGTGGGAATACTTGGAATTCTTCTTCATGTGGCTCTCTCTGGACAGTGGTGACAACCTGTGACCATTGCTTGTTTTCTTTTTAATAATTTTCTGACTTCTGGAAGTTGGGCCACACCAGTAACCGAATCACATCATCTGGTGTTTCTGTGAACTCCTTGGTATCTACACTTCCCAAAGCCAATAACCAGGTTCTGCCCCTATATTAATCTTGTATCAGTGGACAGTAGCAACTTATTAGAAGTCTGATCTTGATCTCTGTGTGTTTTAAAGAGTATCTATTTCAAAGACTGACTGGGAAAAGGGATAAGTCACAGCTTTGCTTCCAAGGTAAAAGGAAACCTGGAGATGCCCAAAGTTTTGCTCCCCAAATATGGTTTGAAGATGCTATTGGGCTTTCTAAATAAACAATGGCCATGAGATGATTACTCTTAGAATGGGACTTGGGATATTTAGGTAAAGGTGAAGAAGTATGAATCATGCAAGGAGTAACTTAGGTGATTTCTAATAGGTTAAAAATAATGACTTGCCTAATTTGAACAGAGATGTGCCTTAAGGTGAAAAGGAGACAAAGGGAAAAGTAGAAACAGTTGCAGTGATCACTGTGAGTTTTTATCTGTTCTGAAACTTCTCTGTAAGCATCAGTGATAGCTGAAGAGAGGCAACAAGATACAGCATCAGAAATGGCAGCCATAATAGCTACAATAGCAATCCCACCAAGAACTGGGAGCATCCAAAATCCATGGTAACAGAAAAGGGTCCCTGGTGTAAGGAAAAAGCCAGTGATATCCAGCAGTTTTGATGGACAACAGTTAGAAGGCTGGATTTGCTTGAGAGCTTGCTAAGAGACACTTGCTAAGAGACACCAAGTTCTGAGTGGCTCTGAACTGGATAAGTATGCTTCATCTTAACATTTAATTAAAAGTTAGTTCTCTACCAGAAGTTTCTCTATTTATAAACATTTTTGTATTCTTCCACTCCCCTATAGGGAAAGGATTCTAATAATGGGACTTCATTTTATGCTCAGAGGACACTGTTAAATCAGGGAGTTTTTATATACAGAACTATGCAGAATCTATAAACAACCCCCCCCCAAATTATATTTCATTTACAACTCTACTTTTAAATAAGCTAGTATTTAAAAATCACACAAATATATAAGATTGGTGGAATAATTACAGAAACATTTGTCATTCCCTTTCTTCCTTTCCTTTGCAACCTATGGGATATATTGCCACTCTAGTCCAGTTGAGTTCATTGAGATCCATAAGCAGTTAGTTGTAGTCACATAGCCTTCCAGCTAAATATAAAATAGGTTTCATTTCTTACTCATGCAGAATCCTCTTGAACTATTATCATGATCAACACCCTTGAATGATGAGAAAATTGATAACTGGAGCTCCATGGAGACCCTGAAGATCCAAGTTCTTTAAATCTGCACTGAAAATGAATCCACCTTTCACATCTCCTTTCAAGGAGCAGAATTAGAACCTGAACGACTCATCCAAATGAATAAAACCAGCCTACAGTGGCATCCACACCTATTTCTGCAGCCCTTGGCATTTATTAACATATTACTCAGTCATGTGTGCACTTCCTCTTTAAAGTTTTAATAAAAAAATTTAAAATCTTCACACACGCAAATATTACACTGTAGCTTCGCTATATCGCCTCCCAGAGAGCACACCCATCTGATTATATATAAGCCTTATAAAAAAAACATCCTCTGGCAGTCTGACTGGAATTCTATTACAAATGAAATTAAAAATAACAGATGAAGAATAACAAATCAACATATGCTATTTTAATTATCTGCAAGTGTAAAACATGCAGAATCCGGAACTCTGGTGTATGCTACATTGTTTCCTTCTACATCAGAAAGACTGATGAGTAAGGCTTGACGCTAAAGACATCATCCAGCCTGGTTCCTTCATGCTATGTGAGTACAGCTTGAATCTTGGAGGTGATTTAATTCAGTGATTATGATAAAATAAATAAAAAAGTACATAATAAAATCCCTTGGCTTAATCACTGAGAAGAATCATGGTTTAGGCACATCCAGCCTGTGGCCAGTGGGCTGCATGGTGGCTAGGACTGACTGTGAAAGTTGCCCAATATAAAATTGTCAACCTCCTGAAAACACTACGAGACTCTTCACATGGTATTTTTCTTTATCGTGTCTGTGCAGTTCTTCAGCATATACTTTGTAGATGACAACACCGTGCCACAATGTCACAAGGTTTTAGACACATCTGATAGCATCTAAGACTGCTGTCCCTTCTTCTCATGCCAGTCTTTGTCTGAAATGTTTTCCCAGAAAGACTTTCTGGACTTTGCTCACCAAGACAGTGCTGTCCAGGAAATTCCTCTTGGATTTATCTTAAACGGCCATTCCCTGTTGTTTTGCTTGCTTCTTAACCATAGCCTCTCCATCTCTGACTTCCTCTAGAATTTATACTCTAAAAATATGCAAGCATAAATATATTTGCAAGCAGGTTCCTCGTCCGAATTGTCAGTGATTCTCTCCCTGGCTCATGCAGTGGATGGAGATGCCCAGTACACTGTAGCAACTGTCAGTGGGGAAACATTACAGAACCATGGTTCCTCCTTTGCACAGAGACATCTTTCCAGAGACCTCACATATTTTCTGGAGCCAAATCAGGAATCTCAGGTTAGAGACATCAAAATGAACACATATACACCTTTAGCCCTAGTGACTACTCTATAAATGTGAGTGAATGAATGAATTCTGGATACCACTCTAGACTGTGCAGTACCATATCAATATGTACATTATGCTACCCACATATTAATAAAATTCCAAACTGTAAGTTTTGGGGTTAACAGGTTGGAAACATGTCTTCCTTTTTTCGAAAGATATTGGATCCCCTACATTTCTAAACCCAAGTCTTTTCCATAGCATTCTAAAGACAAATATGTAGCACTCCCTTCATTTCTCATATCTGCATTTTGACCTTGTGTTGTTCAATTGTCTCAGTCATCTCCAGTGAGCATAATTGTTTAGAAAGAGAAAATCTAGAATTATGTTCGCCATAGAATAATCTTATCAACATTCTACCAGGATTATGAAGACCTTAGTCTGCCCACTTCATAGGTAAACTGCATCATCGGTATTGTGGAGGTTTGAATATGCTTGACCCAGGGGAAGTGGCACTATTAGGGTGTATGGTCATATTGGAGGAAGTGTAGCCTTGTTAGAGAAAATGTGACACTGTAGAAGTGGGGCTTTGAGGTCCAGATCCGTCCTAGCTGCCTGCAGAAGACAGTTTCCTCCTGGCTGCCTTCAGAGCAAGATATAGAACTCTCAGCTCCTTTTCCAGTATCATGTCTACCTGTGTGCTGCCAAGCTTTTTGCCATAATGATAAGGAACTGAACCTCTGAAACTGTAAGCTAGCCCCAATTAAATGTTTGCCTTTACTAAGAGTTGCCTTAGTTGTGGTGTCTCTTCACAGGAATGGAAACCCTAAGTAGACAGGTGTGCATGCATAGAGAAAAACAGTATGTAGAAGGTTCAGCGCTGTACACAGTTTGAGATATTCCAGGGAGCCTTGGAACACACCTTTTGTAGATGATGGTGATTATAGTAGTTATTCTAAGGATTAAAGGTGGGACAGATATGCCTGTGCTATTTCTCCTGAGCCAAGCATTAAAAAGAACAATCAGTTCTCACCTCCACCAGTGGGTCTCTCTAGGGTAATGAACAACAAAACTGGATGTGGGAAGACAAACAGATTAAGGGAGTGAAGGAGGTAGATGATAGGAGCTGTTGGCCACCTAGAGAATTCTTGTCCTCCCACTGTTTGAAAATATAGCCTAGGTCTGTGCTTTAGTGCCACTTTCTGAGATGACTTTCCTACCTACATCAGATCTGAAACAACTATGGCCATGGCCACCTCCCCTTTCCAGATCCTTCCCTTTAGTTTTATAGCTAACAATACTTTTTTAATTTACTACATTATTTATATTTCCTCCTACTGGGTTTTCCTGACCATAAATAAACTCCACAAGGCACCTTTGTCTCAGACCCCACTGCAACTACTAGAAAAAAAATGTACCTTTGTCCTAACTGTGTTCAGCCCTGACCCCTCCTTTACCAGGGAAACTCCATTGGGCACATCTGTTGGGTAGAAGATCCCATTATTTCTGTGGATGGGCAGCTACACCAGCTCTCGGCCTCTATCTACAGCTTACTGACCTGAGCCACTCATGGCTCACGGAAACAAGCAACATTCAGAGACAAGTCAAAGAGGGAAAAATGTGAGAAGGCTAGGAAATATAATACAGAGAAAAGTCACATGGAATATGACTCTCTTTCTCCCTCTTAGAATTCCCTGACCACCTGCAGTTGGTTGCACCTGTGCTCTGTTGCACCTGTGCTCTGTTGCACCTGTGCTCTGTTGCACCTGCACTCTGTTGCACTTGTGCTTTGTTGCACCTGTGTTCTGCTGCACCTGTGCTCTGCTACATCTGCATAGCTACAGCCACTCCAAGCAAGCTAGGGGCTGAAGAGCTCTTTCCACGCTGGGTAGTGATCTGTCGCCTTAGAAAGAAGGCACCTCTCCAAATGTCTGAATGAGCCATGCATGGAATGAGTACTCTTGGGGATAGTCTCAGCTTTGCTTTTCACCAAAAGAAAGAAAAAGAATAAGAAGAGGGACATAATACTAATTCTGCTTCTTTTTGTGTTAAAACACTTACACTTTCTAAATATACGTAAATACTTATTAAAAGAACATGTCACTCAACTAGAAGCCCATTGTTCTGTGCAGTAGAAACTTAGTAAAGCTTTGATTAAGGATTAAACTCCCTCTACAACAACAAGTCCCACCATTTTGGAGTCACACCAGAACACAATGTAACATATTTTGCCTGCCTCAGAAATCCCACTGCAAATCTTCAAATATAAAATATATTAAAAGGGGATTCTTTAAAAATGCCTTCTTCTATAAGCATGGCCCTGTCTCATGAACTCTGGACCAAGGCATAAAACCTGTCTTACGGTTAGGATTGCCATGATCAAACAGAGTGACTGAAAGGAACTGGAGGGAAGAAAATCAAGGCAGAAACTCAAACAAGGCAGGGACCTGGATATAGGAACCTGGAGGCAGGAACCTGGAGGCACAAACTGTTACAGAGGCCATGGAAGGGTGTTGCCTACTAGCCTGCTCCTCATGGCTTGCTCAGCCTGCCTTTTTATAGAATCCCAGACCACCAGTCCAGAGATGGCTCCACCCACAATATGCTGGGCCCTTCCCCATCAATCACCAATTAAGAAAATGCACTACGGGCTTGTCTAAGAGTCTAAGAGTCTAAGAGTCTATGGAGGCCCAGTCTCAATCAACGTTACCTTCTCTCAGACGACACTGTTTTGTGTCAAACTGACCTAAAACCTGCCTGCATGGAACCCCTGCGGTTCAGTTATAGAACTGTTGCAACAGAAATAAAACCAGGATTAGCATTTTTTTGCTTCTGAGTAGATAATAAAAAACCTCAGCCTTAAAAACAAACAAATGAATAAAAGGCGGGGAAGCATTATGCTTAGTTTTCTTTTTCCAGGATGTGTGTTCAAACAGGTCTCAAAACCAAATGCTACCAAGTATTGAAGGAATTGTTTTGAGATGCATTTACAAAATGCAACAGAGCGATTGGAATACTATATGAGCCACAAAAGACAGAACACTCAGACCTGCATTTTAGTTCTAGCTGCTTTAAGTACTAGTTTTGTGTCCCTGGGCTAATTACTTACCCTCTCTGAGCCTGGGCGTCTCAGCATGTACTGGTGGAGCTAATGAGGCCTCCACGACATTGTTGCAGAACTAACTCATCTAGGATCTGACAGGCATGAAATACTTGTTCCCTTTTCTTGTGTGTGCATTTAGAGTGTTTTTTTTTGTTTGTTTGTTTGTTTGTTTGTTTTGATAGAATTACTTGCTTTAGAAAAAAAACCATGTAGATTCCCATGGTTTTGTGTGGTTTGATTTTGTAGCTCTTGATTTAATGTAGATGGGTTAGAAAAGGTCTCCTTGTTTCTTGTTGCCTGCCATAGATTTTACAGGTGTTTTATTTCTAAACCCTTCACATTATAGTCCAGTGTGATGGCTAAATTTCTTCACGTCCCAATAATTTTATATCAGTGTGCATGTGTCTGGCATAGCTATATTTAAAAACACATTATGCACGAAAATGTGATTGTAAACTGGGTTGTTGGTTATCAAGAATTCAGTTCTTTTAGTGAATGGATTGCTCGAAAACAGTTAGATTCAGATAGGATGTGAAAATGCCACTAAACATATGTTTCAGCATGTATCAGCAATGAATTGGGCTTTGACCTAAGTTTGGAGTCTTGACTATACACACGCCACAATGTTCCATGGGGAAGTGCCAATTGTGAATCATGCATACAATTTTGTTTAACTGGCTCAGTAGAGAAAACATCTTAAAATATTTAAGTTATTACAGCTAACCTAACACATAATATTTGTACACATGAATGTCATCCAGAACTTTCAAAGTTCTCCATGTCTTCAGTTGTAATTTTTTTTCAAGGAGTTGGTCCTCACCTGAACCGCCCAACTGCCTACACACCCCTTCAGACTTCTCAAACTACTTAATTCTATTTTGTCAACCCATCTGCTTCGAACCTCCTGGCTACTGATCTCCATTAGGCAGGCAAAGAAGGCAAAGGAATCCAAAGAAAGCCCTGTGGCAGCCAACAGCTCTGAGACTATTGTGCAAGTTTTACTCACTTCAAAATACTACTTCATGCTTACTGAAGAGATCTAGAATTGTAGGCAATCTAACAGACAGGAGACTAATACGTCCATACTGGGGCCATGCAGGCCAAATGGTATGATTTTGAGTCATCATGTCTAAGAAAACTCTCGATTTGTTTTGCTTTGTTTTTATGTTTATTTTGTTTTGTTTTCATTTATTTGCAGAGACAACATGAATTTATTTATTGTATTATAGCTGGACAGAAAATAAAGGCAGAACTTCATGACTCAAAAAGTTTAGTTAACCAAATAGGTACCAGACAACTCACTTTTCCTATCATTGGTAAAACAAATCACACACACACACACACACACACACACACACACACACACACACACACACACACAATCCTGTCTTCCTCATTAAGGCATGTGCTTATTAAATTTTCTACCCCGTTGAGGATAATCCCCATGTAGACCCTGTTCATGGAGATGGAAACCTAGAAAGTAGCCTGTCTTCTTTTCCTCTTCATACAATACCAAAGCATGGTGGGTTTGCAGCTTCACGTCAGTTCCTGTGGGCCTCTAGTTCAAAGTGTCGCCATTCCATCACTCCACACCCCATTTAACAACATTGAGAAGAGTGTCCCTCAGCCAGCTGCATGTTAGAAGTCTAGGGAGATTTTTTAAAAACCCTAATGCTTGCACATCATCCTAAGAAACTTTGATTTAATTAGTCTGTGAAGGGATCCGTCATGGGTAGTGCTAAAAATGTCTCACAGGCAATTCTAATGAGCAGAGATTCATACTTTAGAAGCTATTCACCCCTCACCATGGTGTCGGAATTTATACCTGATCAGAAAGACCTCTCACAGTTTGGTCCATAGCGTTTTTTTTGTTTTTGTTTTTTTTTTAGCTCTGCCCGTGCTTCCCATCTCCCATCCCATGCTGACAGGATATCAGACTGTTTAATGCCTGTGGCTTAGCTCATTTTGCTCTTCTTTTAATGCCTTCCTAGGTTTCATTTCCTCCACCTATCATATTCACCCTCCCCCACCCCCCACTTCGTTCATCACCAATTGCTTTTCCTTACCAAAGGACTCCTCAGTGTTATCCCAACCAGACCACCATAGGGACACTCTCTTTGGTATCAACAACAATCTCTTTGTTGGAAAGTTTACTTTTGGATGCATAGTGGCTCTATATTTCTTGTCCAGCTTTTGACATAGTAGTTTATTTGCCTGTGTAAATGTTTATATGGGCATATAAAAGTGAACTATAATCTTAAATGAATTTTACTTAGAAATAAGAGCATTTGCATCTCTTTAATGATTTATAATATTTTTCACACTTTTCTGCAACTGAATCTTTCTTACTTTGTGGGTTCCTTTCAAATCCAGCTTTACTCCCTATCACTAGATAAGAGAGGAAGAAGAATAGAGGGGAGAAATAGAGAGAGATCCCTGAATCTATTTCTTTCCTTTTGTTTCTTCTTTGAGTATGAGTACTAACAAACTGCAAACAACCCCCCGCCCCAATGACCAAAAACCACTAAACCAGAGTACCAGGGCCCTACCATGCATATGCCTTCTGAAAAGTTCTCAGAAATTCAAATGTCACACAATTGCAGGAACTATCTGCAGCTGACAAAGCCATGCCTCTGCTAGAGCATGAGGCAAATCATATTCATCTCCTGTTGTAGTAGCCATCAGACGCCCACACCTGCGATTAAAGCAAAAACACATTCTTATAATAATTCTATGGTTTTAAAAAAAAATAACCAAAATTCCAGAACTGCCACTACACTTTTCAAATTCAGTCCACAGGCTTCTAACTTACACTTTGTACCACACTACAAGGAGATGCAATGACTAGTGATAGACTTTTTTTCCCGAAAGCGAAATTACAAATTTCCTCACTTCATTATTTTCCATTTAAGTTTTATAGAAAAAAGACATAAATAGCATATACTAGAGGCATAAGAATAATTCCACAGCCTGACTCTCTTTTTACGTTATAAGCTGCCCAATGCCAAAGTATGAGGCATAAGAAGTTGAGAAAGATGACAGTAGACAGTAACGATGACCTCATAGCATGGGAACCAAATACCTGACTCAGTCTTGACAAATGCGGCCCTCAGAAGAGAGAGGATGCTCTGAACATTATTTTGTCATTTGCACTGCTGGTTCTACTTTCCTTCCCAGGATGCGTCCTGTAGAACTGAATTTCAAGTTGTCTTTCAGAAAGACTAAGCCATGTATTCATGGATTTTTGAGGCTGATCAGTGACAAGATACAGTGTCATTCAACAGCAGGAAAACAGGACTAGATGTCTTTGGCTGAAAACAGCCACTCCAGTGATACAGGGAGGAGGATCCCACTGTTAGGGTTTCACTTATGTAGCCTAGACAGTTGCCCATCAAATGCTTGTGCTCGCCTTTCCAAAGAGAACCATACTACTAAGAAAACTGCAATTAGAAAGCACAAATTGTGAGTTTAACGAATGTTACCCTTTAACTTGACCCACAGTAAGTTTTGCCATATAAAATGTCCACGGTCATTTCCCTTTTAATCACTAGGAGTGGATTTCTCATATCCTTAAGATGAGAATTTGAGGGGGCATTAGGCACTGTGTAGACAAGAGCTGTTGTGTTATCTGTCCAAACGCTCAATACTCACCCACAGCATTAAGCATTACCCCCTTGGGTTTATTTCTGGTTATAGATGTCTGTGCTGCTCTGCATGGTGAAACTGTTATCTGGGAATCTCAGAGAGAAAAAGCAGAATGTTTCAAACATCATTAGAACATTAAATTACTGCTTTTTTCTTCTTAATTTTCATTCCATGGCAGATTTTCAGTTTCGTGCAACAAAATTGAAAAGAACCCCAAATCAAAGGAAAATGGTACTTCAGTAGACATGAAAGTTTTGAGGTGGTGTGATACCCATTAATAAGTTCTCAGAAGTCCACGGGATGGAAAGAAGGTGAGAGCAGCAGTAGTTCTCAGGGGCAACTGGGGTGTATTGTCACTGAAAGTGGTGATTACTTTGAGGTAGTCGTTTCAAAGCAAACTTACAAAGTTAAAAGTAGCAAATACTGTCACTGCAGTATCAACAGCGAGGGAAAAAAGAAGGATAAGACACTTGAAGAGTTGAAGGATATTGAATATTATCCAAGCACTTGATTGGAGGAAGACATTGATCCAGACTTTAGATGTGTGGCATTATATTTAAAACTCTAAAGAAATCTAGAAATAAAATGATCTTGTGGATAGACATGAATGCTGACCTTTGGAGATTGGTGTGTATTTCACCTGTGGAAAAGAAGGAAGGACTGAGATGCAGGGCAGGCTGTAAACATGCTCGTGTGCCCTGTGCTTTTATGTTCAGGATTCAAATGCCTGAAGGATAAGGTGGGTATTTTGGGATAGTTAATTGTCAACTTGATTGGGTTGAGAAGTTATACAGGAATCATTAAACACACCTTCTCCTCTGTGATGGCATCGTCACAAAGACAATGCAGTCTCCAATCCAATAAGCAGATTACCCCATAGTGGATGTATACTATGATGGCATTACTGGGAGATGGTAAAAGGTAGGAGGTGGAACCTGTGAGAGTATTAAGTAACCGAGGACATAGTCTTAGGAGCTCTATCTCTCCTCCATCTTGCTTGTGTTCTTCCCTTCTGCTCTTTGCACTCCATAGTGAGAAAACGTCCATACCCTCAAAGTCATGACACTTCTGAAAACCTGAGCCAAAATGAAAACTTCCTTTCTTTTCATTGTTTCTTTCCTTGGGTATCTTGGTCACGTTAATGAGAAACGTAACTGACAGTAGCAAGTGAAGCAGACCAGTGGGTAAGCTGTGTCACCATCCTAGTTAAGGTGTATTGCTGTAAAGAGACACCATGACCATGGCAACTCATTAAAGGAAAGCATTTAATTGGGGTTAGCTTACAGTTCAGGCACACAGGGTGCTGGAGGAGGAGCTGAGAGTTCTACATCTGCAGGCAGCAGAGGTGACACTCACACTGGGCCTAGCTTGAGCATATGGACCTCAAAGCCCACCTGCATAGTGACACTTTCTCCAACAAAGCCACACCTATTCCAACAAGGCCACACCTCCTAACAGTGGCACTCCCTGGGGGTCAAGCATTCAAACACATGAAGCTGTGGAGGCCATTCCTATTCAAACCACAACAGGGTCTGTGACTCACCCTATTGAGGGGATCCAGAACTCCTTATTCAGCCAGCTCTTCTCAATTCAGGAAGGTGAGCCTGGAGCTTCACCCCTACTCTCACCCCCATACCAAGGATTTTGAAGACGAATACCTGGGTTTCTGCTTTGTCGAATTGGGAATTAGTTGCATGTAACCAACTGTTCAGACAGCACATTTTGGGGTTTCAGGAGGTCTCATGGTGACCGTTTGAAGCTTCTGAGTTAATAGTGACTGATGTCCTCATCAGCAGAAAAGAAAGCAACTGTCCCAGGCAACACTTACTCGAACTCCAAACTCCTTATGTTAACTGAGACTCCAAGCCCATTAGAACAGAGGCAATGCAGCTTGACGTTTGTAAATAGAAAAGGTGAGTGGCAACTATAAACTTTCTGCCTCATCATGCTAACACTGCAGAATAACTTTTGAACAAGAGAGCTCAGTGGAGACTATGGTGAACCACAGGTTCCCCCACTCAAGTCATGAACAGATCAGTATTCTTTCAGAGTCCAGCCTAGAGCAAAATCAGGGCTTCTGGTTCATGGTCAGATGGACCCGATTTAGTCTGCTATGCTTGGTAGAAGAAAGAGATTATCCCCACAGAGACACTGGAAACAATTTCATCTAATTAAAACACGGATCACCCACACAGAAGCTGCCAGGGTTGAGGCAGATTACTTGGCCCACGCTATTCCAGATGTGCACTCAGCTGGGAACACAAAGCAAAAGCACATGATTATTAGTTCTTTTTACTCCGTTTCCCTTTCTAGCAATTCTGATTTTGAGGACTTTTATTCACACCCCTAGAGTTCAGAAGAGCCTATGGCTCGTGCAGACCATTCTGGAGAAGCACGGAGAACAGCTGAGTTGAAGATGTGAACTTTCCCCATCATAATAGAACATAGGTTTAATATCCTTGAAAATAACTGCTGTCCATATGTAGGAGCCTGACTCAAAGTTAACCACTACTGGCAAATTCTGTGTGTTGGTGACGTATCATATATCTATACCATTCCTACTATACACGCATCTCATTTTACAAGCTAAAAGAATGTTCCACAAAGTTAGCCACGGAGATTCTCTGTAAGCAAGCTCAATTTCCCATGGACTTCATTACACAATTACAGCTTTGTATCCATGGTGCAGGGATGAGGGGTAGAGGGGGAACCAGGCTAATGAAACTAAATACTTGTGACAAGCAAAACTAAAAATTATAAATGATAACCAAGCTCATATGAATTGCAAAAAATATCAAATTTCCTCTTGAATGAGAAAAAGATTTTCCTATTCTCCCTCAACTCTGTAATCTTAAATAGGTGCTTTTCATACCATATACATTCTTAAAGTATGCCAGCTGCCTCCATCTCTGTGGAACAGAATCAGGGATGCAGGAGACCTGAGTCCTCAGCTCATTATTCATTAAGCCCTAGCCATTTGTTCAATGCCTTTAAATGAAACAGGATTGAGAATGAAGACCCCTGAAATCTTTGTAAAACCAATAATTCATTTCCAGGCAGTTCAATCTGCTTTTTCTTCCTATCCAAATGTTTTGTGACATCTAGTGAGACTAACACAATGTTCCCTTGTTCTTAGCTTTCTGTCATGGTTTGAATCTGCTTGGCCCAGGAAGTGGCATTATTTGCAGGTGTCCCGTGGGTCCTGTTGGAGGTAGTGTGTCACTGTGGGTGTGGGCTTCAAGACCCTTGTCCTAGCTTCCTGGAAGCCAGTCTTCTCCAAGCAACTTTCAGATAGGACTCTCAGCCCCTCTGCGCCATGCCTGCCTGGATGCTGCCAAGCTTCCACCTTCATGATAATGGACTGAAGCTCTGAACCTGTAAGGCACCCCAATTAAATGTTGTCCTTAGAAGTGTTGTTTTGGTCACGATGTCTGTTCACAGCAGTAAAATCCTGACTCAGATACTTTCTCACCTAGAATTCTTAATATTTCCCTTCAAGAGTGATGACTCCCAATTTACTATCTCATGAACTTTAGGAAGTAGAAACCAACAGAGCAGACAAGATGGCAGAACTACAGAACAACTACTATGCAGTCTGGCATAGAAGGGAGACCTACGACAGTTTGCTCTAAATAAGGAAATCACTGAATAGTGAGTAATAGTCAGAAGGAACATTTCAATGGCGAGGATGAACCTCTGAGAACCACTTCTGGTTTGCAACCTGGTGGGATTTCAAGAAGCAAACTCATTATATGATCTAACACAAAATCTCTCCAGCCTGTGTAATGACACTGAGCAGTATCATTTTTTGGTCAGATTAACTTTTTAGAAGGATGTATATTTATTTGGAAGGTATTTGAAAATCATGTCCAAGAATTTACATGAAACAAAATCAAAATACCATAAAATATTTAAAAAAATATCAACAAAAAGGATCATTATATTTTGGGGGAAGATAATCACCATTTAAATTTTACTATTCTAAGTTTACAATTGAGCCAGCAATTAATCGATATTTTAACCAGTCTTCAATATTTTAACCATGATTTTCTACAACTTAAATCTAGGAGTGGTGTCAGTACTGGGAAATCAGTCTCCTAGTTTCTAGCTGTGAGTTATAAAGTAAACACAATATTTGTAGGGAATAGAGAACCTTGATAGCATGATCTGAGCTTCTCTGAGGATGTAGGCAATGGTTGTAGGATAGGCAAGAGTTTGACCCTGTTTCCCTCAAGTGGGGAGCAACATCCATAGTTTCCTATGTGTTCTCAAGTGAAACATTGACAAGTTCTTATCCTAGCCATGCATGAAAATGTTGCATTTTTCTTTAAATTATCCTTCTTGCTTCTAAAGCATTACATATGGGTCCCTATATGGCAAAGTATAAAACTACTAAATGGAAATAAATTTGTTTAAATAACAATGGTCCAGGTATAAGAATGCATGCTCCAGAAATATTTGAAAGTATTTGAAAATCATGTCCAAGAAATGTAAAAGGAATTTACATGAAATAAAATCAAAATACCATAAAATATTTTAAAAAAATCAACAAAAAGGATCATTATATTTTGGGGGAAGATAATCACCATTTAAATTTTACTACTCTAAGTTTCTGAACACTGAAAATCAGAGTATTGAAAATATAGGATAAAGTTATACCTATATAAACAACAAACAATATAAGCTATGTTTTAAAGAGGATAATCTTTAGCATGAGAAAATATCTATGATGTAGTATTTGCAAAACAATCAAGTCACAAAGCAGGATACACTGTAGGGCAATAGACTCCAGGGTGCCGAGTGCTCCCTTTGCTGGTAAAATGATATGTCTTTATGCTCCTTTTGTAGGTAAGACATTTTCCCAGTTTTAAAAAATAAAACATTTTCATTGAAAAAAATGTAATTAATATGAACAGTTTCATTAAAGAGGCAAGAATTAGTAAGTTCATCATGAGTAACAGTGGAACAACTTGTCCACAGTACTGTTACAACACAAGCAATCTTGGGGAAAAGCAACCATTCTTGAGTCCTCAACAGTCCTTTTAGGCAATGTTGCCACTACTTCTCATGCCACCCTAGAAAGGGCATTGTTATTATTATTATTATTATTATTATTATTATTATTATTATTATTGCTGATATTAATATTCCTATATATCTGTAAACCAGATCCTCTCAAAGAATCCAGCAAATATTGGCCCATAAGATTTTTAGATCTGAAGGACTTGAAGTCATTCAGTGTGAGAAATAAAGGTACCCTCAGAAAAGTTCCCTAAAGAAAGATTCAGGAGGTATTCCTTATAAACTGTAATAGGATATGGATGATAAAACTCACAGAACCATAATATATGACTGCTCCATATACATCTTCATATGCTGACTTCTTGGGCATTATGAAAGCATGTTAATTTACAGAAAGCCCTGGATTAGTTATTTTTCCTTTTTTGAAAAATACTACTTTAATAGGTAACAACATTCTTTTTAACTCGAGAAGCAGTAGTTGTCCAAAACTCCATGTGCTCCAGAAAAAAAAGTCCCACTGATTCTAAAATCGTCCTCTTACGAATGAAGAGTCCATTAAGGAAAACCTACCACCTGTCTCTCACAAATGACCGGTAGCTCCCTAAAGTAACTGTTCTGTCCAATGCAGATGTGACTCACCACTCTGGGTTCTTGACTTTTCTCATCTGCTTCAGCAGCTACGTAACGAGCCGTGCCTCTCTGGTCTGTCAGTAGTCCTTTCAATCCATTCCCCAGGGCCGCCAGATAAACTATTCTACAATAGAACTCAGCTATGTCACCCTGCTTGTCAGCCGCTTAATGGCTCTCTGTTTTCTATTAAACAAAACTGAAGTTTCAGAGCAAGACAGATGGGGCCAACAGGGCCACCATTTCCAGCCTGTCACACACAGCATTGCTCTAATTCTGGCACATGTGGGGGTCCCTGGGCCAGCAGCAGCAGCAGCACCTGGGAACTCATTAAGAATTGGAATTCTCTGAGTGGGAAAAACAAACAAATGAGTGTGTTTGCGTGTGGAGGGGAATTATAGAAAAGCTCAAGCATCACATAGAAAGGCATAGGCAGTCACACACACAGGAATCCCTTAAAGACACAAAATTGGAAACTATAATACATAAGCAACAGGTGTGTAGGGTTAAAAAATATGCCCATCCAAAGCATTGGGACAAAAATATCCTCCCAAGACAACACTGAGTTCATTTCGTGTTGGTCATCTATGGTTGGGCGTGGGGCCTGCCCTTCACTGTAGTTTGTATGCCAAGAGGGACTCCATTGAAGACAACCAATTGTTTTCGTTGCAAGAGGTTATCAATTAGAGATAGCTTTTAGATTAGGGATAGGAGCAGGTGTCTACTTCCGTTCTCTGGGCTGGGGATACCATCTGGCTTAGCCCTGTACAGGCCTGCGCACGATGCCACACAGTCTGAGTTGATATGTGCGTCAGTTCTGCTAGTCTAGAAGGTCTTGTTTTCTTGAGAATCCTCTACTCACTCTTGCCATTCACAAAGGGCTTCTTCAGTGTTTCCTGAGCCCAGAGGGTAGGGATTTGATACTGATATACCATTTAGGACTGTGTGTTCTAAGGTCTCTCATTCTGTCGGTTCTCTAGTGAGAGAGAGAGAGAGAGAGAGAGAGAGAGAGAGAGAGAGAGAGAGAGAGAGAGAGAAGAGAGCACAGAAAAGTGTGCATTTGGCATTTGGGTGGGTGGGGAGGAACTGGGAGAAGTCGAGGGAGGAGAAGCCATCTTCAGAACATATTGTATGAGCAAAGCTTTCAATAAAAATAACTTTCAAATTCTCTGAGGACACAGGCTGCTGAGCCCAAACCTCTAGGAAGTAACACCTAGAAAGCAGTGGTATTAATCAGCCTCCAAAATGATTATGATGTGTGATTAAATTTGAGAATGTTCATTAGATTGCTATCCCTTAAACACAACCCATAGGGTCAAGTTAATACCTTCCCTGGCTGTTCATTCCCCAGCTAGGCTTCCAGGTGGTTGGAAATTAATGATCATTTTATGCTGCACCTACTCTCAACCCAATTTTCTCTAGTTTCCAAAGCTAGAGGTGACCACCTTGTTCTCTGATAAATCACTGTATCAGGGGCGCTTAAACAATTTCTTTTCAAATAAGTTATTTGTGTGTTCACTATGTCCTCTGATAGAGTGTAAGCCTTGAGAACTATGTCATTTCCCCAAACTACAGGGCCATTTGGAAAGCACAACGGAGTCCAGGCGTTTGTTGAACAACTAATGATTAGCATTCAGCTCTGGCAGATTACGCAGGACAATATATACGGCACCTAGGGAAGCATGGATGTCAAAGAAGCAAGGAGTCGTTGATTTTTTTAGTATATGTCCAAATATTTATTATTGCTTCTTGGGCCAGTAGGATGCTCTATGAGTAAAGGTGCTTGTACCACAAACTTGGTGACCTGGATTGCAGCTATGGAACTCACAAGTAAATGAAGGGAACCCACTCCAGGAAGTTGTACCCCATACTTGGTGACCTGGGTTGCAGCCATGGTCAGGTAGATGAAGAGATCTGCTTTCACGAAGTTGTCCTCTGAGCTCTCTTCACATGTGCAAGTGGCACGTGTGCACTATACATACGTCACATACACACACAGCAATAAATATGTAAAATCGCCCAGTGTAAATGTGAGATTTAGGTTTTATTAGAAGTTTTCTATTTTATCTGGCAATTCTATCATACCAATGTTACTCTGTCTTTATTTAGATTTAGTTTCTGAGAAATTTAATTAAGTATGCAGAAAGATACTATACACTCAAAGAAATGTTTTTCTTTGGACCATCACTTGGAAAACACAAATATTGAAATATCACAGGCATATTTGTATTTTTATAATTCCACTAAAATGTTCTTACTATTTTACAAGAAAACCAGCCTGGTTACCTGAAAATTCTGTGATTAAAATATTAATATAGACAAACTGATATTAACAAGATATCTATTTTCACAGTTTAAGTTAATGCAGACTCCTGTACTAGTTTAATCTTTTAAAGAGTAAAGGTAGAGTACCTCCCATCAGTTAAAGCTTTTTAAAAAATAGTCTTACAGATTAACAGGGTAATTCTCAAATAAGTTAATATATGTTCAATGGAGCCATCTGGATTAAATATATAACCTCAATGGTAGTGTAGTAGAGAGAATAGTAAAGATATATGTCAAGTCTGATTCTCTCTGATTTTCTTGAATGTCCCATTTCCTTATCAACTGCTTTCTCAAGATTCCAAACTGACATTTCGTGTACCCATGCCACCAAATACTAACTCTAAGAGATAAAAATCATATTGCTATGGTTTCTCCTCAGAGACTTTTACAGATGGCAAAATACAGAAGTCATGGCTCAGCCATTAACCTGTGCCTCATTTTCCACCTAACAGAGGATATTCCATGTTTATAGGCCATACTGTATTTTTAAGTATACATATACTGTTACGTGTGTGTGTGTGTGTGTGTGTGTGTCCAATTTGTATCCCTTTGATCTCCTTTTGTTGTCTGATTACTCTGTAGGACTTTGAGTACTATATTGAATAGGTAGGGAGAAAGTGGGCAGCCTTGTCTAGTCCCTGATTTTAGTGGGATTGCTTCAAGTTTCTCTCCATTTAGTTTGATGTTGGCTGCTGGCTTGCTGTATATTGCTTTTACTATGTTTAGGTATGGGCCTTGAATTCCTGATCTTTCCAAGACTTTTATCATGAAGGGGTGTTGAATTTTGTCAAATGCTTTCTCAGCATCTAATGAGATGATCATGTGGCTTTTTTCTTAGAGTGTGTATATATAGTGGATTTTGTTGATATGTTTCAGTATATTGAACCATCCCTGTATCCCTGGGATGAAGCCTACTTGATCATGATGGATGGTCATTATGATGTGTTCTTAGATTTGGTTTGCGAAAATTTTATTGAGTATTTTTGCATTGATATTCATAAGGGAAATTGGTCTGAAATTCTTTCTTTGTTGGGTCTTTGTGTGGTGGACCAAGGACCTCCAAATAAAACCAGATACACTTAAACTAATAGAAGCAAAAGTGGGGAAGAGCCTCAAACACATCAACACTGGGGAAAATTTCCTGAACAGAATATCAATGGTTTATGCTCTAAGATCAAGAATTGACAAATGGGACTTCATAAAATTGCAAAGCTTCTATAAGGCAAAGGACACTGCCATTAGGACAAAACAGCAACCCACAGATTAGGAAAAGATCTTTACCAATCCTACATCCAATAGAGAGCTAATATCCAATACATAAAAAGAACTCAAGAAGTTAGACTCCAGAAAATCAAATAAACCTATTAAAAATAGGGTACAGAGCATGGAATTCTCAACTGAGGAATATGGAATGGCCGAGAAGCACCAAAAGAAATGTACAAAGTCCTTAGTCATCAGGGAAATGCAAATCAAAACAACCTTGAGATTCTACCTCACACCAGGCAGAATGGCTAATCAGGTGACAACAGATGCTGGTGAAGATGTGGAGAAAGAGGAGCACTCCTCCATTGTTGGTGAGATTGCAAGCTAGTACAACCACTCTGGAAACCAGTCTGGAGTTTCCTCAGAAAATTGGACATTGAACTACCTGAGGACCCAGCTAGACCTCTCCTGGGTTTATACTCAAATGATGCAACAACATATAACAAGGGTACATACTCCACTATGTTCATAGTAACTTTATTTATAATAGCCAGAAGCTGGAAAGACCCATATGCCCTTCAACAGAGGAATGGATACAGAAAATATGGTACAATTACACAGTGGAGGACTACTCAGCTAGAAAAAACAATGACTTCTTGAAATTCATAGGCAAATCAATGGTACTAGAAGATATCATCCTGAGTGAGGTAACCCAATCACAAAAAAACACACATGGTATGCACTCACTGATAAGTGGATATTAGCTCAAAAGCTCAGATTACAATCCAAAGACTATATGAAGCTCTAGAAGAGGGATGACTGAAGTGCAGATGCTTCATTCCTTCTTAGAAGGGGAACAAAATATTCATAGGAGGAAATATGGAGATAAAATTTTGAGCAAAGACTGAAGGAAGGGCCATCCAGAGGCTGCCCCACCTGAGGATCCAACCCATATACATAAAACCACCAAACCCACACAATATTGCTGATGTTAAGAAGTGCATGCTGACAGGAGCCTGATATAGTTGTCTCCTGAGAGGCTCAGCTATAGCATGACAAATACAGAAGCAAATGCTCTTAGCCAACCTTTGAACTGAGAATGGGCTCCCCATTAGAGGAGTTAGAGAAAGGATTGAAGGAGCTGAAGGGATTTGCAACCCCATAAGAACAACAATACCGACCAACCAGAGATTTTAGGGACTAAACCACCATCCAGAGAGTACACATAGACAGACTCATGGCTCCAGCTGCATATGTAGCAGAGGATGACCTTGTTGGGCACCAATGGAGGAGAAGCCCTTGGTCCTGCCAAGGCTGGACCCCAGTATAGGGGAATGTCAGGGCAGGGAGGGAGGCGGGAAGGTGTAGGTGGATAGGTGGGGAAACACCCTCATAGAAGAAAGGGGAAGGGGGACAGGATGACAGGATATGGGGTTTATGAATGAGAAACCAGGAAAGGGGATAACATTTTAAATGTAAATAAATAAAAAATATCCAATAAAAAAGATAAAAGAAACAGGCTTACCCAGAACATGCTATAAAATAAGTGAAATCCGAGAAGCCCCAATTAGAGTGAATAGTACTGGGTCATTTTCTACTTCATGATAGTTAAAATTCCTAAAAGGTATACAATTAACTGTCATCTTAATCCAGCCTTTGAGTATGTTAATGGATAATGAAGTGATGATATTGAGATACACCATGTTCATGGCAGTTCAGCCCTTCATGTTGCCTTTCCTATGCTCACGTTTGGGAACAGAGTGGAGGCAGAAGATGAATGGTTCCAGCCATTGACAATATTATTTCCTTAAGGATGAAGATTGTATGAAAATAGATTTTATTTTAGGGCATTTTGAATTTAGAAACTGATTGCCTAGGATGTTTCTATGTTAGCTTAGCATTCAAGTCTTTGAGATTGTTCAAGCTCACTGGTCCAAATGGTGAGTTACCAGGAACTACTGGGGTCTTTCAGAATAATGGAGAATAGATGTGGCAGTCTAAGAAGAAATTTAAATTCACAGTACCTAAGGGATTTCAGCATCCTGTACATCCTTCAACTCTGCAAAAATATTTAAGAAAGTTACTCTGTGATGGATATTATGAGCTTCAGAATTCATCCTTTCATAAATCAGCAGACATTTAAAATAAAGATGCCTCCTTTCCCTATATCAATTGCCTATGCTAATGAAATCACTTCAGTCCACATTTCCCATAAAAGCTTTGTAGGCACAGGAACTCCTGAGTAGGGCAGAGTTGATCTGGCCAGTGAGATTGCTTAGTGCATTAAGGTATATAATGCAGCGTTAGCACATGAGTTCCATTCCCTCTGGAGACTCACATGGTGAAAAGAGAGAGCTGATTCCTACAAGTTGTCCTGTGACTGCCACACATGTGCCTTAGCATATGTATACCCCTCACACAAAACAAACAAATACTTGACTAAAAAGTTAGGAAGATAAAAGACGAAATACTCTTGGATTGCATGCACGCATTCATTATTGTTTGAATGCAACATTCCATGAAAAAGAAACAAATCAGCAAGATGTATGAGATTTTTAAAGGCTTACCAAAAGAATGAATATTGGAAACAACATAGGGGCTGGGAACCTGAATTTTCTGGACAAGATTGAGGACCACAGTTCGATCCCATTCACCCACATAAAAAGTTCACTGTGGTAGGAGGGCTTGTAATTCCAATGCTGGTTGAGAAGGCGGAGACAGGAGGCTCTTTAGAGTTTACTGACCCTTGTCTCAAAAAATGTCAGTCTACTTGACTAGCTTGGTGGGTAAAAGTGTTTATTACTGAGACAGATGCCCTAAGTGTAAGCCCCAGGACTTGAACAATGGAAGGAGAGAAAAAGACTCCGGCAAGTTGTCTTCTGACCTACAGACAGACAAACAGACAGACAAAGAAAGAGACAGGGGACAGGCGTGAGGAAAATCAAATTAAGAATTTGAAAACCAAAGAAGGTAGATAGATCCAGATGAACAGCACCTCAGCATCACCTTTCTACACACACACACACACACACACACACACACACACACACACACACACACACACACACACACACACACACACACACACACACACACACACACACACACACACACACACACACACACCATGCATTCATACATTCAGGGGCACAAAAGCAATTTTGTCAAGATTTGAGATTCTAATTAAACACTTCAGTAAGTCTGTTTCCAAATACTCATTTTAGACTTAAATTTAAAAGACTATTGGCAGATATTAATGTTTTTTTTGCACTGCCTAGGGAGTCCTTAGACTTCTGTTTCCTAACACAGCAGGAAGATCCTAGCCTGCAAAATACAGGCAAGCATTTACCTTTTCTAAAACTACATAAATTCTTTCTCTAAAGATTTAAACAATCACACCGTATAGAACTAAAGCTAGGGTCAAATGAAACAACTTCTATGTCTTAAAAAATATTGGGCAAAGGAGTTCCACCTGTGGGGACTCAACAATATGGTCATCTGAACAAGAACATAACAAAGACATTACCAGGTCATACACCAAAAGGGTGGCTGAGCTCACATAAGCCCTTAGCCCTTGATGAAGAGCTACAGGTAGTTAATGGTTGCTCTGTGTGTGTGTGTGTGTGTGTGTGTGTGTGTGTGTGTGTGTGTGTGTGTGTGTGTGTGTGTGTGTGTGTGTGTGTGTGTGTGTAAAACAATGAAATCGAGCCCAATAATTTGAAACTGGGTGGGAAACTCACAAGAGGTGTTAGGAGAAAAGAGGGGGTTGAAATGATATAAACACTGTATCTATTATGAAATTCTCAAAAATTTACATTTATTTTACCATTTTATTTATCCATGTGCTTTCTGTGCACATATGTATGTGTACCAGGTGCATGCCTGCTTCCCATAGAGTTCAGAAGAAAATGTTGGATCCCCTGGTATTCAGATGACTGTGAGCCTCCATGTAGATACTAAGAATGGAATCCGGTCTTCTGGAAAAGCAACACGTGTTTTTAACCATTAGCTTGACTCTCCAGACCCAGAGTAAAAGTTAATTAAAGACATATATGGACACAAAACCTTTGACTGTATTGAATACACACACAAACATAGGATTTCTAGAACCCTAAATAAATCAAGGAGTATTGTATAGAATCAATAAAACTTAGTTTCTTTGATGATCTCCTGATGTAATCTCATAAACTTCCAGTGAATATGGTAGAGAATGACATTTTACACTGAGAATCTGAAACTATCATAAGAGAGGCTTAATTGTCACAGCTATAAATAAGTTCATACACCTACACAGTGAACAGTTGGCTGGCACACATTTGCTCTTTCAGACAATGCAATAGCAGTTTTTGGAACCCTACTAGCACAAAGGTGGAGACTTCCTACTATGGAAACACTGAGAGCTTTTAGAGAAGACATACATCTCCTGTGATGTACAGGCTTAAATTTCCAGGAGAGCAGAGTTTCTCCCTTTGCAATGACAATTTTTGAGGGAAGCAATCTTTTACTCACATGAGTCTTTGCTTATGGTGACAGTGTTAAGGAGTAGAGTTGCTCAAGTTAAGGCCTTGTGCTGTTATTTCATAGAGATGCAAATAGGAAGGACGGGTAGGGATATAAGGATGCTTTCTTTCCATATGAAAAGAGTTGGTTCCTCTTTGCAGATCCTTGGCTTCATACTACTTGGCTTCGCCATGTTCTCGAACACTCCCAACTCCCTTTATGTAAGTTTTCGTCTGTTTCTGGGGCTACAGTAGGGTCTGAACCATTGAGGCCTCATTTAATTACCCACAAATCCAAATCAAAAGTGACAGCTGCCCTGATACTCTAAACTAGGCCCAGGCCAATTAATGAACTGCAAAGGTCAAAGCTTATCACCAGTTATTAAAGGAGCAGGTTAAAAATAAACTAGCCATGGAGAGAAAAGCGAAGCCTAAAATCTTAGGATGTGAAAAGCATTGCACATGAAGGCTATCAATTCAATTTAGGAGAATATAGAAATGGACGTGGATTCTCCAGCATTAGTCAGAGAAATGATAAACTGGAATATAGAAAATTTCTGTGATATAGTTTTAGCCAGGACAGAGTGTGTCCCTTTGGAATGAAAGCATGATTTCAAATACTGTACTATTGACCTTTGTTTGGACCAAAAATAATTACATCTCGAATTCCTCAACAATAATATGACTGAGTTGTTGGAATGTGATACAGTGACAAAACCATTAAAGGAATATATGACCATAGAAACCAGTAGGCAAGGTTTGGTCCTTTTTACTTTTTCTCCAGGGATAAAGGCAGTTCCCAAAGCAACACTTTGCCAAGGATTTCCATCTGACATGAATGGCGTTCACTAGGGCAGGAGCCAGCAGACTGATGGTTAAGATGTAGAAGCAGAAACTGATCCAGTTAAGGAGAACAGATCACATACATGTAAGATATGAAAGAATAAAGGGAACTATGAAAGGAGGAAGAAGTCTAAAGGGAAAAGGATGGGTGACTGGGTGTCCATCATGAAAGAGCTAGGAGATATCTGAAGACAGGAATGAGACCTGCAAAAGGAAGAGGAGCCATTAGAAGCCAGGTCAAACTACAGTTATATGTAGGTGCGAAAATGCCACATTGCTCTGAATTAACAACATGAGAAAAGAACAAAAATAGAGAAACTCTTCACTATTTATGAGAGACTTTCCATTGCAAACAACGGATAGGTTGAGCTAAGTTAGAGGATGAAGAGATTCAAGAGCGAGGGAGCAGCTGGGGCTGCTGCTTCCATCGGGCAGAACTACCAAAGCACACACCCAGCATAATTAATAAAAGTATCTGAGGAAGGTATCATGGGACACTAAGCTTTATGCCAAGGAGTGGCTGGTGAATGGCTTGCAAATCACATGTTATCTATATGTGTGGAACCAATATGTTATGTTTTAAGTGGACTTATTCTGTACCAATAGAAGAATTGGGATATTTATCAATAATGATAATAATAATTAATAATAATTTTATTTTCTTTCAAAAAATTCAACCCAGAATGTTCTGACAGTGTTGACTAATATCTTCTGAATGCGGTGACTTTATGGAGCCGACTAGCAACTCTTGCCTTTACAGAGAATCTGTGGCAGCCTCCTCCACCTTCATTCACACACTTTCTGTATGAGGTCCCACAGACATTTTAATATTCAACCTTGCCTTAGGGGACGGTGAGAATTAAAAGGAATTACCGAAATTATTGTGTTTTTCCAAGTAGTCAAACACTATGTTTCTGAAACATTCTTTGCGTTGGACCAAACAAAGGAAACAAATCTTGGTCTCCCCTCAGCATGAATACTCGATTTAGACAAGATGAACAGTAGTCCTGAGAAATTTTCTTGATTCTATACATGATAGATTTATTTTAACTGCCAAACTCTATCCACTGCCTGAAATTCTAACTATTTGAGCTCATATTTGGCAAAAAAAAAATTATAGTGCAAGTTTGAGATATGTACTTTTTCCTGGCAATTATTTCACAATATGCTAAACAGAATCGATGTAGAGAAAGGCAGACATTTGCTTTTGGCTCTGGGAATATCTTAGAATTTAGCAGTGTTGCAATCCACAATTTTCCAGATTTAATTTAACAAACCTTAAAAAAAAGTCTTAATCTTTGTCTGTGAAATCTGATGATCCATTGAAAACAATATTAAAACCTTGGCTAGGGAAGAGAGTATCACAATAATGACCTGCTCAGCCATTTCAGGATACTGTGCCTTTGTATTTAATAACACATGTTTTGGGGAGCCCAAAAGAAAGTGCTTTATCGTTTCTCTTTGCAATAGCTTGGGAAATGTTCCAATCCCTTAAAAATTTGCTGAGGAATACTTGCCATATCGTGCTTACATATGCTTGTTTTAGTTATGACATATTTTATAAACTTGAGAGTTTTAAAGAACAAATAGCATCGATTTTATCAACCACGAAAGCAGGCTTAAAATGCATTGACTTGTTCAGTGGTGTAATTGCTAGAACTTTCACTCTAAATACTCTCCCTTAAAAATGAAATCAAATTGAGTTTTGGATGGCTAAGCATCATCTAAACCATTTTCAAAATGTATATAATTTATTGGTCACAAAAAGTTTTAGGTCTTAGTCAGTTAAGGATCTTCACAACACACTGGTTTTTGGATATGGTGTTTGCTCTCAATCCCCAGTCATCATCATGAGAAGAACAGAGCCCTGATGGTTGAACCCCGGGCAGTGACATTCCCTGCAGAGATGGACATAGAGCAGAAGATTGGAGCAATACTTTCCAGCACATGCAATTTTTATGGACACGTTTTTCTAAAGCACCATAATTTCCAGCCATTGCTCCTGCTCTGAAAAGTACCATATATACCAAGATTGATATTAGCATGCATTCCTGAGGAATAATTATTATAACCCCAAGGATGGAGAACTTCTGAATGCTTATAGTACAGCATGAAAACAAAAGCCCATAGGACAGTCAAATATACACACCAACGAGTCTTCCAAATGAAGGACGTGATAGATTCTTCCCCCTTCATTGGGTGCACCTCTTCTGCATTCAGCCTTCTAGTCTCTGCCTCTTCCCTTAATTCCAACAGTGGACCTGGGGTGAATTTACCACAATCCCCTTTTATGGAGAAATACATGAGTTTTCTTTAAGTATATGCTTGCCCTTATCACCCTTCCGGTCTTTGGGATAGTTTGGAAGTCTTTACAATAACCTTCTCTACATATAATCGACAAATCAGAACCATGAAAGATTGGTTCAGGGATCGATTGTAGATGTTCCAAGATTTCCAAGTGGAGGAAAGTAGGGCTTGGTGAAAAGATGAGCTCTTTCCACAGAGGTGGCTAAGCTGGAAATACTAGAAAAGCAGAGCATTCATCTAGGAAAAAACAGTCAACACAGTGCAATGCGGAACTGAGAAGTAAAAAGCTGTAATTTTGTGAATACATTCACCCAGTTAAGGAGAGTGACTGAGGTTAGGCCTCTGGAGTATAGGCAGGGGGGCCCTGAGATGCCATTTTATGAATCTGTGAAGGTAAAGCCTGGACTGTTTTTCCCAAGATTTTGGGCATGCTTTAGCCATGACACATTTGCCAAGGAGAGCTGCAAGCAGGGAGTAGAACCAGCCTCCCCTCCCAAAGAGAAGTATATTGCAGTCAGCAGAGCCGAATGGGCTTAACCATCTAAGCCTTCTGATTTCAGACAGAGAACCAAGGGATTTGAAGTTTGTCTTACTGGGTTTCTGTCTCACTTTGCTTCAGCATTACCCACTTAATGACCTTTTCCTCCTTTTTGGAATGGTAATGTGTATCGTGGGCCACTGTCTGTTGATGTAGAAATCTGCTTTTAAATTTAACAGGCAGGTTACAATTCAGCTATTGTCTTGGCCCCAGAAGTGATTTTAAACTTCCGATTTTTAAGCAGTGTTGAGTCTAAAAGACTGTGTAGACTTTGGAAGTTGAACTAAATGTATTTTATTATGATGTGACCATGAGACAATAGGGGTTGGAAGGTGGAGGTTTGAAAGAGAATGGTTCCCAGAGGCGCATACATTTAAATACTTAGTCTCCAATGGGTGGGACTGTTTGAGAAGGATTAGGAGGTGTGGCTTGTTAGAAGAGGTGTGTCACTAGTCAGGCTTTGAGGTGTTAAAAGTTACTTCTAGAGCTCTTTCTTTGCCTCTCTATGTGATATCTGAGCTCTCAGCTGCTTTTCCAGCTGTGCACTCCTGTGCTTTTTCTCTGTCACCAAGGATGTTAACCTGATGAAACTGCAAGTCCAATTAAGTACTTTCTTTTTTTAAGTTACCTTGACTGTGAGGTTTTATCACAGCAATAGAAAAGTTCCATATATATATATATATATATATATATATATATATATATATTCCATTCTTCTCTCTTACCATCCAGATATAGTTGTTTCAATTAATAATTTCTCCTATTTTCAAGGCTCATGCTTAGGAACTTTACTGTGTGTTATCCTTTTTTTTTATTAATAATTTATCCTATCACTTATTCCTTCGAATTTTATATCATTTCCCCCCTCATATCAACTTCTTTACTTTTGAAATTATTTACATTTGAGCCATTATGCTACTCTAGTACATTTTTCTCCCTCATATTCCAATGTACATGTGGCTTTCATATTAATCTGTGTAAGTAACTATTTCTCTATGTCACAATCCCGTTCTGAAAGCCACGCCAGATTCCCGAAGAGTCAGTGTCAGCCTGGGCTGAAAGCACCCACACCGTCTCCCTTACTCTTTGCCTCTACAAGTTCTCTCCTGCCTGCAACAAGCCACGGTGTTCATGCCTGACTCCTAAATACTCCATTTCTTCTTGGTGCATTTTTCTAGACTGGATTATCTTTCTTCCGCTTTGGTAAATTCTAGTCTTCCTTAAATTTCCACCTAAACGCCCATTCTTCTGTGAAATGGTGAGCTTGCTTAATGTTTCTTGGTATCTGTTTGGCATATGACCATACCATCTCATATTCTTACCTGTGGACACCATGTATGTATCTACTTGAACATATGACCTCAGAATGTGAGATGGTATGTCATGTTCCCCATAAACACACGACTTGTATCAGAACACATAACATGGAAAAAATTCTCTAAAATTTCCCTTTCGCGTCTGCAGGCATTAACTACTCAGGTTGGCAATGTGGTGGCTACAGTGAGCAGATCCCTCACCTTCACAACATGCTTGGGGAGTAGTTCTTTCTCACTGTTCTCTCTAGGAGAAAGGAACTTCTGGTTAGGTAATTCCTAGCACATACACTCTCATTTCAGTTTCAGCTCCATGCTAGAGATGTGGAATTATCATAGCTGTAATATTTTATGTTCATGGGATTTAAAAGCCTCGGGATAAATTTATTTATTCTTTTTTGAGCATCTATTTTGCTTCAAGAACAGAGTGGTAAACAAACTGTGGGCACTGTCTCTGACTTTACAGTGTTTAATAAAAGGGACACATTGAGCATGACTAATAATATAAACTAATTTTTAAATATTCTCTCTGTGGAAAGTATTAATGACAGAGAGATCTGTGATGCATTTAAAAGACAGACTTGTCTTCCATGAAGAAGTATAAAATCAAAATGCTTCATTATTTCTTCAACTGTTCTCCTCATTTGCAAGTGCAAATATGAACAAAATTATATATTCAAAAGTAAACCTATGAAAAAACTATTGTAGGAAATTATGCTGTCCCAATTGGACCTAACTTTGTAGCTGGACATATTTTAAGTCGTTTCTGGGTTGCTATTTCCTCATCTGCAAAAGAAATGTAGTTATCCCAATAATGAGTTTCATTCAGTTAATCATTTCCCACCATGTGGCTCAAAGAAAGTGGCTTCCAACTCCTCATTCCAATGTTGGTGAAGACCCCTTTCTATCCTTTATGGTAATTCCTTATCTCAAGCATGGAATCCAACAACCATTAATCATATACCACTGGAAGGCTCCTGGCCAGAGGTTAATTCTTCCTTAAAAAGGAATGTAAGAAAGGAGTATTTGCACAGCTTTCTCTGCACTACGTGGTCCAGGCCGTTGTAGCCATGTTGATGCCAATCTGTGCAGGGAATCAATGCTTTCAACACTAAAATGCAAACTCCAAAGAAACTTAGACACTATACTTAGGGCCCATCCTCCACTAGAAGCCACATATAAGCTGAGAAATAGTCTTATGTAAGTTACTTTGCAGCAGAAGCATCCTGATACTTTGACTTGTGTAAGCCCTTACAGCTCTAACTCTTCTGTTACTATCAGTTCATGAGCTGTCTATTGGTAAAAAACCATGAGCCATGTAATCAGTTGCTTAATCTTGGATTAATGTTTGTCAAGTGATCCAATGAATTCATTAATTCCCAACTCTTTTACAGTCAAAGTTCATCTAAAAATTCAATTCCATGATAAATTGTACGTGTAAATTCTATGTAACTCTATGAACATTATCTCTTTTTATACCCAATATTAGTTATATTCAAGTTGGGTATGAAGTATTAGGGAATGGAACTCTGTTGTATAATGTCATTTTGAAACTGTAATATAGTTACACTTGAAGAAATAATATACTTCTACCAAGCAAATCAATGCCATTCTTTGGATAATTCTTCTCAGTTGTATTTTCATCAGTGATCAAACACAGCAGAATCCACAGCCCTTGTTGTTTATCAGTTTAGGTCAAAGAACAATCTGTTGATCTATATTTTCTCTGTTTCTTATACCTAAGGTAATACAAATCTGGTTTGCATGAAAACTCCAGCTTTCCTCCTAAGTCACTTCTTTAATTATATTTTCGGTCTAATGAAATAAATAATGATTTATTTGTTTTCTCCCTTTATACAATATCGAAAATCACTAGGGATACAAATCAGCTTATCCCGGGATAATCAGGCACTTTAACTCAATTAAGCATAAATCCAAATTCCCTAAGGAAAAACACTGAATTAATTAATTTTATATTGCACAGCTTTTTGCTGCAGTACACATCCCTGCTACTGTTTTACTAATGAATTATTATAAACAACTTCTCAGGTTATCTTATTTTCTCCCAGCGAATTGTCAGGTAAATGGTTGAGTGGCATTGTCAGTTTGGTCCGCAGTAGTTAGGTGTGGGTCAAAGTGAGAACGTTTAGACTATAGTTCAGTAGCATCTTTTTATAGGTAGCAATTAACCAACCTGCAGTTATTTACATGATACCTTACAAAAACATATGCATCCAGCACCCTTAAGTTTGAGACGTGTGAATTAGAATATTTTGGAGGTAGTCAAAATGTAAAAAACAGTTAAACTTTTCTGAAAGTACATGTTAGGATATATAAACTTGAAAATCAAAATCAATACTTGTAAAATAACATGATTCCTGCTTTAACTACAGAAGTTTATTGAATGATTGATACAGATGCAAAATAGAATAATGGTGGATGTTATTAGAGAAGAATAAATAAAAAATACTCTTTAAAAATCCCCAAATAGCAACATCTTAGATTTACTATACATAAAATACATAGTATGATCCCGTCACGTTAGTTTGTTTGTAACTGTTACTCATGCTAAGATACTAAAGGGTATGCGTGTATGAATATGATCTAAATGAAATGTATAAATTCTCTGATAAATATAAAAATAAAAATGTATAGTTTGTGAGCTAAGACAGTGTTTCTTAACCTTCCTAATGCTGTGACACATTGATACAGTTCCTCATGTTGCAGAACCCATAAACCATAAAATTATTTTTGCTGTTACTTCATAACTGTAATTTCGCTACTGTTATGAATTCGATATACAGGAAATCTGATGTGTGATTCTCCAAAGTAGTCCATAGGTTCAGAACCACTGAGTTAAACAGTCAAATCAATCTGTTAGATTGTGGCATGTGAAGGCATTTCAGAAACACAGCACAGTGTTCTTTCTGACTTTCTTTGATTTGTACACAGAAGCAATATGTGACTATTGATATCACAGATTCGTTTTAAGAAAAAAAAAACTTCAAATCTTTTCTGCATAATAACATGAAATCTTCCGTCCCTTTGACAGGATACACTTTGCATTTACAAAGATTAAAGGGATGCAAAACGCTAATGTCTTTCCATGCCAATGTGAAGGCCTACGTTCTGGCCACCTTTGCCTTGTGATGACAGTGAGTAGAAGCAATGGCTGGAGTGCTTCAAAGTGAACACTAAGTTCAATACAGCAGACAGAATCCTGACTAACCCAGACTCCTCTGTGTCTCAATGATCACGTCCAGAAAGGAGAATTTTCACATAATTGGCTTAAAGATGAATGAAATATGTAACATCTAACTCAGAGGTTAAATAAAATTCTTTGATCTCAAAATCAAACAGGGCACCTTGTAGCAAAAAGAGAGGTCTGTTGGGAGGAAAAAGAAAAAAAAAAATAATCCTCTTACCCATTACAAATTCAAGCAGGGAAAGGAAACTTAGTAATCTAATAAAATTAGTTTTATGTTATAAAACGGTTGCTTTGGAACTCCAGAAGAACACTGAATTCACAAAGAATAAGAATGCTTATAACCAGAACCAAGCTCCACTCCTCCCCTCCCCTCTCCCCCCCTCCCTTCCTCCTCTCTTCTCCTCTTTTCCTTTTTGGCTATCTTGGACCTTACTTTGTAGGTGAGTCTGGGCTCAAACTCACAGAGAGCTGCTTGTTTCTGGAGTTCTGGATTAAAGGTACGCAGTCTCATACCCAGCTGTTCTGTATCATTCTAACCTCTATGATATTTAATGAGCTCATCCATTCTTTCCATAAAATGGTTATCTGAAAGGGTGAAGTAGCAGGCTTGCTTTTGCATATTTAATATATTGTGGTTCGTTTAGCTTTCCTTTTACAACACAGGACAACCCTGCCACAAATCTAAGCACACTATGATTGGTTTCACATTTCCTTGTGTTGCCGTAGGTCAATGAGAATGTATGTGACTTTTACACATAGAAAACTTTAAGAAACAGCATTTGCGGCAGCAGTAGACAAAGATCCTTGCTGACCAAGATCATATCATTTAAAATTGGAATATGTTAATATAAAGCCACACTGGACACTTCTGCTGAACACTTGGCAGGTATTATCAACTGGAAGAAGCTGAAATGAATCCACACGCACATCTGACTCGTATGTTCATTTGTACACCAACCAGGGCCCACAGTGAGGTCATAGCTGCTGAATTGCCTTTAAAAAGAATTCACAGCTAATAGAGAAAGAACAACCAACAACATCCTGCCAAGACTTGACTCTACCACCCTCAAGAAACAATTTTCAGATATCCCAGCCAAATTGCAAACAGTTATCTGGTCAACCTTAAAGGGAAACACAACATTCCCAATACCAAAGCACAGAAAGCACATGATACAGTCCATTTTACCCTTAAACCACCAAAGCCAATCCTACTCAACAAATCCTGACTTGTTACCTACCATGCATTTGGGAAATCTATTGCCCAAAACACGGAGCACCTGATTTCATGTGTACCAGAGAAACCATCACAAACTATCTGCTCTTAAAGACATGTTGTCATTAAAGTATTTGGCAAAGGTAAATCTGTCTCTAGAGAACCAATGGCCAACGTCAGTAACATAAAAAGGAGGCACGGTACCAATAAAGACCCTGCCTATGAATCCATTCAGAACTTCAGCCTTCTCATCTATAGAACAGCTGGAAATCGCATCTGCTAGAAGAAGGATAACACTGAATACTGTGGGAAAGTATTGTTTTGCACACTCACGATCACATTCTACCACTCCGTCCTCTTCTTACAGCTCCTTGTACAATGTGGTGCATGGGCTTGAAAATGCCCCACACCCACCTCTCATACTGCACACTCTGCCTCCCACCCACCTATCATACTGTACACTTTGTTTTCTGTTGCATCACAAGAGTGAGGCAGCGACTTGCAGTCCCAGGAAGCATAGTGTTTGTCTACCTGAGCAATGTACAGATTTGCAGAGAGAAGAGACAAGTACCCTGGCTGCTTTAGAAAGGAAAATCCCAACCTCACTTCCTTGCTTCCTGGGGTACACCAGGAGACAGTGCACTCTGAGAATGAGACCAACCTGACAGAGCTATCCATCAATGCTTAAGCCTGCTTTAGGAGATCTACCAGTCTCCAGGAAAGACCCTGGCCTTTCCCTGACAGGTTACTCCATCACCCTGAAGCCCTTCTCACCCTTTTCACGGCTAAGCTTACTCTCAGATTGGCAGGCCACTCCGGGTTTCTGGTGCTCATTCACTCCTAAAGCTGTGATATGCCTCGAGCCTGCACACTGCTAAATATTAGCTTCCTGTATGGCTTTCTCTCACCTTGCTCAGTCAAAGGGCTTTTTAACGTTACCAAATATATTCATGCTTACAGTTTCATAACACAAGGAAAATAGATACTTAGATGTCTCTCTCACTTTCTAAGGTACAACGAATGAGTTGGTCTTCTGCCAATTTACTATTGAGGATAGAATGCGGAGAAAAACCAGGGCATCCTTAGCTAAGCTTTACTGATGCCTTTTACTATGCATAAGACCCATGGATATTAGAGAGTCTTTCACAGTTCTTGTTTCATACTCTGGAAAATGGAGTTCTCCAAGGGTTTGGAATTATGCAGATAAATGTATGTGCTAAGACCTAAAGCATTATCCAACATAAGGCACTACTTATGCTCCTAAGCCCACTTAAGCAAATATGACATTTTTGAAGGCAATAATTACAAATTTGTCACCTGGAATTCAAAGATGATAAGTGTGCCCAGCCACTAGAATGGAAGCCCCATGACTGTAGGGGTGCTTGAAATGCTAAGTAGTCTGCCGAAGCACGTGGACATCAGACGGTAATGATGCTGATGAGTAAATGAGGTCTCTCAGGATAGTAAGATTATATTGACACTAGTGACTACAGTATTGAAATAAGCATTCGGTTTCCCACCTTTCTACTGTCCTCTTTATTCATGGAAACCCAGTTGTTTTGTAAATGAAATCGTAATAATTGGTCCTAACAGTACTAGTGATCTAAGTGCTACCTAGAAGTGTCTCTGACTAAAATTTGGTAATTAAATTGTAATTTACTTTAATTAGAAGAGTAGGAACTAGGCATATGCATTTATAACTAGCAATATGAAAGGAAAATTTCCAGGCTTATATTGCCACATAGTTTTTTAGACAATATTACCATAATGTTTTCAGGAATATTCTGTATGCCAACATACTTCTCAAATTAATATTCAGGTATAGGCCACAAGGTAGTCAGTGTTATATATCATTCATATCCAACATCCATACTCTTACAGCTCATAGGAAATGTCCACTACACTTTTATAAACTATTTTCCAATGTCATACTTCATATTTGGGTGCTAATTTTTTACAATATTTTTTTAAAGGATGATTTTAATATAATTAAGCAACATTGACACTTTAAACACAGTATTATCTGCCTACTTCTCCATTTTAAAACAAAAACATCATTTTAATGTAATAACTAATCAATTTGCACTATACCCTCTATTATTTTGATCTCCCTCTAGCCAGATAGGATTTTAATTAGGGTCACATTTAGTTTTGTCTTTAATCCTTTCTGTGTCCTCACTTTTCAGTGATCAGTCCCTGTGATCAATGAACAGCTACCTCATCTCCTAAATATAGGAGGGAGCTTTAGAGGAAGAAAACAGATTTAAATTACTATTACTTAATAAAGCATTTCCCTAGTTGTGATATTTACTCACAGTTCTTTCTATATGAATTCTCTCCAAAACTAATTTGTTGTGCTGGGATAGGTGAGAAACTTCAGAACCTTACGCAGGCCATATTACATCACAATCGCACAACTGGCACTTCTTCACATAAATACATTTGATGAAGGCTGACCATAGAGATCACTTCTACAGCCAATGTCTTCTCACAAGGAAAATGAAGCATGTGGACTAGCTGTATCTAAACATTTACTTGCAGCTCCATGACACTATGGTTACAGCAATCCGACTTTACTGTAGACCTCTTTTCTGCCACCACTGATGTAGTCACCCGAGGTGAAACAGGAGCTGGGTATAGTAATTTCAGTGGAGAATGAGCAGTCCATGTGTAAGTCATAGGTATAGTATAACAGTGGTTTGCACATCACTTACTTCCAAGCTAGCTACTACCAATATTTTGATCTGTACTTAAAAGGAACTAAGATATTAATATAGGCCTGATTCTGGTGCAATCTAGATTGTGACCATTGAATGTTTTCTGACAGTATGCTGAGTATGAAACAGGTACTTTTTGGATAGACTGAGTAAATCAGCTACTGTCTTGGGAAACCCTAGAACATTCTTAGGAGGAATTATTAAAGGTTAGCCAGTTTAGCTTAGTTTCTGTTGGTGAATGGAATGATTGAATCTCTCTCCTGAAAAGAGCCATGTAGAGCTTTTTATGATGATTATTATATAATAGCCATTATTTTTGTTCTCATATTTTTGTTGTTGCTGCTGCTGTTAATAGAAATGATCATTCACTTTGTAGGGATATAAGCAGTCAGCCACAATTGGAAGATAATGTGCCCTTAGCAAACTTGGTACATGAAGAAAGAATATCAATTAGCAAACACTTTGGCCAAAAGTAGCAAAAGACAGTTGACTTTTGTACTAAAAGTAAGAAGAGACTTTAAAGAGACAGAGAAAACAAAGATAAGAAGGGCATCAATGCAAGAGTAGAGGCCAGGCATCAGAGATGTAGGAGAGAGGCTGAAGGACCTCTGTGAGGCCAGGCATCAGAGATGTAGGAGAGAGGCTGAAGGACCTCTGTGAGGCCAGGCATCAGAGATGTAGGAGAGAGGCTGAAGGACCTCTGTGAGGCCAGACTGAAGAACTGGGGAGAGAGGCTCGAGGACCTCTGTGAGGCTCCAGCAGTTTATTCCTTCATAGATTATTCATTCTACATGCTATGAGTCTACCATGGGGCCTCTATGTGTTAAACAAACTCATCAGGGTCTTGTCTTTTGAGTGATTAGGTGAAAAGGTAACAAGTTTCATTGTGTGCATTCAATTATCAGAGGCACACAGTTCATTGTCTATTTATCTAAGCTCCAATAGCCTGTTGAAAGAGTTGGCTCTGGTTTTTCTCTTGAATAATTTCTTCTCCTTATATATCTTAACAGACACAAGGAAATATCTTGCTCACATACATTTTTATTCTCCTTTACTCAGATTTAGACATTTATGTTCCAGATATAAAATTAATTTTCTTCTCTTCTTGCGTATTTGAATAGCATATGATGAGTAAAGGGAAGGAAATTGGTCCAATAAACAGAGAGGTGTGATAACAACTGTCACTGTATCTGATTCACTTCAACAATGCACCAAAAAACCAGTGTGCTTTAAAGCAAATGTGTAGGAGAAATACGGATGGGGCTTTCATCTTCCTCTCTGGTACTCAAGCCTCATTTACAACCTCACAAGCTCTCTAAACTCAGGTTTCACCACCTCCCCATTCTCGAATGCAATCTATCTCCCCATAACATCAAGGTCTTCAGTTCATGGTCCCAAAGCCACAATCTAGAAATGCATAATCATCAACAAAAGGCATTAGACAAGAGAAATATTGTTCTGGACCCAAAGATTTGTAATTTTTCATTACACTAACAGTCATTATTTTAAAACCAGATGTCACAAATATTCTGACATGCACGCTTTCCTGAAAAATGGATCTGGCCACAGGATAACCATGAGGGTCTAGGAGTAAGATAGAGTAGCAGGAAGCCAGGGGCTTGGCAGCCCCTCATGGTTCCCGCTCTCCCAGTGATACCTGACTCCTAGGCCAACTCCAGCAGTAGACATTATTTGCAAAGTTTGCATTACGGATGTATTTTTGGAAAATAGTCTGTGCCAGCATCTTTGAGTACAGTTGATAAGTGAAAGATTAATCAAGCCAATTCACTCTTCCCTCCTTCCTTTTGCAAGCTTTAGCATCATTTCCCTGGAAATGACCAGACAGTAGATATTTTAGATACTGTTGGTCATACTTCCAGTGTATAGACTACTCAACTTGTTTCGCAGCACAGTGTAGAATGAATCAAAGATCAAAAACCGTAGCCCTCAACCAAGGAACATGCACACAACTGACACAGGCCCTCCGAACACACATCACAGTTGACTTGTGTAGCTTGGTCTTCACATAGGACCCCTAACAGTGGAAGCAGGGGCTATCTCGGACTCGGTTGCTTGACTTTGGGACCCTTTCTTCCTACTCAGCTGCCTCATCTAGCCTCAATAGGAGAAGACGTCCCTAGTCTTGGAATGCAACTTACTATGTTAGGGCTGGCTGATATCCATGGGAAGCCTCCCCTTTTCTGAAAAGAAACAAAAAAGGAGAGGATCAGAGGTGGAGGAGGTAGAGAGGGAAGAGTGTGAGGAGAGGAGGGAAGAGAAACTGTGGTAGATATGTAAATTAATTAATTAAAATTTTAAAAAGCTATGTGCCTAATCTAACACTCCCCCCCCCTCCCCGCTCTGTGTATGTGTTCTGGAAATCAAATTCTGGACCCATGGCTGGGTTGATCTCCTAGCCCAAGCATGTGAATATGTCATATTCCCCCAATCTTCTCAGATTCCATCTCTATACATTCAACTTCTTTTTTGTTCTTTGTTGTGTTTTTCATTGTATCTGGAACCCCTTTGTTAGATATGCTTCAAGCGGCTTTTAAAATATATAAAATTTATAAAAGGCAATGTGGGGTTTTCTATTACTTATCTGGGCCAGGCAGGTTGGATCATCTGGGCAAACAGTACAGGTTAGCCTCGAGCACAGTGAAACAAGATGAATGGCCATGGATTTGTTCTTCCCTTCATAAGCATCCCCAATATTTGTCTACTGCCTGACAACTTGATGCACTCTCCTACCAAACTACTGACGTATCTGTTTCTTCTCTATCCACTTCAAGAACTATTTGCTATAATCATTTGTGACTGCTTGTTGCTTTCTGTGTATGTGTGTGTCTGTGTGCATATGTATACATTTTTTGCGGGGCGCATATATGTGTGGAGGTCCATGTAAACTTGTATCTGTGAGGAAGCCAGTAGGTGTTGTCTCCTAGGCAAAGTTCATCTATTATTTTTTTTTTAAGATTTGCGCTCTCTCTCTCTCTCTCTCTCTCTCTCTCTCTCTCTCTCTCTCTCTCTCTCTCTCTGTGCATGCGCGCATGCGCACATGTGTGTATGCATGTGTGTGTGAGTGTGTGTGTGTGTGTCTTCCTGTGCATGCCTGTATTAGGACCAGAAGAGGATAACACATCCCCTGGACCTGGAGTTACAGGTGATTTCGAGTAATCGGACATGGTCTTGCAAACTGAGCTCTGTCCCTCTGGGAGGGTAGTAAATACTCTTAACCAATAGGCATTAGCTCCCCAGCCCCTTGCCTTATTTCTTGAGACAGAATCTCTTACTGGCCTGGGGTGGAATAGTTTAGGCTTCCCTGGGTCAACAAGAACGCCAGACATACAACTAACTGCCTCTATAAGCCAAGCAGAAGGCTACCAAATATGGGGCACCATGTTTGACGTTACTTATTTATTTTTGTTTGTTTGTTCTTGGAGTTCAATCATAAGTCCCTGTGCTTGCAAGGCAAGAGTTTCACTGACCAAGTCTCTCCCTATTCCTGTTTAAGTCTTCCTAAGTCCGCTTCCTGTGATTAAACTTCCAGTTCTCCCAAACATAAAAATGGCAAAAGAAAATTTTGTTCTACCTATCAAGATCTTATATAGATAACATATTTCCTATTTTAAAAAAAGTCTTCTCAGAGTCCAGGAATTACAATTCAGATCTTCAGATTTGTTTATTAGTGGTATCCCATGAAAACATTTTGGGGTTAAAACGTTTAAACACTTGCAAGCTGGAATGCCTCCTATTATATAAATAAACACGTCTGCAATACTCCTTGAAGCAAAGACTTGATCTTATCTTGGTGCTCTCCAGGTCTCTAACAATGCTTCACTCAGAGAAGCCCAACATTGCTCAAAGCACTCAGCCGTAGCAGAGTGGGGAAGACACTGGGCATGTCTCTGAATTCCTTTTAACTACCACAAGGATGGCCTTAATTCCTGACCTAGATGACTTAAATTTTAAAAATAGTACCTGGAGGGTGGGGGGAAGAAAAGAGGACAGAGTTCTAGTTGAAAGATATATTGGCACCTCCCTGGCTGCTGACATCCTGCTCTATTCACTGAGCATCAAGGGCCTAGACTATTGTATGATTAAGTCCATTTCACGCAGAGGTAGTGTGACAATCCTCTGACCAGCACAAGGCCCTGGTATTCAGAGACTAAAATTTGAATTCAGTAAAATGTGTAATGTTTTATGGGCCGTCGGAGAGCCTTGAGATCTTTCAGGTACAGGATCATGGAAGAAGTCTGTTGGCAATACAGTGCCTGACATATCCTGTTGCTAAACAAAGAAAGGAGAGAGAACAGGAAGAGCTGAAGGTCTGTGAAGCAGGGGCAGAAAAATTCTAATCACCTCTTGGAGTTACGCTTGGCTGACTGGCTCGGGGAGGAACGGCGGCAGGCTGGAGTGTTATGTCCACTGGCCCAAGCTTCACAAGGGAAAACACAGTCTGTGAAGTTAGCAGTTTAAAAAGATGCAATCTCAGTTGTAGGCAGAGATGATAAGGTGACCTCCAGTGGCCTGCATGGGCTCTCATATTTTTTCCAATGTAAGTGGCTATAAAACTGATGCATAATAAAAAAAATTATTACCAGTCAAATAGCTGTCTCTGCAAAAGGTATCAGCGTCATTTGTTACCTTCAGAAAAATATCATTATCCATGAACTAAACAGTGGCGTCTTCAATAAGCAATCAAAAATGAATGAAAGAATAGAGAAACTGTATTGCATTTTTTTTCCTGAAGGGTCCATTAGGACATTCCACAGGAAAGAAACCTGTAACAGGCTGTTTAGGCTATTTGACATGGAGACGCCACAGCAGGAGTCTTCAGGAGAGGAAGGATGGGTGTAAACTCTGGATGCAACACCATCTGTTTTCCATATCCCCTGGAACAGAGAATGAACTCAGCAATGATGTTCAAAGTCAGGCTACCTGCAGCAGACCTTGTCCAGGATTCACCTTGGCAATATGCTATAAGGGGAAAAGGGATGTCCTAAATCAAATCAAGTGCTTGGTCTTCTAAATTTCGGTTTTGTACACAAGAAACTAAACATCTCAGCATCTCACCACTGAGTCTTGATTAGCCCCAAAGGTACGATTCGCTGCATAAAATAGGTACGGTGTGCTTTTTAGATGTTTGTGTTGCAATTTTCTACCAGCTGTGTGCTGGTACACTCTCAAATAGCAGAGGTCATTCGGTGACTAGAACAAGAGAGTCATTATCGCTGTTGAAAGAAAACAAAACCCAAACCCAGAACAACAAAAAACGTCATTTAAGAGCAACCACACTATACCTGACCATTTTGTTCTAGGACTTTATTTACTTAAATAGCAGAAATAAAATATGGTAAAACTTCACCAAGAAGATAGGAGATAGAATAATTTAAGACTTCAAAATTTTCCTCAAGTACATATTCCTAATTCTGTTCTTGCTTACTGAGAGATGAGGGGCAAAACTGAAGATAGGTATCAAGCAGTTAACGCCTCTAAGCTCTTTCTTTTTTACTGTTGGTTAAATTTTTCTTTGACAGATTCATACTTAAGAACTCTGCTTAATCTCACACCCTTACTCTTATCTTCCTGCTCTCTCACCTTGGCCTCCAAGAATAGTTCCCTTTCTACATTTTGTCATTTGTGTGTGTGTGTGTGTGTGTGTGTGTGTGTGTGTGTGTGTGAGAGAGAGAGAGAGAGAGAGAGAGAGAGAGAGAGAGCCACCAATTTTAACAAAGACTTTTGTGACCATGGGTTTGGAAATACCCACTGAAATCCACTGGCCTTGCCATTTGGTGTGCAACGAAGACAAGGTCTTGTCTTTCCCCCAGAACCCATCAGAAGCCAATCATTGAGCAGGAAATTATGGAACCACAATGAGCCCCTATTCAATCGAGGATTGGCTGTTGAAGTCTTTACATAGGCCCAGTGCAATCCACCCTAACTGCTACTAAATCATATTTGCATATGTGTGCTATGTTCTAAAGACAGCATTTCCATGCCCTCCTTACTGGCATGTCCACTCGTACTAGCATCAGGCACATATATTTTCTCAGTCACCTATGTGTGTGATGAATTTGACTTGGGAAATAAGAGGGGACAGACGTGAAGCTCAAGGCAAGGAGCTGAACATTCTGTTAATCTTGGAGAAAGGAACAGGGAGGTCTTCAGGTGGGAATAGATATCCAATGTACATCAGCCATTGTCTCTGCTAGCTAGTGACTTTGTTTCCCACGATACTGAATAGTATATAAAAGCTATGAGAGATACATTTGGGGCTGGTGTGGTATAGACCTGTAGACCTCCCAATTTCTAACTGTCATCTCTAAGTCTTCTTTTCTGTCTTTCCTATAATCATCCTCACTGTCCCCTCAGAGGACTGTTCAACCTTGCACCAGCAGGGCCAGTGCAGTAGAGCAATCTCTTCACCTCCTTGTTCTAAGCGGTGCTAGGAAGCTTGTCATATCTTCTGCATCTTAAGCCTTTGCCACATTAACTCCTAGCTTATGACCCTTGTGCTTACCTATTCAGCTCTTTTCCAATCTCCAGTCCTTAATCCCCTGCCCATGCATTGAAAGACTTCTTAACCAGTCAACTATCCACAAAACAGTGTCCCTGGCTTTCCTCACCACAATCCAAAGCCGTTACTCTATTTGGATTTCTTTCTGTTCAGATAGTTTCCAACTGATTCAGCACTCTTTTTGTTTTGGGCCAAATTGCTGGATTAGCCACTGATTCTTATTTTCACAGAGGACAAAAAGCCATTCTTTACTGGTGACAATGAAATAATGATGGGGCATTTGGAGATCAGGGGTGCGAATGCAGCTCATACAAAGAGACAAGCCTTGAAACTGGCTGCTATCTGCTTGGATGGTTGGCTGCTTATGGGGTGCTTGGGAAACACAGTTTGAGGATGGGGCAGTGAAAAAGATAACTCTTCTCTTAGCACCAGAAGTTCCACAGGTTGTCAAATTAGGTTCCAGAGACTGGGAGTTCCCACTTTTTTTTCTGGCAGAAAAAGTGGGTGAGAGCCATTAGAACCAAAAACAGCATCCCTTATGTGAATTGTGACATTTGCTGTTACTTTACATGTTTGGGTTTGTAAGAGGAATGAGCAGAGGCGATTCCTGCCAAGTGAGACATTTGTGCCGGACCCAAAGAAACCAGGGTTCCGTCCTCAGCTCTGCCAGTAGCTCACAGACCGAGAGCGGGGCATCCCAGACTTCAGTTTCCTCCTCTCCCAATAAGTGAGTATCTTTCCTCTAAAACTGTGAGTCCATGTCTGTGCACACATCTTTCAGCTACCATGGCCAATGACTTTCTGACAGTAGAGAACAGATACTTTCTAGAGTTGGAGCAAATTAACACTAGCCTCACAGATGACCTGTGCTCTGGCCACTATCCTGGAGTAGAGTCCTTCCAAGGGAAAAAAATAACCAGGCAACCACTTAGTCTATGAGTGAAGGATGCAAGGCCAGCATAGATTCAACTTCAAAATCTTATCAGCGATGTGAGCTTGGACTAAACGTGTTTAAGCATCATTTTCATCTGGAAGATGGAATTCCTTTTGGACTTGCTTTGGGAAGTTGCTGTAAGGATTAAGTCAATGAATGCAGATAAAGCAACCATCCCAGACTATAGTTGGGGGTGATTCTCAGCCAATGTGGCAAGATTTACATAACTATAAAATTAAAAGTTACCACAGCTGGGAGAACTCTGGTAGCTTAGATGTAGGATTTGAGGTTTTTATTACTACTTTAAAACAAAATAGTTGAAGTTCTATAACCCCCAAATTAGCCTAATTTAGTCCAGAATGTAGAAGTAAGCATTTTGATAATCCCAACCCCTATTCTGTTTAAAGGGAATCTCATCCAACTGCCTACATCACATGTCTTATCCATGCTATTCAAAGGTGGTCTCTGGTGGGGGTAGAATGATGTACCTTTGGTAGTAGAAGGTCCCTACATGGTCTTCCTCAATGTTTCTTTTTCAATTAAACTCAGATACACAAAACAATCAACATGTGAGAACTTGTTTCTAGCCACTGAGGAAGCACAAAATATGGGGGGGAAAGCCATGGCTCTTAGGAGCCACTTACTGACAAGAACAACAAAGAATCTGGTTTGGAGAAAACACACTTAGATGAGACACATCTCAAGTCTGTGACGCTATGAATCAACAAAGCTAGAAAATAAGGGTGAGGCTTGAAATTGACTTTGCGAACCTAGCAACAAGTTACCAAACAAAACGAAAAGGGGACAACTTTCTGAGAAGGAATTTCACAAAGGTACAACTCTAAGACAGTCCTGGCATACTTAAGAGGAAAGTAGGCATTGAGCCTGGATCTGCTGGGCTGCTCAAAGTAGGAAGCCAAGCGCTAAGGAATGTTCTTGAACATGAAATACAATGGACAAAGGCAGTGTTGAGATTTTTTTTTTGTAAATTAATTAAATCATTCAGTCAACAGAATCCACTAAACCCCTAACGTGTGCCAGAGAAATGAAAATCTTTGTAAGAAAACCTGTGATACCTGATTGAAACCCGAAATAGCTACTGCTCAGATGTAAAAATCTGGGAGTTCTGTGGGCAACAAATCAGAAACCTTCTGCCCTTCTCTTCATTCTCCAGTTACCAATGGGCAATACTTACTGAAGGCTTCTATATGCCAGGAATATACCTTACAAAAAGACTGTTCACTCCCATCCTGACCCAAAAATGTAGTCACTACCACCATGTTTTAGAAGGGCGAACTGAGTCTCCCAGACGTCAAACAACCTGCTTGGAGTTACATTACCAGAAAATCATGGAGAACGCAAAGCCATGTTGATCTGGTTCAGGCCCTCAGCTGTTCATGTCACCAGCCTGTTTCAGCAGCAAAGTCCCTCACACGACAGAAGTTGAAGTCATCGCTCCCAGCTCCTCGTGTCTCTACCACAGACTCGTCCACTGTTCACGAGCTGGCATCAAGAAACTGTCCTCACTCCCAGCACAGAGGAAGGTGTAAAGATATTTTTAAAGTTGGAAATAATTTCACACATTATCCAAATGTGCAAAAACAAAATGCCTAATGCCTCTCCTAGCAGTTTGGTTCAGTATGGTTTAGATAACCTTCTACGGGCTCTTGTAAAACGTTCTCTGGGAAGCCCCACTTTGAACTTTTAGGTATATGTGTTAGTGTGCTATTTAGGGTGTTGAAGTTTGTCCCCTACTGGTCTTTTTTTTTAAAAGCCTCACACAATCTGGCTTGTTGTAGCATTGTTTTCATATGTCCCAATATTTCTATTACTTCCTCCTGGTTTCTGGGTTACAGCTGCTATTTAAGAAGCAATTTCTTTTTGCAAGGTTAGAGAGGGGTGTAAGCTGAGATTTAGCAAAGAAAAGAAATTCTATTTTAATTGGTTTCTACAGAGCAGCTGCCCATAAACATTTCATAATATTCCTTGTTTGATAAAATCGGTCATTTTAAAAAATGATTTGTTTTTCAGTTACTGAAGTCATAACATCTTTTAGATGGTTTCTCATCTAGTATCTTAAGCCTGCTTTTTTTTAATTGATCTTATCACTTTCTATTAGGTTTAAACGTACTAAGTAAAGAGGATATTTTTTAAAAATTCATAAAATAAATAGACCGATCAATTACAAATGTAAATATAGAAACATGAAGACCATTTTCCAAATTTTTTAAAAAAGCCTTTTATTGTATAAAACTACAAAATCACATGTGACAAATATTTCCAAATAAGAAAAATAATTGCCTCTGGTGGCTCAACAAGTAACATCTATGAAAACCAGATGGTCAATATTTCACAATCCCATTATTGTTGTCTATGGATGGACATGTACTTTCCAAGCTATGGTGAAAAAAATGCTTCTAACTTCATCGCTGTAAGTTTGGAAAGCAGCTACAACGATTCTTGCATCCAAAGGCTGGAAGTTGTCACACAAATTAAAAAGGGAAAGCAGAATAAAGTTTTCAATCTAATCACTTAATGATGAGCAATCTGTTTTATCTTTTTACAGGGAAAATATTTCAGGAGACAGAATGGTAACATTGTAGACATCGGTAAGCAAGTTAAGTCTAGAATTCATTGGTGGCAATTATAGCATCAAAAGTGACATCAAGGGGCTGGAGAGGTGGCTCAGTGGTTAAGAGCACAGACTGTTCTTCTAGAGGTCCTGAGTTCAAATCCCAGCAACCACATGGTGGCTCACAACCATCTGTAATGAGATCTGATGCCCTCTTCTGGTGTGTCTGAGGACAGCTACAGTGTACTCACATATAATGAATAAAATTAAAAAAAAAGTGACATCAAATAATTTTAATGGAAGTCCCAACTACTTGAAATTGTTAGTCCCGAAACATTAGCATCAGAAGCAGGATATGAGTTCTCTCTTTTATAAACACATGAGAAAATGAGTATGGATTCTGTGGGAAGTGTTTCATAATTACAGCTTTCCTCATAGACAACCAGAGAGGCACATGATATTTTATTTTTATTTAAATATTTTCTTTCAGTTGTTCTGTTTTTCTATATTAGTCTCCACAGTCTAAAGACTTTGATTTCTGTCTTTTTTTATTTACTGCTCATTGCCAATAGAATTTATATTTTTTAATTTTTGAAACTAAAATATAATTTTGTCATTTTTTTCCCTTTTCTCCTTCTAGTACCAACGATGTAACCCGCTTTGCCTCTTTCTCAAATTCCCTGCTTTCTTTTCTTTAATTGGTTAACAAACACCAATTGGTCATTCCTGAAATTAGATAGATTCAAGTAATATTATACAGACTGAACAGACTGTATATGTGTGTGTCGTGCCTGCATGTGTGTGTGTGTGTGTGTGTGTGTGTGTGTGTGTGTGTGTGCACATGTGCTGCTGTTCTTTTATTCTTCCGAGTCATCCTGTACAGACCATGTGAATCAGTCAGTGCTATGCGCCTCACTGGGAAATGTATTGAAGTTTGTTCTAGAGAGCACACTTCATTCCCCATCAATCCACTTATTTTGTTCTATCTGTTTCAGCATTTGTGAATCACAACAATTTTTAGCTCTGCCTAAGTGATAGGCTCCACTGGGTATGTAAATGCGCTTAAGGTCCCGTGGAAACAGGCTCCCGTGGCATCCCAGCAAATCTCTATGCTTCCCAAACATGCAATCTTAGAGCCTTGTGCTCCAGTGCACCATACATATCGAAACATCTCTTCTGCACAAATATTACACCTGCTACAGACCCTGAGGATAGCCCAATATGAATATGAGTAGCAATTATCTGATAAAACTGTAATAAAAGCAAGACACATCATCAAAGCAAAAAAAATATTTAATGTCTCCAGGCATAAGAAATTTAATGGATATGCTTTGCTCTGAAATACTACAGAACTAGAAAGAATATGTAGCTTTGCTAAAGATATATTAACATCTAGCCTGTAGTTCATATTAGCATGCAAAATGTCAGCTCCTCTCTTATTTCCAAGTCCACAGGCAATTGGGAAAATCACCATAACATTGAAGTCAAATATTGGCAACAAACATCATCAGAGGTGATGAACATTTCTATAATGTATGTAAAAAATAGTATGGCATTTGAAGTTCAAGCATAACAGGTTATAGTTGCAAAGGAATTAGTGTTTATTATATTTATTGGTGATGTGATGCTCCCCTGGCCATGAGGTAGCCACCTGAGGTTAACCTTATTGTACAGCTGAAGAAAACAGTAAAACGTCAACCAAATTGTGTCATCTGTGTCTAGGAGCAAGTGCTCCTATTCTTAGAATGGTGGCTCTCAAGGTACACCAGTACCACCTAGGATCTTGCCAAAGATGCAAATTCTGGGACCCAGCCACGAACCACTGCACTAGAAACTCCTTGGACAGGGCAAGCATTCTCTTTTGCTAAGTTCTCCTGGTGACTCTTATGTGCTCCAACTTGAGATCAGCTGACCTTGGGAAATAATATTTGCAAAGATTCTCTCTAGATGTTAGAACTACAACTATTTCTCTCCCTCTCTCTTTCTCTCTCTCCCTCCCTTCCTCCCTCTCTCTCTCTCTCTCTCTCTCTCTCTCTTTCTCTCTCTCTCTCTCTCTCACAGTTTCTGATGGTATTATTTTAAAACTGGTTCAAATGTTTTCTAATGTTCTTAATACTTTAATTTGTAGCATTTTGATGATATACATTTCTGCTAATTTTTTCATTGTTATATTCCCTTATCACCTATTTTATTGAATATTTTCCATTTTTTAAAAAAATTCATAAAGAAAATAGAAAATTCAGCTTTTGGAGTTTTACTTTGAAATCCTTTCTAAATGTAAAAGTGATTGCAGCTCTCTGAGTTTGTATAATGTTATTTTCATGTGTGCTTTCAGGGCTGCCCATTTACCACTGGGCAGCGAATTGGTGTGGTCTTCCCTTCTAAACTTTACCACTGCCTGTGGTTCTTGTGTAGACCTGAGGCCTTCATGACTTTTCCTATGCAGTTTGGCATGTTCATCAGTGACATCCTTGTTTAGCTCGCATTAGAAAGATCATGTTTGTAAGACTTTATGAGTATAGCTTTTGATATTACTAGGAAACACAATCTCAGAGGAAACTTTTTGATCCTCTGGGTTTTCTAGTCTTTCTGTCTTTTCTTCCATGGTGTTCCCCGAGCCTTAGGTGGAGTCAGGTTTTGAAGACCTCTCTGTTGTAGATTCATATATCAGACTCTACAAATCTGCACCTTGATTGGTTTTGCTTTTCTCTAGTGGTCTCCATCTGTTGCAAATAGAAATTTCTTTGATGGGGCTGGGGGATGAAGAGAACATCTATCTGTGGGTATAAAGACAAATGTTTATAGATTGCTGTTAAGGATTGTGCTGATTTAAGTAAATTAGGAATTATAGAGTCTTCTTCAATAACTATGACTTTGCTAGCACCGAATGCTAGGTTACCAGTACTAAGCATGGTATCCCTCCAATTGAAATGATCAATTAGAGAGCCGTTTGGTAACTGCCAAGGTATGTGTACTACTCGTGTACCCTTAGAGCGAGTGTGCCATGTTGACTGTTGCTATGACTCATAGGCCTCAAAGCTGAGCAGAACTGCTGTTGCCTCTGTCCTTCGGAAGCTGGCAGAGCATCTTCAAGCACCATGACAGATAGTCCTCAGGGAGGGGGCATTGTGGTCAGTTCCAGCTCAGGAGTCTCTATACCTTGTTTCTGAAGTTCATGGTGTCTTCAAAAATAGGAGTTGATCTTCCGCCACAAGGTAATGGTGTGTGTTTTAGGAGTCTCTTGGTCAGCCCTGCCCAACAATTCAAAAGGAAGTTTCTAATGTCTGGTGTTGGGGGTTTTGGTTAGTTGGTCTTTGGCTTTTCTAAAGGGGAACATCACCCCAAACGAGAAAATTTCATTAAAATTTCTATTTCTATATCTACACACAGAATTGTGTTCATTGTAGGCTTTATTTTGAGGCAATTCATTAATAATATAATTCCTTGTGGCTTTCCCAGACATCCTTATAATGCTTTTACCCATCTCCCTCCTTCTGTATTTAATGCCCCCACTTCAGTTTTACCCCTATTAAATCACTTGTGTCCTGCCATTCCCTCTTCACCCTCTTCCCACCTATTCCTGTATTTACCTCCCTCTATACATATATGTATGTAATAACAATTATGGGAGAATGCAAGAAATGGCCATGAATGTGTAATAGAGAAGGGAGGGGTACAGGGGACATTGAAGGGGGAAATGGATAGAAGAAATGTAATTAAATTAAACCTTAAAAACTTAATAACAGCAATAAGCAATAAAGTAATTATGAAGTTTTGGAATAAACCTGGTGGAGGAATGGCTCTAGCTGTGGGTCACTATGAAATCCTCCCCCAGGGAGTGAAATGAGGAAACCTGAGACAATGCCCTGCATGTGTATCATCAGCATTGTCAGCGTTTTCAAGGGAGGGAGGTTGCTTTTAGCCTACAAAACAAAGAGTACTTGAGAACAAATCATCTGATGGTGACTTAAGCTTAGGTGAACTCTATACATTATTTGACGGAAGAAACATTTGATATTTAAATGTAAAGCTAAGAAACCAAGATATCTCTCTCTCTCTCTCTCTCTCTCTCTCTCTCTCTCTCTCTCTCTCTCTCTCTCTCTCTCTGATATTTCAGTAAGAAATGGAAAAGCACAGCCCACATGTCCAACACTATCTAACCAATGGCTTAAGCTTCCTATTCTTTCAGGAGCTAGCACTGGCTTCCAGCATGGAATATTGCTCTCAGAAAACATGCGCTGACACTCTTCCTACTACTAGATAGAAGTGGTTTGCATGTCATGTCCGGGGCACATTCTGGTCTTCCAAGAGCAGAAAATTCAAAAGTAACCCTCATAACATTATTCTTCTATAAGAAGAGGACACACCTCCAGTTAAGTAGAATGTGCAGAAATACAGCCCAGAAAACAAGAGAAAAGCAGAGAATCAAATGCATTTGATCATCAGTTTGACAAGAATCATAACTTGACTTTCTGTGATGCTGTCATTTGAAAGAAAGAATTTTTTTGTTCATTTCCTATTCAGAAATGAAATGATGGACTGATTTCATTTTGTTGGCTAAGATCCAACTGGGGAAAAGGTTACCAAAAAAAGAATTGCAGGATTTTACTGATTTACCCCTAGTTTTGAAGGCTTTTTCCCCTTTATTTTGATGGTTTTCTTTCTTTCTGATAGACCAAAAGAGATTAAATTATATTTAATTGTAGAATAAATGCCAAGCTAAACTAAAGCGATTAATCTGTGAGGTAGATGGATGTGGTTGGCATAGACAAAGTTCAAGATCAACCCGGGTAACAATGCTAGGACAGCTTCCCGGTTTTCTATTTTTTCCCTTAAATATAACCAACCAAAGTACTTGATTTTCTAAATGATTAAACAGGGAGAGATGTATTTTGAAAGGAATGAGCTGTTTCTTTTTACAAAGGAAAAAATACAGGTCATTTCTGCCTGCGCCATTTGGTTAGAGAAGTCTAGAACATCATCAACTGAGAGAAGAGTTTGGAGATAGTAAAGTGTGGCCTCAACCATAACTGGAAGTGTTTCTCTAAGACAGCATGTCAGGGACAGGGGTTCCTGCAGTCAGTAAATGAGCTCTGCCATCGCTTGGAATTGGGATGGGTGGAGAGTGCTTAGTGGCTTCTGAGGCACTCAGTGAGATAGACCAGTGCACAGAGACCTTGTAATGTTACACATCTCATCTCATCTCACATCGTTGGGCAAAGAGCCCCATGGGAAGGTACAGTACTAAGCACGTTCCCAACCAGAAACGGTTCATGATCATCTGGAAAACATACATCTCAGTTTGGTAAAAGTAAAAGACGGAGCTGCAGTTTTTAATTACGGCACCCATTCTCTGAATTCCAAAGGATTATATTCCTAAGAAAGCAAATGCTATCCAAGAGCCAGGGTGCTAGTGCCTATGTGTGAGAGACAGCACTGTTCCTTGTGCAAGTGGACATTAACATCCAGGCTGTTTTCAAAGGTGCTAAATTCCTTTCCAACATTTACAAATAAAGGGTAAAACTATTTCCCAAGCTCCCCCAATGTATGGCAGTCATCTGTAATGATTTTCTCTCATTAGACTTTGTCTGAATCCTGAAACACTAAACACTGAGGGAAGGGATTCCATTTATCCCTTCTAGTTCATTAAGTGAACTGCTTATATGAATGAAAAGAGTCCTTTAAGTTTTAAAGAAATGCCATCTGGTTCTGATATTCAAGAATTTGGTGAACAAGTCCATGTTTACTCTAGAATTTTATCTTAATAACATCCCATCTGGACTAAATTTCCCATACTGGAAATATCAACTAGTTTTGTTACACTCTAATACTGAAGCCCCTCCTGGTCTTTTTTTGATTATGAGAGGCTTTTCTGAGAATAATCTTACAGTGCAGACTTGAAAATAGAAATAGATTCCAATCGCAGTCAGGCATTTAGGGTCATGCTGAAAAATAGGATGTCCTCGTTAAGACACCTCAGGACTCCTGCAAGAAGGAATCCACACTGGATACCAGTATTCATCATGGAGATTCAATGTGACTCACGGTCTTTACAAGAACACGAGGAGCAATGTCAGATCTGAAGCCACTCCTAGAAGTTTTTCTCAACTCTGCCTTTACGTCCTCCTCCTTCTCTTCCAAGGCTTTGCATAAGCTCAGCTTATTCATCTACCCAGTTCCTTCTCTTCATCATGGCACAGTTTGGAGTTCTTCAGTCCTAGAAATACTTTCTTCAAAAGTGTAACAGAAATGGCGGATCAACTGTCCTTTGATGGGTCAATTTAGTTCTTCCTTTGATTAATGACCTATCTCCTGCCAATAAATCATGACAAGGAATCGGTAAGGTTCACTTGATGAATGAGACTCTCACTTTAAAAATATTATACTTATTTAACATGTGAGGAGCTCTCATGCCCCTGGGCACATATAGAAATCAGAGGCCGATTTGCAGGAGTTGTACCTCTGGGTTCAACTTCCTTCCACCCTGTGGGACCCAGAAATCAAACATCAGGATCAATGGGAAGAGCTTTTACCCCATAAACTGCCTGGCCTTCTGTGGGCTTGCTACTTTCAGAACCCAAGGAGAGGTGATTTTCCAGAAACTGCTGTGGAGACAAGAAAGATCGGGAGACAGTGTCTAGTGTTTCAGAAACGATTTTCTTTTGGTCTAATATTTTTTTAAAATTTACTGAGGTATTTTCACCCGTCTTTTGTCTCAAAAGACAGTGAGATAACAGGATATCACTGTTGACTTTGTAGGTTTCAAATGAAAATTGGTAAGGGCTAACAATCACCTAGGTGTGAAACGCTTGTGATACTACAGACTCAGAAAAGTCTCCCTCCCTCCTTCCCTCCCCTCACTCTCTCTCTCCTTCTCTACACACACACACACACACACACACACACACACACACACACACCCACACACGCACACACACAGGTTTACAGTGCATTCCACTTATCTCATCTTGCCCTAAAATATCTGTATATCAAAGCTACTTGCTGCTCCTTGAGAAACCTTCTCTATTTTCTTATTAAATACAAGACAGCATTCTCGTGCTATATGCTAAGTTTTTCTTTTAACAAAAGCTGCCCGGAGGTTCTGCTCAAGCGCATTGCCTCATAAATTGTTCTGCTTTTCTTTTAGCATCCCGGATGCATACTCTCCAGGAGTTTAAAGCGGGCACATGTCTCTAGAAATTGCTCCCCTGTATCCATACCTCTACTGTGAACTTCTCTTTATTACCATTCGCTTGTCAAGAGAAAAGCACTGAATCAAAGCCACTTGGCAGGATGTCAGCTTGTGGAACCATGCCCAACTATAAAGGTACGAGTGTTTACTGTATCAAGCACAGAGGCAGTAATAACATGCCTGGCACTCAGCGACCTCAACAGAAAGACACAAAACTTCACAATGTTGTGTAAGATATAATGTGCTTTAAGTAAATGTAAACATTTGCTAGGTTCTCTAATAAATATCATTAGGTGACAAGAAATACTGTGTTTAGATCATGATGGAAATTTGAGCTTGTGACTGAATTACAAGGTCAGTTCTTTAGAAGCATCAGAGAAAAGGAGGAAATATTTCATTCATAACCAAATAGCTCAAAAGAGGATTGAGATTCACTTAAAACAGAGGTTTTGCTCATATTCAAAGGAAGCTCATAATCATGTAGAAAAAATAGTTAACACACACACACACACATGTTAAGAAAATAAAGGAAATACATCCTCTAAACAAGTGAAACCTAGGATCAAGTGACAGAGGAGTACTCATGAATTTCATAGGTGAAGGTTCCTATGAAGAGCCTATTAGCTATGCTCCAGTAAGTTATAGACATCAGGCACACACAATTCAAGTACTTACTCTGATATGCCCGTTTAGAGTTTTAACCTTCATGAGTCCCAGAGCAGTAGGTATTCTTAACCTGTTCTATCCATCACCTCACTTTCCTCTTGTGTAATTTTATTATAAAATTATGTAAATTATGTAACTTTAATGAGGAACCAACCAGAGCTTAATTTCCCCCTGAAAATTAACTTTTTAAACTTTTAATATAATATGTGCTTATCATCAGCACTCTGCCAGAGACACTTCTCACTTCTCAGAGTGATGGGGCAATGTGTCTTCTGTCTTACTCCAGGAAGAATGTCTGCTGCTGCTGACCTATCCCGGATGATCAGGACTTGGAGTAAATTGGCTCTTGTCAAAGAGACACGAGTATATGAGGTCTGACTGGAACTCTGTTCAAGCACATTGGCAGGGCTGTCTCTCTCCTTAAACCTATTAGGTAGCTCCCTTATACTTAAGAGACATTTCTTTTCATATGATTTCATCTTATTAATATAGTATTATTAATATAGGTAATATAGTCTGTATTCTAACTCTATAAATGTGGGGTGTTTCTTGTAAAAGCATAAATATAAATGAAAAGGTGTTAGGTGAAAAGCTCATGTCACCCCTACTCAGATATTCGTGCCTCGCTCACCCCACAGCTCAGAGACAACCCACCATGATTGGTATTCTCAGTATGGTGGTATTGATATATTTTTCTTCACAGCCTTCTAAAATTGATTCTGTTTTCCCCTATATATTAGATATTTTTCTACATGTAAATCATTTGTATTGTCTAGAAACAATACATTTCACAATATCAATTTCCCAAATGATCTTGATTTGTCTTTAGAGGTTATATTCCCTTCAAGAGCTGTCCTATCATTTAGCTTTCTGATTATTTAGTTACTAGATTTTGACTATCATTAACAATCCTGTAAAAGACATTTTCATATCTATGACAGTAGAGTGCTTGAAAGCCATATCCCTTGGCTAAATTTAGGAACTTTCAAATTTTGATAGGGACCATCAAATCTCTGAAATGAAGTACTTAATGCCATTGACTTTATTTACCCAATGGAAACTGAGTCTTAAAAGTTGAAGATGTATTTTAGAGGATCTAAGGATGCTAATCAGAGTTGCAGAGTAAGGATTTGATATCCGCTTCATCTGCTTCATCTGACTTCAAGCTTCACCACTTCCGCCTGGTTTTATAACTTCCTAAGACCTCTGAGGATGGGAAGTAGAATAAACAGCCCTTATATTCTTAGATTAGCAGAGTCTGGTGCTAGGACGGACATAACAATTGACCGATGATTCCTGGGCACAAACCTGGATTCTACAGAATGTTTAAATACAGTGGAAAATATTCAATGCCTTATCAGATAATAACCTGAACATGTCTTCACTGACGTGACAATATGCCAGGAGAATTTATCCTAAGACACAATGACATAGTGTCTGCTTCTTGATGAAAATGAAAGATGTTAACCAAATCATGGTAAGAATAGGGTGAAACTGTAACTAATCTCTATAAACATGTCAGTAATATGTAGGCTTAAAATAAGGTCTTTATATAGGAAAAAAAAAGTCAGGCTAGGATTCTTAGGTGGAGAGGTTCACTGAGCTAAAATACATTCAGGGTGGGAGTAACAAGAGAGAGAAGGGAGTAAAACAAACCCAGGAATTTCCAGGCACAGGCTGGCAGTTCCACAGAGACTGAACAGTTCCAACTCCATGAAGGCTGAGGAGAAGAGTGAAGAAAACATAAGCCGGATCTATATCCTGTAGGACCTCATTAGTCTAGGAATGGAGTTATCATTAATAAGGCTCCCAGCAACAAGACTCAACAGTTTATGGAATATGCTACAATATGCAACCAAAAGCAGCTTCTCCAAGAAACTCCGTGTGCTTAAAAGCCATGCCTGAAGATTGCTAGGATCTCTCTCTCTCTCTCTCTCTCTTCTCTCTCTCTCTCTCTCTCTCTCTCTCTCTCTCTCTCTCTCTCTCTCTCTCTCTCTCTCTCTCATTTGTCTATCTAAAAGAAGCTAAATAAAAATCTTTTGTTAAACACGAAGCACCAGTGAAAATAATCACAACCATGGTTAGAGGACAGTGATACATAAAGGATTAAGTTATAGCACTTCCCAAATCCACTCCACAGAAAATGCAACATCAAATTAAAATTAACTGACTCCTCTAGAAGCCACTTGTGGAGGCACAGGTTTGGAAGAATCCACTTGGACTAAGAGTGAGGAAGATGGTTCAGAGCAGAGACTATGTCCCTAGTGCCATATTCCCAGCCTCTATGTGTATTCTGAGCATCCTGATCTACTGAAAAGTGAAGTTTTCAAAAGGAAGACAAGAATAATACTTTTAGGCTAAACATACCACTCCAGACCTTCAAACATCTGAAACAATATCCCAGGCATATGCGCAAACTTCTGGAATGCTAACATTTGGACCAAAGAATGTGTGATCTCAACACCTGGCATTGTGGAGTTGCAAGAGCAAAGCACAAGACTCTGGCTTTCTCCGTGTACCACAGAGGGGCTTAGAAAAACTCTCTCCACCTGCTCCAGGAATTCCCGGAAAATGTTCATAGATTATGGTTGCTCTGAAGTACAGCTGCCCAGAGATATCCATGAGTAAATTCAACCGCCACAGTCTTTAAGGCACGTGTTGCATTTCTTGGTGTGGCAGCTGTGCCATTTTCCTAGTCCCTGATGTCCCAGTGGCCACACCGCACATCCCCAGTGATACTGTGCCGTACCATTTGATTCATATAACTTTCTCCACATGATAGTCCTCCACAGCAGTGGTCCACTTTGTCTTTTAGAATCAAATTCTATTGTCTGTCAGGGAACAATACCTCATTTGGGGGTGGGGGTGACTAGCTACAAATCAGGCATTTGAGATTTAACAATGAATACTTTTTGTCAACCTGTAAGTCAACAGATCTTTTCTAGGAAGCAAAGTTAAATATGATAAAGTGGGCGAGCAAGCACCAGAGGAACCTGCCCTAAAACTGAGACCCCGAGTTTAAGTTTGATCCCTGAGACCTATGTGGTGCCTCCTATAAGTTGTCTCCTAACTACCACACGCATTCTATGGTGTGTGTGTGTATGTGTGTGTGTGTGTGTGTGTGTGTGTGTGTCTGAATAGTGTGTGTATGTGTGTGTGTATGTGTGTGTGTGTGTGTCTGAGTGGTGTGTGTGTGTGTGTGTGTGTGTGTGTGTGTGTGTGTGTGTGTATGTGTGTGCGTGTGTTCCCTATGCTACAATGTATATGGAGTAGAATGTAAATTGAAGAGTCAGGTCTCTTTCTAAGATGTAGTTTCTAGAGATTGAACACAGATCAGCAGGCTTGGCAACAAGTCTTTTTAACCACTGGACAATCTCACTGGCTCCATAGGTAGTCTTCTTAAAACTATATGAGTGATACTTTTAGTAGGTCTTCCTATCTGCCATTTCTGTTAATATAGGTTTCATTATTTAAGATATGAACAAACCCTAGACATCTGATGTCCTTAAATTTCATTAATGCTCCATTGAGTCTCTGCAAATGTTTTCATGTGTTGATACAGACTAAAGTTCTAATCAAATTGGCATTAATTGCATTGTTTTAACCATTCAAATAGGCAAAGATCTTCAAAAGAAAATTATTATTCAGCTCATATCCTTCCTGTTCATTGATAGGACATCACAGTGAACTTACTAAATTTCAGATACACATTTTGATACTCCAATAATATATAGCTAAAAGCATTATTAAAAATAATGCATGTGAAACTTTACTGTATGCCTCTGAGAAAAACAAATCTGTTTAAATTCAAGTGATCAACTTTTTCCTTCTAAATGAAAACATATTTTAGGTAATTGGTCCTATATTATGCCAAAATTTATTTCTGTTTCTTACATATTTTTGTATAAGAAATGTCTCATCCCCATATTTGAATACTTACTTGGCCCACAGCAACTGATACTTTATAGGGAGGTTGTGGCAAATTTAGGAAGTCACTTTCTGGAGGAAGTACGTCACTGAGGATGACGTGACAACTTTATGGGTGTACAGCCTTGAATCACGTCCTGCTTATCCTTCTGCCTATAAGCTTCTTTTTTGTTGTTGTAATTAATTATAGTGACAGAAAGGAAACCAGCACAGGGTAAAAGAATTCTATGTTTCTCTGACCCTTTTATTAAACATGGAAACTTTGATCAATTTCTATATTACAGTAATGCTTTTGTAGTCTGTGAATGCTAAACATAGGATTTTTTCCAAAATCAGTTAGCTATTTTCATGACAGTGAAATTGTTAAAATATCAGTCCATAGCTTTCTTCATCTAAAATGCAATCCCCAATATGTGAGGAGAATATTTAAACCCTGCATTACAATATTAATATTAATTTATCACATATAGTAAATGAAAATTATTATGCAAATGCAATTTCTACTTCAGAAATGAAAAAATTCTCAAAAAGTTTTAAAGGGGAACATACGCTAAAATGGTCTTATTTTTTTCCTTGAGGAAACAAAATACATTAAGAAAGTTAATTAGCAAATCTGAGTTCCTAGGAGACTTTGACTGTATAACTATATTTAATAAAATAAGATTTAGTTTAGTGTGTGAAATGGGTCGCTTATGTTCCCCCAAATTTGCATAGTTGAAATTGCATAGCATGGTGAGTAGGATTAGGTGGTAGACCCTGAGAGAGGGACGCTTCGTTCACAAGGTAGCCACTGCATGAATGCGATTACTGCTTTTATAAAACAGACTCCTGCTTGGACAAACAGCAGATTCCGCCACACAGAGACACTGCAAGAAGGCTTCAACTGTCTGAAAGGAAATGTCAACAGATGGTGGACTTGTCGGCACCTTGATCATCAGGGATCTGGTGAGAAGTACATTTCTGTTTATAAACTCTGCAGTTTATGGAATTTTTATAACAGCAAAGGGAGACCAAAATAGTTTACACATTCCCTTTCCATGTATTTTTAAACCTAAGTCCCTTCTTATTTTTGTCGCCAATGCTGAATTTATAGCTGTTTTACATTTAGCGGGAGGGTGAAGGTAGGGGGTAGAGAATGGAAAGTAATACCATAGCTAACATGGGCAAAGAGTTTTCGTGGATTATTTCCAAGATGGATGATTTCACTGACTCGTACTCTGCCCACCTCAGGCCTCTCTATAACTTCAACCATATGTGGTCCTCTTTAGTCCTGCTCTTGGAAGGATCACAGCGGTGAGACAGGGCTTGTGTTTTACTTGCGAGTCCGCACACTTCTGTGACAAGTTCATTCTTTTAAGTAGCTAAGAAGCAGTTTATGAAAGTGTGGAAGCCCTGTGGGTGGAAAGTAAAATGAAAGCAAAGCTGTGCTTATGTATCTAATAACTTTTGCAGTCACAACAAGGTGCAACATTGTAACAGAGGGAACATTTGCTCAGTCACGAATGCAAAAACCCTTGATATCTAAAGTTACCGATTGTTAAATCTCTGAGAAAGGAGTTACCAAGGCTAGACCTTGACAACTTATTAGAAAGGGTAAGGGTGAGACTAAAGAGGAACTGAGGTTGGAATATGCTGTCACAGAAGAAAGTGCTTGGTCTCTGGCTCTAGAAGTAAGAAGACCACAGTTTGCCAGGCTCCCCTATAGTTCCAACAACCATATTGAGGATGCTGAACTAAGACAGAGGACCTAAAATCCAGACTGTCCCATTAAAATTATTACCTCTTTCAATGTGTACCCAAACCTAACCCCTGTAGAGCCATGTTTGGCTGTAGAGAGGCCTTTGCAACACCATAGGTGTGCTCTAGTTATTTTCAAGCTTGTCTGCTGTCTTTCTATAAGTCTGTGTCCTTGCATCTGCTTTGTTATCTCAAGTATTCTGGCTAGTTTTATGTCAATCTAACATTATCTCTAGTGATCTGAGGGGAAGGAACTCAACTGAGAAATTGTCCCTGTAAGATCTGACTTGAGACAAGCCTATTGGGTGTTTGTTTTGCTTTCTTGTTTTGTTTTGAGTTTTGGTTTTTCAAGACACAGTTTTTTCTGTGGGTAACGGCCCTGGCTATTCTGGAACTTGCTTTGTAAACCAGGTTGGCCTTGAACTCATATCAAACCAACTGTATCAGCCTCCCAAGTGCAGGGGTTAAAGGCACGTGTCATTACACTCAGCTGGGAGGCCATTTTCTTAATTAGTGATATGAGCAGATACAGCCCATGACAGGTGGTGCCACCCCTGGGCTGGTGGCCCTGATGTTATAAGAAAACAGGCTGAATAAACAAGGAAGAAAAGGGCAGTAAGTCACACTCTTCCAGGGCTTCTGCCTCCAAGTTCCTCCAGGATTTGAATTCCTACCTTGGCTTCCCTAAACAGACCTTGTTTCAGGATATATAAGCCAAATAAACACTGCTGCCCAAGTTACTTTAGCCACAGTGTTTCCTCGAAACAGTAGTAACCTTAGATAGCACGAAGCCATTTTCAAGATGGAAGAAAATTACCAAATCCTAGTGTTAGTCAGCACACTCTTTCTCTTATTTCAGTAATATCCTCAGAAGGAAAAGGATGAAATGAATTACACTCTATCCACAGCCAGGCCTCACTGCATCAATTCATTCTTCAATATAATATTTGAACTGTGTTTGTGAGCCAAGACATTTTTAATCCATTAATCCTACTTCTAGACTTTTATTCTAGGAAATAACTGTATATATACTATGAAGCTATGATATCTCTCTTGAGATACTGTATTTGTAATAGGAAAATTGTATCATGGAGATAATCTTAAAATAAGTATTTATTTTATTTATGTCACTACATATGTGCCAGGGGCCTCAGACCAGCCCTTTTATGCTCCTGGTTGGTGGCTCAGTCTCTGGGAACTCCCTGGGGTCTGGGTTAATTGGGACTGCAGTGGGAGAAGATACACTTGAGAGCCTTGAGGCCCCAGGGAAGGGGGGAGGCCTGGTGGGTGGGTGGGAGCACCCTTTCAGAGGCAAGGAGAGGAGGAATGGGATGAGAATCTGTGGGAGGGGAAACTGAGGGGAGGAATGACTGGGATATAAATAAATAAAATAATTAAAGTTAAAAAGGAAATCAAGAAAAAACACTGGCTATGTGTAATATAAAAGAGTTCACAAAAACAAATAAAAAAAAAACACGTTACTTTATGTTGCTTCCTATACTGCCGTTAAAATCAGTGTGTATGCTACATAATGGGCCATTTATAAAAGCAAAAGGGCACATTTCCTTATAATACTAGTAGTATCTAACTTTTTGAAGGAGAAGCCCTTAGTCCTGGCAAAGTTGTACCCCCAGTGTAGGGGATTGTCGGGGTGGGGGGGACAGTAAGGGCGGGTGGATGGGGAGGGGAACACCCTTATAGAATGGGAGGGAGAGGGGTTAGGGACTGAGGGACAGGAAACAGGGAAAGGGAATAGCATTTGAAATGTAAATAAAGGGGTTGGGGATTTAGCTCAGTGGTAGAGCTTCCTTGCCTAGGAAGCGCAAGGCCCTGGGTTCGGTCCCCAGCTCCTAAAAAAAAAAAAAAAGAACAAAAAAAAAAAAAAGAAATGTAAATAAGAAATACCTAATTTTAAAAAATATGGAAACAAAAGTACCTAGCTATACGAATACTCATCCACTTGCAAATGCACACTTGAAGCATTTGGTGCTGTGCACTTGGGGGAAAGAACACGGTGGCTTCTGTCTACACGAGGATACCATGCAGTATCAAATGCCACAGACAAACGCTAACAGACAAAGCCTGATGTCCAAATGGAGTTTGTATCTGTTTTCATTGTTCGCTAAATATAACTTTTAGTGAGAAAACACTAACAGTTCTGAAAATATAGTCAACTAGAGAGCAGAATGTAGGTAGTTCTAAAGGTTCTAGGCAGGGAAAACAAGGATATTCAGACAGAAACTGATAATTACAACTAAATCAGCTTTTTGTGGTTGTAGTATACCCTACGTGATTATAGCTAATTACATTATAGTATTTACTTGAAAAGTATTAACGAATTATGATAATGCATACATGATATGCATGCATGTAGATATTTACATGATTTAGGTTTTTGAAGCAGAATTTCATGTATATCCCAACTATTGATTGATTTAAATCAATAATTATGTAGCTTAAAATGACATAGAATTTCTGGTTCTTCTGCCTTAACCTCTGGTGTAAAGGATGCCAGTCATGTGCTATAGAGAGTCTGGGCATTAGATAGACACCCTGGTATACAGACAGTAAGCAAGAGGGACCATAACTATGTAATGAAGTTGGCAAATTTCCAAGATGGCTGGTTTCTTCCTCACCCTCCTGACTTGAGTGAAAGTCTGTCAACTCAAAATTTAAAAAAAAGGCTTTGGAGGTTTTTGTGTTTTTTGTTTCTTTTCCCCCCCACCAGGGTCCCTCTTAATGGACTAGCTCAATGCATTCAAGATTGGTTCAAGATATGCTAGACAACAGTAGTTGGCCAATCAACTATCCCACCTTTCTTCAAACTGATCAACCCTAAATTAAACAGGGGGGGGGGATTCTTTAGCTATTAAGAAGACGCCAGCCCTTGAGAAGAGACTGAATCTCCCAGCTTCCTGGGTCTCTGCTCTGCTTTGCAGAAGGTCTTTTTCTGTATGTGTCCGCTGCATGTGTTGTGTTTTCTCTTCTCCCATAATAAGCAGCTTTCTTCAACTGCTGTCCTGCTGCTGCTATCCAAAGTGTCTGAGATTTCTTCACTGCTATCTGTTGTGTTTAAGATTATTTCTTGTTTTTTAATTATTTAACTGGCAGAAAAAATAAACCCAATAAAAACACACCCAGTTTACAAAATTCTCATTGTTAGAACCATAGACCATGTAATTTGTATGAGAGAGAGAGAGAGAGAGAGAGAGAGAGAGAGAGAGAGAGAGAGAGAGAGAGAGAGATTGAGAAATTGAGAGATTCACAGTATTACTTATAAATCTATTAACAAACCAAATTTGGGACAAACATTACTTATGAAATTTTGGGATACCCTGACCCAATGGATACATTATAACACAACTACCCAAGGCTCAGGAAACATTGTGGAAGAGGGTGCAAAGACAGTGTAAGATCCAGAGGATCAGGAAGGGTGCTGTGAGATCCTGTCTTTGGATAAGGAAACCACACACACAGTATTTAAAGAATATGGCACCCTAACCCAAACTTGAACAATGATATCAATAGACATAAGTCTTACAGGGCAATTTCCCTAGACAAAGAACTATAAGCAACTAAGGACTGCTGAGAGTATCCACTATTAAATAATCAGCTCTGAAATCATATACACACAGTTGACACTAAACTGACCCAGGAGGTTATAATATCCATCTATGCATTTAAACAACAATGAAGCAATAAAAATCAAAGGGGGAAACATGAATTTGAGAGGAAAAGTACATGGAAAGGAGTTGGATGGAGGAAAAAGAGGAGGAAAGATGTTATGATCATATTTTAATTTAAAAATAAAAATAAATCCATATGAAAGTAGAAGGAGAAAAATGTACTTAGGAAGTAGACAAATCAAGATAATCAGCCTTTAAAGGAATGAAGTAAAGACTGGGAGAAAAAAGGTTAAGGCTTCTAAGACAAGTAAAAACATAAATATTTCAGACATGGGCATAATTAGAGCATTCTCACAGAGCGCATACAGGAGTGTGTGGACCAATGAAGCCACTGAGGTCAGGGGGGACGATGTGGATCCAGGCTGTATTTGGAAATCAAGCTTCAGCTTAGGCCTGCTGGAAAAGAAAGGATACACTACTTTGCTCAAAAATACCCTTAATCTGAATTAAAGTAGGCTTTCCAGTAGACAAAAGGATGGCAGTGGGAACATACTCTCTGCTTCTCCTGCTTTGCCAGAGGAAAGTATAGAAGAAGACAGGGAGAAGAAGGCATTGGGGTTCTCTGCTGCTGAAGGCTGGACTTCTGTAGACACCTCTGGTTGGCTCAGATTACTATCTTCCTTTCACTCTCAGCTTATCCAAAGGGACTAAATTACTGTTGACTATTTTCCTATTTGAAAGACAAGTTCAACTTTCACATCAATGCAGAGACGAATATGGTAGAGAAAAATAGCTTTCACTTATTAATCTTCTTTTCTTTTTGAGAATATATTTACTTTTATGACTTACTCACATTTTCACTATGGCTCCAGCTGCAAATCAGGTAACTCGTACAACACTGACTTTTACCCTCATCCTCTAACCTGAAGAAGTCACTATTAACTAAGGAGTTGGGTGACACAGGCTGAATGTCCCTTACACAGAAAGCTTGAAAACAGAAGTATTTCTCATTTTGGAGTTTAGAAATTTGGAAATATTTGTATGGAAGGTCCCTATTGGTATCTCTAGGCCAAGAAAGCATTTGAGATTTCAGATTTCTGGGTGAGGGCATAACTTATAATGCTGCTTTATAATTCTCAGAATGCATACAACGGGGACTTATCATATTCATTTATTTGGACACCTTAGGTAATCATGGACCTGTGTAGCATATATAATAATTTAGATATAACTGTAATCATATTTTGAGAATTTATTTGAGAATTTTACAGAGTAATCACCACTGCGATATAGCAAACCGACATAAAAGTCTGTCACAGAAAGAGATCCTTGTCTTGTCTCCTCATATCATCATTTAGTTGAAAACTAAGTGGTCAGTTGCATTAAATAGGTCCTGTATTGTTATAAAGCTATGACAATTTCAAAGCAAATTATATCTGTCAAAGTACATTGGTTTTACTAAGCCCTACTAACACAAGTACATCTTCTAACTTTGAAAATAAATCTATTTTTACCCATGTGCTTTTTTTCCTCTTCTCACCAGAAACTGTAGTAAATGTGATAACTCATTACAGTGATAAAGATACCTTAACTATGCTTCTTACTTACAAATACCATGCTATAGGTGCTTTCTCCATACAAGTCTCAACATGGAAAGAGTATTGCTTCTCTGTTCTGAATGTATCTTCCCCTCTTCTACTTTCATCGATTATAAGTTTCAATGCAAATCATTCCTACTTCACCCATTTGAAATCCTTTTTACATATTTTAATCTGCAAATGCTTTTAGGACTTTTATTGAGTGTACCTTCCTCTAAGCTCTCCAGGGTAAACTCTTCTGCACAAATAGAGCTCTCCAGAACAAATGAATAAGAATTTTTGCTTTCTCGTGGATATCCACCCATTCACTTCTCACCAAGCGAGACTGTTCATAACTCATTTCAAGACCGATAATCTATAGCTCTGGTTTAATGATGGTTGCTGCCTTGAACACTGCTATAATATTTGGTAGTTTGTGCATATTTTAAGCTTCCATATCTTCTATGATAGGTATAAAGATGAGTCTTCAGTGATCTCCCTGTCTTTGCTGCTTTTCTAGGCAAGATCTACAAAACAGACACTCCAGCATCATATTAGCCACATTAGCCATTAGCATTGTAAGAAATGGACACACTTAGAGCGATGTTCATTAATGATGTTGCTGCTTTTCTAATTCAGAAATCAGCAGAGTCATTCTGAATTCTTTGTTCCAAGCCAAAATGAGGCAAAAAATCAAAGTATTAGCAAGGATGGACATTATCTGGCATTTCTTAATAAAGAACCCACTTCCAAGTTCAAGTTGTTATATATATATATATAACAAGGTTTGCATTCAAATGGTTATTCAGGTGTGCCTAGAAGAACTGGAAACAAAATGGATATCTGTAAGTAGTATTATTTAAAAGTCTATCTGTCTGAACCTAAAGCTAACCTGAGATACAGAAGTACAATTTCTACCACAAAACAATTATTCCTAAGTCATAAAACACAGTCTTATGTTATAGGCATTTTATTTTATGTAAATATAGATAGATACACCTCATTGAATTCCCAATAACTACTGAATTCCAGTATGCCAAAATTCCAATAGCCCATGATTTATCCTGTGGATTAACATTCACCTGGTTGCTCCATCAAATTTGAATTTCCTATAATTTTCTACAATCATGCCATTGTAATTTATATAACTGAATTAAGTTTCCAAAAGCAACACAGGAGTATGTTGGTTATCCCAACAATAAAAGTGTTTGCACTGCTTGTCAGTGTCCCCAAAGAAAACATGATGAGTAAAGTTGATGACACTATGTTCATAGCAGCTTTATTCATAATAGCCAGAAACTGGAAACAACCTAGATGCCCTTCAACTGAAGAATGGACACAGGAAATGTGGTACATCTACACAATGGAATGCTACTCAGGTATGAAAAGAAAGCTATAAGGAAGATTAATACAGTCAACTAACCCGGACACTTCAAGCTCTCAGAGACTGAACCACCAACCAAAGAGCATTCATGAGCTGTACCCGGGCCTCACTGAACAGAGGTAGCAGAGGTGCAGCTTGGTCTTCATGTGGGTGGGTCTTGAACAACTGGAACAGCGGGCCATCTCAAAAGGCTGATGACTGCATGGGTGATATGTTCTTCTAGCTGGGCTGCTTTATCTGGCCTCAGTGGGAGAAGAGGAGCCTGTCCCCAAAGAGAATTGAAGTGCCAAGGTGGGGATACCCAGAGGGGGGTCACCTTCTCAGTGGAGAAGGAGAAGGGAAATGGGGGAGGGAGTTTTGGAGATGGTGACCAGGAGTAGAGTGAGCAGAGCAGTGAGCGGGATGTAAAGTGAATTTTAAAAAGTTTACTTCAAACATATGAAATAAGTGAGCCATTCTCTTCTCTCATGTCAACTCGGGTGATACTTGTAGAGCTAATTTTTTTCTTTTATTAAAGAAGTTGGCACATGGATGATTCAATTACAGATTGTGTAACCGAAGCGAATATAAGAAAGCACGCTCCATAGCCATTCCACACAATTAAACCAAGCATCTTCAGGGGATGTGAAGCTTAAGCATCACCCACCTCCTCTTCAACGTGACCATCTGGTTGGACATTGTTTGCTAGTTTTTAAAGTATAACAGTAAACTAAAAAGTTGCTCAAATTTATTTTTTTGGTGTGTTATAAGACAGATAATGATAATAATTTTCTTCTCATGCCTATAAGTTACAAATTCATGTGGTATTTTGGGGAACTATTATTACAGTAATCGCACACACAGTGAACATATTTTTTACTAAATATATATATTTTAAAGAATGCTAAGACAGTTGAAACACACACACCATTTGGATAATTTTTTTCCACTTTGAAACTACTTTTATATTTAAAAGTCAACTTATGAACCTTTCTTGGGTGCTCTTCACAATAGTCATAAGCCATGTCCCTTACTTCCTGCCAATCAGTTTCAATGATGATTGGCAATGATGATAATGGCCCTTAGAAGGCTTCAGCATGCTATGCTAGGGCCTGCTCTAAGCTTTTTGCATTGTTAATCCTCACGCCAACTTCCCTCACCTTTTTATGTACTTTACTGGTGAGTAAATGCAGTCAGCCATGGTAAAGCGACCAGGAAGCTGGCAAGTGGAAAAGCTGTTACTGAAATCTATCTACTAAACCTGGTTTGAGAATACAAAGTCTTGGCCATTATTCCATAGAACCGTAAGCTATTTACTGCTTAGAAACAGGGTTGTTCTAGCTTCGCATCTGCCACTGTGATAAAAGATTCTGACCAAAAACATGGCCTATTTTAGCGTCTGATTCCAGGTTACAATTCAGCATTCTAGGGTAGCCAAGGCAGGAACCCTAGACACCCAGTCACACAGTCAAAAACAGGGAAAAGAAAGTGCGGTCATGGTACCAGCTTGCTTGCTTGCTTCCAGCTTTCTTCTATCCCTTATACTACAGGGCCTACTGCCTAGGAAATGGTGCCTTGTACAAAGGGTTAGGTCTTCCGAAAACCATTAGTAATCAAGATAATCCCCCACAGGCATGTGAACCGACCAACCTAATCTAGGTAACCCCTCACTCAGAATCTTTCTCAGTGTTTGGCCAGTTATCATTTAAAACTAGCCATCACAGGGATTCTTCCTACGCGTGGGTTCCTAGTATTGTTTTCTAAACTACATAAGATGACTTACGTAAATACGTGAGTACTCTGCCTAGTACAAAGTAATAGTGAATATTTCTAATCTGACCAAGCACAGTTATTTTCTGCCAAGCTTTCATTGTGTACTTCATTATGAATTCATTTATAATGGGTCAACATGCTCATCCTGTAAATGCTTAGTGATCAACTACTATTTTTTAATCTTCCAAGACCAGCACTAAATGACAGAGTGACAGTTTTACCTCAAGGTCTTAGCACTTACTATGCCCTTTGTCTGGAAGGCCCTTCTGCATAATATTGTAAAGTCTGGTTCTTCTCTTTATTGTTTTTCTGCAATGCTATGTCATTAGAGAACTCCTACAGTAACACCTTAATTTATTTTCTAACTCTATTTGAAGTTTTCTATACATATTCACAATCCTACCCACTAGAAAAAAATTCTGTGATGAGAAGGATGACAGTTCTACAAGGATTTTGTTACATTGACCAAAAAAGAGAGTAAGGAATAAGAAATGATGCAGTGAATCACAGATAAATGTAAACAAGAATGAATTTTTCTATCTTCTCTTGGATCATAAAAGAATACAACAATACCCACCCTAGACCTTCTCCATCCTCTACATAAACCAGAGAACACCACAAGGTCACTCCTTGGTCACTATTCATTTATATCTCTTGCCTCCTAATTTCCATGCCTGTATAAATTCACCCAATGAGAAGAGTTTCCATAGAAACGATTTATTTTAAAAGTGACAAAACATCACTCAATAGATATAGTTCAGTAACATCATAAGTGGTGGTAGCAATTAATTGTAATTTATCATCCAATGACCATAGACAAATGGAAGGAAAAAGATTCTTCTTGCTTTTCAATTATCAAAGATTTGCATTTGTGGTTCCTTCAAATAGGACAACAATTACTAAGAAAGATTGTTTGAGCTTCTTTTCTGAAAGGATTTTGAATTTACACTAGCTCTTTCTTTCCCTTTCTTGGATTCTAATTCAATGCATGTCTAACTGCAGTGTAGTGTTCATAACAACATTTTTTTTCTTTGAAAATGGTAGCTTTGTCCTCTGCTGGCTTTTAACACTGACCATGGCCTTGTAACTTAATATGAATAAAAAGAATAGAGGAATGGTATTGGTTGCTTAAAGGCAGAACTTTTAAATTAAGACATAGCATTTTATGCCATACACACACACACACAAACACACACACACACACAAACACACACACACACACATATACACACACACACACACACACACATATATATATATATGTTTTATACATATGTGTCCATATGGATGTGTGCACATGTGCATGCTAACACAATGTACAGGTATACCCATGCATGTGGGAAAAACGGAGGTCCATATCATGTACCTATCTCAATTGCTTCCCACCTTACTGAACCCAAAAATTATCAACTCAACTCATCTTACTGGTCTGTGAGTTCCAGAGATCCCCCCATTTTTGTAGTTCTGAGCCTGCAGGGCTAGATAGTACAGCTGTGTATCACTGCATCCAGCTTTGAAATGGGTACTAAGGTTTCAAACACAGGTCTCTATTCTCACAAGGCAAAAATTTTATGGACAAAGCCATCTCCTCACATTTGAAGACAAGGGACCTCATCAAAGCCACTTTGTACATGACTGCATGGTGCAGAGGTGCCTTGTCACAGAGGACATGCAAAGTGACTAAGAACAAATGTGTGATCTAGTAATTCATTGGCACTTGATGGGTATAGAGTTGAGGCTGTGTTCAGTAGCCCATACTTGCAACCCCAGTACCTCAGAGGCAAAAGTAGAAATATCAAATAAGTTTGAACCCCAGTGAACTAGACAGTTGGGGGAGGGGGCAATAGGGGAGGGTGGGGAGGGGGAACCCCATAAGGAAGGGGGGAGGGGAGAAACCGGGGAAAGGAATAACAAAATGTATATAAGAAATATCAAGTTAATAAAATAAAAAAATAAAAAAAAAAAAAAAAAAAAAAAAAAAAAAAAAAAAAAAAAAAAAAGAAATATCAAATAAGTTTGATGTCAGCTTAGACTACAGGCTCGACTTTATCACAAAGATATGATCAGTAAAACAAACATGGTACCATTTACGTTCTGCAGAAATACCTTGTGCAGGATTTGAGTCCACCCAGTCAAAACTTACTTACCTCCTGACCTCATGCCCTGGATACCAAATACCAGCTGATTAGCATGATGCTAGAATACCATGAAACAAACAGCATGGGAAGGAAAAAGTGCCAAGAGGCTATGACACTTGGTTGATCTGTGTTTGTTATGTGTTTCTGCACCCATCCTAGGGTTTTTTAAAACGATGCTATAATGAAAGTTAATCACATGTTTGTATTTTTAAACCAGCATTTGGGTTGTAGGGAATAGGGAATATTTCAAGGCTTAAATTCTGCTCTTTAAACACTTGAGACAATTTTAGGCTCATAAAATCTCTTGAATATATTCCGAACACAGTTATAAAGCAGTTGACTACACAAGACCAGAGTGTAGACAAAGCTTTGAAATGTAGTATATTTTCTTCCTTTTGTTTATATGAGAATGAGAATCCCACTCCAAGTGAGACTCACAGATTAGTCGGCCAGTCTCCTTGTTTCTAAATATTATGAACGAATATTCAAACCTCTACCAATGTCCCATGACACACAAACAACGACCTACCTGGCGACTGATTTTTTCCTTTCTTTAAAAGTTTCCATATAATATACTTTAATCATATTCTTCCTTTCACCAGCTCCTCTCAGATATCCCTTCCCTCCCTACCTATATCATGCTATTTCTCTACCAAAACCAAAACCAAAGAAGAACAAGAAACAAAACAAACAAATGTGTTTGTGTACATGTGTGCGTGCACACACACACACACACACACACACACACACACACAACATAGTGTCAATTTTGTGTTGGCTAAATATCCCTGAGTACGAAGCTTGCTCTAGAATGCGGTTGATACACCTAGGGCCACTTGATTGGAGAAAACTGTTTTATCCCTCTCCTGGCTACAGCTAACTTCTTGGTTAGGAGTGAGAATTGGCACTCCTTCCCACTTCTTCTTTCTGGCATTTTATCTGCTTTTTACTGTGACAATAAATGCTTTTTTTAATGTATTTTTGAGACTATAATATATTTCTATTATCTTGCCCATCCCTTTCCTCCATCCAAAGCTCACCTCCCATGCACTCCACCCTTTGATTGTTTCTCTCTCTCTCTCTCTCTCTCTCTCTCTCTCTCTCTCTGTGCGTATTTGTGTTTGTGTATTTGTGTTTGTGTTTGTGTGTGTGTGTGTGTGTGTGTGTGTGTGTGTGTGCATGCGTGTATTCAGTCCATACAATTTTACTTGTACAGGGATGTTTACAGGGAAGTCTGTTTTGGCATCAGATACCCCGTTGGTGTGTTCCTCCCTGGAAAAGACTATTTCCCGACTCTCAGGATTCTGGAGTTGCCTGTAGGTTATTGTTTGGCCTTTCCCATGGTCTTTTCCCCTTCCTCTGGTTCTTAAAATCTTTCAGTCCCTTCTTCCACAATGATCCCTGACCTTTAGGTGCAGGAACTGTGTTGTAAATGCCTCAGTTGGAACTGGGTTTCCAATATGGAGTTATCGCTCCATATTTTCAGCAGTTCTAGCTTTCTGTAATGGTCTCTGCTTGATGCAAAGACAAATTTCCTAGATAGGCGATGAAGAACAACATCCATTTCTCTTTCTTATATCCTCTCCTTTGTGTGCACACACACAGAGACATATACACACAATACACTCACAAACACACACATGCACACTCACACACACATACCATAAACCCCATCTCCAATACCACTACAGGCTCATTTTAAGTCCTTATAAAACAAGGATTTGTTATCTTTACACTATAGTGAAATATTATTTTTTCAAAAGTCCTAAATGAGTTTCAAGTAGTTGCAACACTGAATCATTGAGAATACATTGCAAATTCCTCTAATGTCTGCCTGTGCCGTGACTGATTCCAAGTGAATATTTACTCCATAGGAAACAACCCGGTCAACTTCTGGAAAAGTCACCCTCCTAGAAAGATGCGTGTGCATGCCCATTCTTTATTGAGATAAAATCGCTGTGTGCTGCAGTGCAAGGGCTAAGGAAGAGTTTTTTTTTTTTCAAAACCCCCAATGAAAAATGTATAATTTTTCAAAGTAAGGGCTCACTGTTGACTATTCTCAGGCAATTAAATCCAGGAAAAAGTCGTCACTCCAACTACTTCAAGTTTGTGGGAAATTGCCTGTCCAGAGAAAATCTGAGGGCAACAGGATTGTTCTTAAGAAACCCTTCAGCCCTTCCAGAAACAGAAAAGGAAAGACATAGAACAAGCCAAAAATTCTATATACTAATTGGGTTTTGCTTCTGTGTCTCATTTATGACAATCCGCTCTCTGTGATAATTATCTGTCCTCCGGAAAATGGCAAAAGTATAGCAAGAATAATATTCTAAGAAAGTAATACATGAGTAGAAAATTAAACTCTACTACTAGGAATAGATCTAATTCACTATCTATCGTCATCATAACCACCGCAACAGAACAGTAAGTTGGGCAATGGATGCGGGCTTCAGTGAGAATGTCAAATTTGTGTTCATACATATACTGCTGACTCTCACCCAGTGGAACTACGCCCTGTTAGCTGGACTCTATTGCCTTATTCTAAACACTTATCTGCTTCCTTGGGACATGGGTTGAAATGGAAGGTAGAGGAGGCTGGCCAATGGACCCTCAGTACAAGCTGGAGCATATTGAACACTCTTACCTCAAGAAGACTCCATTTTTGCACACGTTACAGGAGAAAGCATCTCCGACAGATAGCAGTTTCTGTCAGTTCACCAACACCAGTCAAAACCGTATCTTTCTGTTTCTCCCACACAGACACAGAAACCTAAAAGCGAATTTATCCTGGCTAGCTGAGGAAAACCAATTACTTCTCCTATTTCTGGGGAGGTTCTTGAGTGAACTTTTGAAAGCCATTTGAAAATGTGTTAGCCTCTGTGTATCCAAACTGAGGGAACCCTGCCGTGGTCCTCAGTCACAAAAAGCTTTCAGGAGAAAAAAGCTAACCCAAGTATATCAGGAAGAGTACAGGATTTAACACCAATTTTTAATATGCCATCCCCTCTGAATTTTCTACTCCGTCGTCCTGTTCTCTTTGAGGTAGTGAGAAGAATATAAACTCCTAGGAGCGTTCCCGTCATGTGCTGGCAGCTCATGTCAAGTATAGCACTTGGTGGAGCGTGTCCAACCTGAAAGAAAAATTCCCATTGCCTCAGTTCTGGGCCTGCCCGGCCGAACTTGACTTGTCTCCCCTGGTGTGTTCTCCAACCACCCTCAGTCCCTTGTCTGTCTGTGTGCTGGTGAAACTCCACCAAGCCCTACGTATTCTGAACTCCCCTTCTTGTTAAGAAAACAAATGGTTTCTCATTTGTTTATTCCTCAAACCTTTTCACATCTTCAATGTGGCAAAAGGAAGTAACTACTGAGTAGGTGTTTCTAACATCCTTTCCTATGTGCCATGGGTGATAGTGGGTCTCTGCTAGACCTTGGCACCTGAGACTCCTTTAATGGAGCCACTGCAGTTCCCTCCTCAGAGCCACAACGATTTAGCATCTCTGATTACTGTATTTTTCTTTTTACCTTTTATTGATTCTCTGTGAATTTCATATCATAAACCCTAATCCCACTTATCTCCCCACCCCTTACTAATCAGCCTCTGCCCTTGCACACCCCCCGCAACAAAACCAAAACAACAACAAACCCATCTCATTGTGAAAGTTGCTATGTGTCCATGTGTCACACAGTATACGATTTATCCACACATCTTTAATTGCAAATACTCACTGCAACGAGTCATTGATCTGTTTCAAGGCCTCTGGCTTTTGCTACACATATCAATACTAGATCCTCACAAGGATTTCTCTCAGATATCACTTTGATCCTGTTGTTGTTCTATGTCATGGACATCCTGGAGCTTTGGATCTGCAGGACTGGCCCCTACACATACTCCAGCAATTCATAGAGGGGGTAGATGTTGGGGTAGGTCAGTCTAAAGCCCTGGATCCAAGCCTGGATTGTAGCCAAGTTGTTCAGCTTCCCCGCTCTCTTGCACCCTTACCGTCAGGGCAAGCTCTCCCACACTGCCCTGGCTAGCATATCCAATGCCTCTGGCAAGGGGCAGGGCCAAGCTCTCCTGCTCTCATGCCCTCAGGGCTGGCTCACCAGTTGCCACCTCTACTGTGGTGCCCAGGTGAGGTAAACCAGTATCCTCAGTTTTGTACTAGTTAAAAACAGTACCCCACATTCATCATTCTTCATCTGTATACGTGCAATCCCACACAGAGAGAGACATCCCATAATTATTTTCCCCACCAACGGAAGTCTCAACGATCAGATATTATTTCAACTTTGAGTGGCAAATAAACAATAATTTACATCTAAATTCTTATTCCCATAGGTAATTGAATCTAAGAGAAGTGGGAGAAACAAAGTTCTAGTTTAATAAAACTTGGAATTTGTTCAACCACTACTGAGCCCCTACTGAATGCAAGGCATTGGGGTCACTGGTACCATCATGAATATGAAGCTGACGTTTGAAAATTCACATTTGGGAGCAGGGTTGTATAAGATGTCCACACTGTAATGAGCACATGGCGCTGGGACAGGATAGAAGTCAAACATGACTTCTCACTAGGGTCTGTGTAGGTGGGAATACAGAGCAAAACTGAAAAAACAAACAAACGAACGAACAGAAACAAAACAAAAACAAAAAACAAAAACACCAAAACAAACAAGAAATAGAAATGAGGGGATACCCTGCAAGTTCTAAGGGTTTCAGAAAGAGAAAAACATTAAGCTGCCTTTGACTGTAACTCATCTGCCTGCAAAGTGAGTCTCGAGAACTTAGGGCTTCGGTTGGTTGTAGGAGAACAGTTCCTGGTGGAAGTAGGTGGTAGAGCAGATCTCTGGGATGACTGAGGAAAATCTATAGGCCGAAGGGATAAGAGGAGGCAGGCTTGGGTCAGGCAACTATAAACATGGTTGGCTGAAATGCCTTGAAGGACATTCATCCAACACAGAGGCAGGGGGCTGGAGGGAAGACTTGGACAGTTTTCAGTTTTGTTTCATTCAGCTTGGTGTATAATTACAGTATGAATGCCTAAGGGCTGCCTCGGGCACCTTTAGATGCACTACTACAAGAAAGCAGGCAAGAGTTGGGAGTTAATCAGGTTAATTATTTTCCTTTGTAGAAAACTGGCAGCCTAGAGAATAGTATAAAGACCAGAAATGGATATTACCAATGTTGAATTTAATCCCTTCTCCCTAATCACTGCACCCTGGCCAGTTCCCACACTCCGACTTTCAAATTCTGGTTCTCTAGCAACTGGAATTAGACATGGTTTACTTACCAAACTGAGACACTGTAACAGGAGATCTTTGTAAGGTTTCTTCAGTAAGCCGCTTTCAATTTAAGTTACGATTTTCTGAATTGAAACTGTGACACACACCTGATCTAGGAAAGATCAGTCGATCTTTCTGATTATTTTCCAACAAGAACTGTACCTAAACCCTAGCTCTGTACTGGTTCCCAGTTTCCACAGGAAGATGGCAGCAGTGTGGTGTAGTTCACAGAGCTTTGAGTCCATTCTGTGCCTTGGAGTGTGTTCTATGCCTTAAAATATGTTCTATGCCTTAGTGTGTGTTTTATGTCTGGGATTGTGTTCTATGTCTTGGAGTATATTCTACGTCTGGGAGTGTGTTTTGTTTTAGAGTGTGTTCTATGTCTCTTTGGAGTCTCTTTGGTTCTAAGACCTTTGGTTTCAATCCTGACATGAGCAAACTGAAAAATATTTCTTGGCTCTGTCACTGGTAGTGGGTACATTCCTAACAGAGTAGCAACAGCTTAGAAGTTATAGTATGTCTTAAAACAGAATTGAAAAGTATGCGTGTAAATGTCTTTCGCTGGGAAAAATACAATAAAAGTCAGAAGACTAAACAGTAACGAAATAAATGAAGACATTTCTTGCTTCTTGTCTAAGTTTCAAATATATCCCAATATAAACTATCACTGGACTTTTGTTGCAGGCAAAAGATTTACCTTCTCATCGGTGCATTTACTACCCACGCTTGGTGGTTACACACACCAGCAAATATGAATACAGAAATGTTCTGAACTCATAGTCTAACTATTGAAAAACATGCAGAAAATGGGCAATCATACAATGCAGCCTATGAGAAGTCACGAGACATGAGGGGGGCTCATCTGGGCACATAGAGGAGAATTAGGAAAGATTTACCAGAGGAAGGTTGACTAGAGACAAAAGTCAAACCTAAGCTATACTTTCAAGATATATATATATATATATATATATATATATATATATATATATATGTGTGTGTGTGTGTGTGTGTGTGTGTGTGTGTGTGTGTGTGTGTGTGTGTGTGTTGTAGGAAGGGCAATTATATAAGCAAATCCATCCATAGAGAAAAGTGTGACCACATTCAGGAATGGCCTCTGACCTGTTCTCTTTTGTTTAACTCCCTGAGTCAGATGGTCCATTTGCTAGTAACTTGAGCTGTCAGTAACAGAAATTCAGGTATCATCCCATCAGCCTGTAGAGAGCTCCATTCCATGGATACATAAAGTCATAAAATCACCATAGGAGAGCCAGGCACATTCCCATCTCAGTGTGGCTCATAGCAATGGTCTTCTTCACAGGGACGTTGACACATACATATGTAAAAGCCATCTATGTCTCTGAAAAAGGAAAAAAACCAAAAGAAAGCCCAGTTACAGCTGCATTTCCAGGCTGGACTCACTAGGACCTTGCTCTGTCCTCATCTGTTTCTCGTTTGTAGATTGTGACTAAGGACAATACATGTCTTTTCTATCAGCAGCAAGGCAGCCCTGTGGTGAGCGATAGAGACATATTTTTCTCCCTATAAACATTGTTCTGTTGAGTATGATTTTACCAAAGGAATAAGGCAAGTGTACACTAGAAAGCAGGGGGCAGAAAGGTTACAGAGCACTGGAATTCTTTTCCAGGAGATGTAGAGGAAGGTGAGGGAACACAAGAATGTACACACAGAGGCAAGGGGAGGAAGCCGCTCAGATACTCAGGAGGAGAAGCTGTAGCAGTGAGTCACGGGAGGACCAAACAGCAGGTCACTTTTTATCTTCCTGTCACTTTCAGGAAATGCCAAAAAGTAAAAATAAAAGATGCAACAACAGTTTTTTTCCGTGCACTAAGCCAGAGCAGCTATACAACCGGAAACTCTTCTTAATGCTCACAGAGTCCAATGGCTCATTAGAAATAATACAACTGTGTAGGAAAGCAGAGGTGGGATGAATTTCACCCACCCTAAGTGAAGTACATCACCAAGAAATGCCAAAGCGAGAGAGAGAGAGAGAGAGAGAGAGAGAGAGAGAGAGAAAGAAAGAAAAACTTTATTGTGTTTGTTTTAGATTACAAAAAAATCTCCTGTTCATTTTTCGTTTCCTTTCTCAGTCCACGTATAAGAAAAGTACACAGAGCATCACTTATATGACCCAGGGGAAAAGATCGCCCAGCAAGCCACAAGCTTAAATGCGGTACTGTGCACCAGCAAGAAACCAGGGAAAGACAATACTCAAAACAGACCCTTCCCTCTAAGAGCTAAGACTAGTTAGAAAAGAATTCTCCAAAGTCTATTTTGCAAATATAAGGAAACTCAAATCATCCTGATTATCCTTGAAGAAACTGCTTTACAACTGGGGGACCAGGGGAATTTAAAGGAATTTTTTACCAAAAAAAGAGAATAAAAGTAAAACTTGTTGTTAACGGAAGTAGCATTGATTTTGACTCAACGTATTCCTATAATACTAACCATGGGACTTGCTGGAAGTGTTCTTCATTTATTTAATTTTTTTTTCCTTAAAGCACTGCCACATCTCCTGCTGTGCCCCTTGGTTGCCTAGAAAATTTCATTCGGGCTTCACATTTTCTCTTGGCCGTTAGTCAGAAAACAGTCCGGATACGGCTCTGTCATAAATCACTACAGGCCTCACAAGACAGCATTACGCTTTCAGGAAATGCCAGAAGAAGTAAAAATAAAGGGCGCAACAACCCTTTTTCCATTCACCAAGCCAGCAGCAGCGACTTCAACACCAGCAGCTTCTACAGATCTGAAGGGAGATGAAAACCTAAGAAGAAAGGTTCGCTTGCCTCTCTCAGCCCGTGAACGTGACTGCAGACAAAAGTCAGGCATCAAGTTTAGAGTTACCCATAGTTTTCCCAGAATGAATTGAACACAGCATTGAAGCAGCATCCCATCCCGTTAAGTTGATTCAGTATTTTACAAAGGTATAAATCTCTGTGTATGTGTTTGCGAGTATGCACACATATGTAGAGGTCTACATGCATACACACTGGTACATGCATGTGGAGGCCAGAGGTTGATGTTAGATGTTTTCCTTTATTACCTTTTACATTACTCCTTTTCTTTTGAGACAGGGTCTCTCACTGAACATGGAACTATCTGATTCAGAGAGCCTAGCCAGCCAGCAACCCCCACATATGCATCTTTCTCTGCTTCCTCAGCACCACGATGGCTGGTGCATGGCCCCAGAGCCCGGCTTTCGTGTGGCTTCTGGGGAAGCACACGCAGATCTGCATGCTTGCAGAGAATGTGTTTTGCTGACTGAGTCACACCACCCCTGGCAACAGTGTTTGCATTTTTCGAAGAAAATGCTGACACTTGCTTTCTTCAGTGCAGTAATTCTACTCTGGGAAAGCACTAAGAGGTCACCACTTAGACAAGCCCAGTCGCTGTCCTCTCTCCCTCCCTGGCTCTCTGGATCCAATTACACTCCAAGACTCTTCAGCTCTGCTTCTGAGATATCCCTCCTCATTCCATACCCAGCACCACTGTGGAATGTCACTTTCTCTCATCTCTCTGTTAAGCTTCCTGTGCCCTTGCAGCTTTTATTTCCCACCACCAATATGCCTTCTTGGTAGCAAGTCTGTTATCAGCTGAAGTAGTTTCAACAGAAATAAGGCTTTGCTTGGAAACAGGCACTGGCCTTCAAGTTTAGAATAAGCACCTTGCTTCCAAGGCATACCATAATATGGTATGACGATAACTCTCCATTTCCCCCTACATAACATGGGTTAGTTGTAATCCTCAAACAAACCTTGAATTGTTTTGTTTCAAAGATTTTTTTCTGTCCCTTCTATAATGCAACTGAAGAACTTTTCTGGAAAGCCCCAAGCACTACTGTCGTATCTCTTTCAAAAATGCATGATGCCCCCTTTTAATTTATAAGCTGATCCACGTATCTGATCAATTATGCCTTCTTTGAAAAGACCGTATGTCTTCTAAGTCTAGGCAAACTGCGGGAAAAGTGATTCTGTTGAGAATGCTCTGACCACTGTCTGTCTCTGTAGTAGGTATGGTTTTCTGGAGAAAGAACATGAAACAGTGATTGTGCGGTCTCAGAGGAAACCTGTAGGAGGGTAAGGGAAAGAACTCCACAACAGCAGAGGGAGTCAGACACAGAGGCCGCTCCAAGAGGATCTGTCCAGAGCCCACTGCTATGTCAGGAAATAGATTAGTCTCTAGGGTATATGCTATCCTACAGAGATTTCCTCCCCACTCCATATCTCCCTCCCTCCTTCCCTTCCTCCCTCCCTCCCTCCCAGTTAATTTGCCATCAGCCACTATGCAAGAGACACAAAATTTCCCAAGCCTTTCTGGACTCTGCATCTTTATCAGCAGGAGATAGCACGTGAGAAGGGACTGCAATTACAATTTATAAACAAATAGTATCCACTGAGGTCCTATTTGAGAGCTGGGGAATGGGGACGCCCACCCAAAGGATTCTAGAGAAGACGTCATCAACATCAGCTATAGAATCTCTTATGACACTTCTTAGAACTCTCAGCTAGTACAATAGTCCACACTCAGTAACTATGTTCAAAAGAAATGACTGCAGAAATAGCTCGGGTCTCGTACTTGAGGCCTATCGGTATGTTCTTGTAAAAAGTAACCTGTTCACTTGCTTGCTATCCATCACTTTCAGTCGCTATAACAAAGTTTATAATCATATATATATATATGATTATATATATATGACTTTGATTTCTACTAGTAACTCATCCAAGTTGTTTGCAGCTATTGATAACCTCCCACAACTTCTCACTGTATTGTGGCCCTTACTGTATACACAGGAAAGAAGGATCCTTTTCAGACTTTTTCCCTAAAGTCACCGAAATTATTCTGGAAGGTTCCACCCTCTGAGACCTAGTTATCCCTGAAAAGAACCTCCTTTCAATACCTTCCCTCTGGAAATTGCATTCCAACACAACTTTTGGAATGACACAAACACTTAGCAGCATTTACTCCTGGCATGTAAAAAGGGAAAAGGAATGAATGGATGGTGGTGCTGCATTTCTCTGATAGAGTATTTCACCACAAAGTCTGAGCAAATGCATTTCATTTTAATTTAATTCATATCCATAGACAATTTGAATCATTTATCATGGTTAGCGATTTAAGGTGAGAATATTGGGAGCGATTTCTAATGAATGAAACCATTTTGTTCTTAATGACAAAACAGCTTCTAGCAGCTCATCAGGCTACTGATTATAGCAATAAATATTACAAAGGGAACCAAATATTTCCTCACAAAGCCCAAGAGACTCCCTTGGCTGGATTTAATCACTTGTAGTGTCGAGGTCTACTTTGGATCAATGAGAAACAAATGAACAATGATATTTCAGTAGACAGCACACAAACCCTGTTAGGACCACTGTCCAATTGCATTGTGTTTACGTATATGTTTGGGATAAAAATCAGTATGGCGGATGGCTCCTGAGGGATAATATCAAAGCTTAACCTCTGGCCTAAACAACAACAACAATAACCACACACACACACACACACACACACACACACACACACACACACAGCACACCACACCAGATTCAGACCCTCCCACACACATGTGCTCCGTACCACATGAGCACACACATATGCAGAATGAAGCAGTGCAAATGGGTACCAGTATGCAGAAGATCCAATGACTTATTTTGATGCCTCATGTTCAGTGAGCACAGGAACAGAGGTGCAACTCCTTGCTAACTTATGCATATCAGAGGTGCTAATCGGGGAGCTTATTAATTCAGTGAAAGTAGACTGATAACTCTTTTTTCAGACTGATGACTTTTACACACACTTTGGTTAGCTGGTACATATAATAATATCATGTACAACACAGCTAGCTGCAACTTGGCTTTAGAGAAATTATTGGAAGGGAAAGAAATCCTTTACCCCTAAGACCACCAGCAGCCTTTCTACCATCTTCCATCCACGATTACATGAATTGCTCCTTAGCAAATATTACCTCTTACTTCAGGCAATGAACTCCGAGTTGAATTTCCAGAAGTGCTCGAAGAACAGTAATATTTGAGGAAGATCATGAGCTCATTAAATCTTCAGATGATTCCAAATCTCATTAGAAGACTGAATATCTTCTACCAGATTTTTAGATACAATTTTTACTGTTAATCTAATTGGCCAACTTAAATTGTGGGAACGTTCAATCTAGATATTTTCCCCGAACAGATTTGATGGGAAACAGCTCTTAAACCTGTATGCAAGCAGCCAAAAGGCTGACAGCACAGGGAAATGGGAGACCAAATGGTCTGAACTGGATGCAGTACCAAGCTGGGCATATGGTCTGAAGTGATCTTTCTTCTGTGATGGTTCACCGATGATTTTATAGACATTTCATCAGTTGTGTGGCAAATCACTGCTCAACGAATACACTACTGTGTTTAGAATGTTTTAAATTAAGTTACACCCACTTATGGGAAAATAGCTCTTAAGTTTTGGATGCAAGGCTGTGAATCTAACTACATTTCTATTTGAATGGAAAATCGTGCTTAACATTCCAGGCCTTAAGTGATGCTTCCTGAATCTCTCTCTCTCTCTCTTTCTCTCTTTATGCCACCAGCCCTATAATAAGACAGCTTCCTAACACAGTATACTCTCGAGACTCCACTGCTGCTGGAGTTACAATTTCATTGAGAAGGGAAAGGAAAAGAAGACAGATGATTTCAGTTAAGACTAAGGATGCTGAAGGCTCACATTCCTACATGCAATACACAATGCAACCTTATTTTTGCTGTGTGTCCTGTAGTTTTGCAAACATATGGATAGACAGGGAATCCAATATGGCATAAATAAAAAGTGAGGGTGGGGGCCACCAAAGCTCTTGCCTTCTTCCTCAGCTTCACAACAATTCCAGAAGAATCCTTGAAGTATCATGGCTATGGCACCATGGAACTGACATAAAGTCCCATATTTGTGTGCTTACATAGAGGGATAGTATCTTTGGTAATTGGAACACCTCCTAAACTACTATGTGAGAAGAAAATTCGCTACTCATTTCCCTGTGAAGAAGGTTCTCTTGTGCCATCCTGTGGGTCTGGATACAAGAGCCTCTCCCCTGACCCAATCAAGGGCCAAGAACATCCTGGGAGACAGGGAAGGCACAAAGGGCCGTGTTTCTCTCTCCTGAAAGATACAGCTGATGCCTTCATTGTGGCATTTGTCTGCATATGTTCCCATTATTTGCTCAATAACTTCTGCTCTTTCCTCAATTAGGAAGTAAGCCCTTTGCCGGGCAATAGCTGCCTCTCATTGGCTTTGGCCCCTAAGATAACTTTAAAGCGACTTACTGATTTAAAGAACCGTTAACACTTACGGAAAGAGGTGCTCCAAACACAGCATCTCTCCACATCCATCTCTTATTTCTTCAGCGTCCCTGGCAGTAATTATAGTGGGCCTTCCCTTTCCTACTCTTCATACCATTTTTTCAGTCAGGAATGCAATAGAGAATTTAGACTGTTAAGACTAAAGTATGCTTTGGGTTTGAATCCCACTGCATCTCAAGTGAGAAACGTTTCATCCAACTTTTGATTTAAATTCATCCACCCAAACTGTATTTTTCTGTAAAACTGGTGTGCTGCCAGTTCCCACTACCGTGTCTGGCACATATGTACTTAATAAGTATTAGTTAGAGATTCACCTTTTAATAAACCAACTGCTAATTATTCTGTCGCTAACAGCACACAAATCCTTTTTATGTAGGACCTGTGGCACTTTCTTAATAAAATAGAGAGAGCCAAACAATTATGATTTTTAAAAAACTGGAAAGCTAAGATACCGTTTGTTTCACTGAACACTGACGTCAACTTAAAAGGACCTTCTTTGAGCCCTAATTTGTCCCTTAGAGGCTCCTAGTTGGGACCTCATGAGTAATAAAGAGGAAATAAAACGCATAGCCTCACTGTTGGTTTTTGAAGGCTATAAACAAAGAAAGCTGAAAATAGCCCACCTTGTTTCTAAGTTGTTGGAATGTGACACTTGTTACTATAGGAACAGAGCCAGTAATTATTCATTTTTTTAATTCAACTGATTAATTTAAACAGCAAAAGAATTGCAAAATTGGAAAGTGATGTTTGAACTGAATTAAGGAGGCAATTCTAGTGCGACTGACACTAGCCTATCTCCGGGATGAATGGGTCCAATTCAGCGATACTTAATTATAGCACAAAGATAAGTAAAATAATCACCAAGTGATGGATAAGATGTCCTCATCAGTGGCCAGCGGGCCTGAGAATCAAATCCCCATCCATCTGAAATGAGGTGTTGTGTAGTTGTTTTGTTTTGCCTTGATACAGCCTTTTGTTTCCCAAATAAGTTGTATCAATTTGCTAAGGTTTAGGCTGATGGAAGAGTGTTTCCGGAATAGCCGGATGTGTCAAGAAGACTGGTTTTGAAATAGCTCTATACTGTGAAGGTGGTCCCCAGAATGCATCCTTTGGAAACTTTATTTTTAATTATTTTATTTATTTACATTTCAAATGTCACCCTTCCCAGTCTCCCTTCTGCAAATTCCCTACCCCTTCCCCTTTGCCTCTAAGAGCATGCTCCCCCACCCACCCATCCACTCTGTCTTCACCCCTCTAGCATCCCCTGTCTCTGGAGCAACAAGCCTCCACAGGACCAAGTGCCTCCCCTTCCATTGATGCCAGATAAGGCGATCCTCTGCTACATAGAGCAGTGAGGAGATTGGGCCCTGAGAGCTCCACCCTCCTGCATCCACTAAAGCTGCTGTTGCAGCTCTGGGCTCAGCTCCTTGCTGTTTCTTGACCTCTATGTGTTCCTCAAGCACGTGATTACACGGTGCAGCACTGTGACATGAACGTGCCTCACCAAGTCCGGCACCTTGATCTTGGGTTCCCTGCAGATCTTTGAATCAGAACATTTCTGCTGATGGAAGCTTTCCCTATTTGAGCTGCTTCATTATGGAAAGAGAAAATGGATGGCAACATGTGCCCCTCACTCTACTACAAAGCACAATAAAGCGGTCAGGATGCAGCTTTGCCTTGGGATGACTTACATCAAAACTGGGAAATTTAAAAATACCCATCAGCAGACTAAAATTTGGACATACATACCTTATTGTGTGTTTTAAATATATATTCGACTATATATTTTGAAAAGCTAAATTCTGATAACCAAGAACTAATCTTTTTGTATGTGCCAAAATGTGACACATTTTGTGTGGTATGATTCCTTAAACACAATCTCACATATTAATAATGGAGAGAATGGTATTGTATGCACACATAGTGGAGGAAACACGATATACCTTGAGTGAAAAGATCATATTTCATTTATCTATCTATTTTTATGTCCAGGGATGTTTTGCCTGTGTATCTGTCTTTGCACATCTGCATGAGGTGCCCATGGAGGTTAGAAGAGGGAGTCAGATCACTTGGATCTAGGGTTTCAGGCGGTTGTAAGCTACCATCTGAACACTGAGAATAGAACTCAGGTCCTCTGTTTTAGCAGCCAGTGCCCTCAATGGCTCAACTCTCTCTCTAGCTCTACTTTAAAACTAGTAAAGGCAGGGGTGAAAGTTCATCTTAGTTCCTAACAGTCATTGTCCTGGCCAAACACAGCACAGCTCCCCCAACCCCCTCCTCCTTCTGAGGAAGGAATATTGTTACGATGCAATGTATCCCCTCCCACCCGGCCTATCTCCTGCCTTAGATATTAAATGGGAAGATTAGTTTGACTTTTAGATCTTAGTTTGATTTGGATTATACTGTTCTACCCCAACATAAATTTATCAAATTTATCTCAAGTTTGTAAACATCTTATATAAACAAACTTTTTATATAAAATATTTGCTTATTTTATATAAAAGCCCTACTATTACATCCTTGCCACTGCTATTACTTGGAAAGGATATTGTTGCTGACAGTATAGGTGATCTGTAGTTTCAGAATATGGTATTTTATATGCAAATACATTTGTTTAAAAGTAATTTATGATTTTTATAGTTTAATTTAAAAATAAGGCAAAAAAATCCTAGCCTGCCTTTCGATATTTTTCATGATCTGACCACTTCCTAACTCAATTCCAATCATTTCCTAATATAAATTGGTTTTGATAAAAGATCAGTGTTATCAGTTATAACAAATCACCCCAAAGGCCGAAGATCTTTTAGCCTACCCTCAATTCTGAGTCACTGAAGGGTAGGGCCCATAAACTTTAATGTTCCGTGTTGGTGTTATCTAAGTTACAGAGATTTGAAACCATGCTTGTTCCAATTGCTGTGTTCCTCAAATTGTCCAGTATTTCTCCCAGACTTTCTTCTCCAGAATTACTGTCCATCAGTGAGCGTCTCCTGAGTGTCTCCATGCCAACTCCTACACACCTTTCAAACTGACTCCAGGATAAGATTGCCCAGGAAGGATTCCATGATCACCGCAGTTAGATGAGGCGTCCCAGTGCCTGCCACGTACCCTGATCATTTCAATAACGGTTATAACAGTCGGTACTCATTTCTACTTTTCCCATTAGATGACAGCCCTAGTGCAGAGCAGAAGTTTCCAACTAATGCTCAATGAGTCAGGGAATGAGTTGATGGAATATTGGGACCCACTTGATGGTGGCTGTCCAGTTAAGGATGCTGATACTAAATGAGTCTGCTTGGACTCATCTCTCCGAATCCTTCTATCCTCCTGCAAGATCTTTCATGAGAGACTGGAATTATTTTTTGCTTCACTTATTCATATTAACTGACAACCCTCTAATTTAGAAGTTGACTTGAGTTAATAAACATTTTCCTTTAAAGATAAAAATCTCTCTACAGGGTAAAATTATTATCAAAGTTCTTTAAAAATTATAATACTGAATGCTTTAATCAGATTTCTTTGTTCTTTGGGGATAGATTTCTACTATCTCTACATACTTTTATTAGGTTAGTAAAATCTGGGGAATAATTTTGAGTGCATTCTTAAGTAAAAATAAGGAAATAGTTTAAAAATGTATTATTTTTCTTGAGTGTGGATGTGTGTGCACGTGTATATGCATGCATGTGTACACATGTGTTTGTGTACATGCCCTTGCGCTTCCAACTCTCTCTGACTTGTTCCCATTCCCTCTCTGGCCTCTGTAAGCAACAGGAATTTATGTGGTACACAAACACAGGTGTGGGCAAAACACTCATACACATAAAACAAAAACAAATGTTTATTTTTGAAAGAGAAAGGTGAGCTTTAATTGGAGCAATTTCGGTTTTCCTCTTCTGCGAGTGTTTAAATAGACACGACGGGTTCACCCACTTACAATGCACACTTTGGGAGTTCTTGCTTTCTTTTAATAATCTGGGCTGTCAGTGACTGAGCAAGCGCAAATCCAGAATGTCCAAGAGGAGGATATAAATGCAGGGCGAGCCACCTGCCTCCAGACAGTGTTCTACGAGGGGAAGCCTGAAAGCACATGCGCTTAGCTTAACTATTGGAGAACGGTAACAACTCAAGTCCACGGTGAGACTGCCCGGAGCCCTGTCATGTAGAACTTAACTGCTGTGTGAAACTGGAGTCCTATCAAAAGCGAAGGTCGTCCAAAGGGAGGAAAGAGAAGCCCTGTCCTCTTCGAAGCTCTCGCATTGCAGGCGGTACAACGGCCCGGGCCTCCAGGATTTTAACGTTTTAGGAGCATCTTTCTCTCATCCACTGCTACCCTCTTCCCACTGGCCCTGTATTATATTTAGTCTCTTATTACTGTCCTGCGTTCTCAAGGCGATCACCCCATCCATCTTGCTAATGTCTTCGCATCACGCTGATTGTCTAGAGTTTTCCCCCAGTGCTGCTCCATCCATTTGTCCAATTTACTCCACTCATGGACACCACTTAAATAATTTTCATGAACCATGATCTGAACACTAGTTTTAGGGATTTACATCTAGTTCCCTTTACTCTGTCTTTTCGCTATTATTAAGTGTATCCAATAGTTACCCATGCCGTTAGTTGTATAGTTGCCAGAAAGTATGGAAAGGTAAGACAGAATTTGAGCTGCTCGGCGACACTGAAGACGGTTTAAATGCAGCATGCCTTACGAATGTGTGTGTTTAGTGTTTTATACACACAACTTCTCACACACAGACACACAGTTGCTCACACACAGCTAAGTACTTCGACCCCATCGTCACCCAGCAGGCTCAGGTGAAATTCATGACTCGAAGAATCACAGCACTGGGTAAGACATTCTACAGCTAAGATCTTCCATTTTCATGTGCGCATATTGGGCATAATAGCTCCCATACAGAATCCAGTGGATGATGTGAGGTAACACACGTGAGGCACATAGCACAGTGTTTACAAATGGCCTCCAAACACTGCCAGTGTATCGTCACTTTTAGGCTTTGCTTAATTCTGGTTCTGCACTCACATTTTATCCTGGAACCGTACGTACCCTTAGTGACCGAGCAGCAATACTGTCTGTTTCGGGCTATGTTGCCAAACAGGGCCATCAATTTACTACACATTCAATGTGTATTGACTAAATAAATAAACGATAAGAATCCAAGAGTTTATTTTGAAACTACTAACTTGTCTATTTATAAATATGTATCTTACAACATTAAAATATTAAACGCTAAGCATAGAATTTAGTATATAATACATAGTCTATCTCTCTCTCTCCACACACACACACACACACACACACACACACACACATAATATTAAAAACCTTTGTTTATATATACATATACGCCAAAAGCTAGCCTGTGCTACATATCAAGCTCAAAGTCAAAATAGGCTACATTAGTTCTTTTCGTGTCTCAAAAAAAAAAAAAACAAGAACAGTAACAACATGTCTGGCTAGAAATGTTATTTCATCATTTTTACTCCTTTGCCTCCTCACCTTGTTACCTTTTTTGTCTCTAATAAGAACACAGATTTTTCTTAGGTAAGACAGAAAACTGGAGTCTCTGGAAGCGAGATGCTATTTTGACTACAGAAGGATGGAAAGGGAGACGGCCCAGAAGTTCAGTTTGGGTGAGCATCGTAAGAGCATCTCACTCTGATGGAGGACACCAGCAACTGCCGTCCTGGCAGAGCTCCTGCCCTGGGCCTGTGAAAAAGCCTCAGCCTGAGCACACTCCTGGGGCCTCTCCATTTGCCACAGCACTCCCAGGTTACTGAGGACCAGATGGACCTCTGTTTTCAAAGCTATTCTCGGTCCCTCAAGAGGCCATGACTTTTATGAGAAGAGGCCAGAGTAACACTTTCCAGAGATGCCTTAATGGAGCCAATTTCTGCCTCACAAAAGGAGGCTAAGAGTCATAAGCCACACTTAAGGACACTTCTGCCCCATTCACAGAGTCCACAATCCTAAGTTTTCTCCTTGTCCTTTCCCATCTCCCTCCTGTTAATGTCTCCAAGGCTTGAACCTGGTTGGTGTTCAGGTCTTGCCCTTAGGATTTAATGTTACTTCTTCCCTTGAATTTGCTATGGAACTGACCCAGACTTGTCTTGTGGAGCCTTTTAATTGCTACGCATTTAGATGGTGATAGTGACCACAGTTCACTCTTTAGAGTGTCAATATTACCTAAACAATGACGACAAACCTGAAAAAGACCCAGTTTCTCATGAGTTCCAGAAATCAACCACCATGTCACTTAAAAGGGTGTGACTGCTTCTAATTGCTTTTTGCAAGAGTGGCCCAGGGATCTTTATCAAATTATCGCAATTGTATTTTTAAAGAATAAAAGTAGATATGAAGAAAATTATAGATTACAGTTTCAAGCATTTTATGATTTTTTTTCTTTTTCTTCTTTTTTCATTTTTCTTCCTTTCTTCCTTTCTTTCTTTCTTTCTTCCTTTCTTTCTTTCTCTTATTCCTTCCTTCCTTCCTTTTTTAAAGACTTCTTTAGTTAACATGTGTGAGTGCTTTGTCTGTATGTATGTATCTGTAACATGTGGGTGCTTGATGCCCACAGAGGCACTGGATCTCTTGGAACCTGAGTCAAAGATAGTTTTGAGTCATCACATGAGTGCTGAGAAGTGAACCCATGTGGTCTGTAAGAACAAGTGCTCTCAACCACTGGGCTCTCTCTCCACCCTCCATGCATCATACTGAATATAAACAATCCTGAAAGGTAGATGTTAAGAGTTACTCTGGTAAACCATAATGTAAAGGAGACCATGAATTCAAGCATTCGGTATATGGGATTCAAAGCTGTTTGTCAAGACGCCTTATAAACTCCCAAAGTGTGTGAACTACTCCTCTTCAAATCTGTGTCAACAAAAAATAGCCGATGGCTGCATGAGGTCAGTTATAATTAAACAGGTCCTTTATCCAGGCTAGACTCAGGCCACCAGAGTGAATAAACACAGCTGTCGCAGCCAGCCCGCATTTCCTCCTCAGTGTTTATCATCTAGTACAAGAAAATGGTTTCAAGTGTTTAGAAACTCGGACAAAAATCAACTAGGAAAATTCTATGCTCCTGATTTTCCATTCACATCGCACTAAACTTGGTAGCAATAGAAGACAGAAAGATAAAGAACACTGCACTGATTAGAAGCATCAAAAGAAATGAGAGCTAAATTACATTACTTCTTTTGCTGTCAGAACACTTTTGTTACCTAGGTCAAGTGTATTCACGGAACCAAAACAACAGTCAACAAACTTTGGAAGTTTTAAGCCATCCTAATAGTCCTCAAACCTATAAAGTAATAATAATTTGTTCATAATAAGTTAAAATTACCACCATTCAAAGTGTGTGATACAACTAATGTTTGAACACGGTAGATAATGTGGTGATCTTAGAAGCAACAGAAGTGTTTACTGAAGTGTGTTGAATACCTGAAGGAAATTCAACAGTGGAGTGAGCTGAGGCATAGTACATGAAGCCAGCCAGGCCAGCAGGGTGAGAATCTATCTCAAAAAAAAATGGATAATTTATTTGGAGACTTGTAGATCAAATTTTAGTTCTGAATTCCAATATGTGATTTTTTTTCCCTAATTTCTATCAAAGTAATTTAGATTTACTTTCCAGGTGGGTTGCTTAGCAGATCAATACTGGGAAACAAGCCGGAGGCTTTGTCTGTCATGAAAAGCAAACCTGATCACATGTGGAGGTCTGAGAGAAACAAAGGCAAGGAGAAAGGGCCAACTTTTAAATAACTCAAGTCTATTTTTGTAACTACTTTTTATAATTTTTCAACATTATCGCTTTGAACTAAAATTACATTTTTTTCCAGTTACTCTGTTCTCGGGACAGAATGGCAAAGATTTTTTTTTTAATTGAACAAGGCTATTGTCTTTATTTAGACATGTATCTTTTCCTAATACCCTTTTGCACATTTCCACTAAAGGTAGGGTGGGGAGCAGCTCTTTGGAGAACTTCTGCAACTGATTTTATATAAAATCTTATTTATTTAAGATTTATGATCTTAAGGTTGTAGTCACTTAAAAATTAAAGTGAAAAGTGAAAGAATATTCAAGTGAGTGTCTTGCACAAGTAGGACTGTAAACTAGAACTTGTTTTCTCTTCTTATAAAGCATTTTAGACCTATGGCAGAAAGAAAGAATACGGCGCTGCCAGATTCACGCTTAGTAAAAGTAGAAAATAAGTGTCATTTATAGACCTTAACACGTGTGCATCTGCTAGATGGATGGCCCAGTGGTTAGGCACATTTGCTGCTCTTCCAGAAGACCCAAGTTTAGTTCCCAGCACCCATATCCGATGATGCACAACCCATCATAACTCCAGCTCCAAGGGATCTAGCACTTTGGGCCTATGTGGGCACATGCACTCACATGTACATTAGGACATGCAGACACACATACATGCAAATAAGTAAAATAAGCATATATCCAAAAAATACTGTGTACAAACCGAGATCAGGAAAGGGTAGAGGTATACGTCTTATGTTAGACAAACGTCTTAGAAGAAGAAAAATTTATTTTGGCTCATGGTTTCATGGATGTTTCTGTCCATTGTTGGGGAAAGTATGGTGACTGGAGCAAGAAGCAGTGGGTATTCACATGCTTCTAGAACAAAAGCAGAGAGGGATAACTGTAACCTGGGTTAGGCACCACCTTCAAGTGCCCATCCCCATGACCCCCCAGTGGCCTACTGTGTCATCCAGAGACCACCTCCTAAACATTGAAAATACAGCACTTCAGCTGGTGACCAAGCATTTAAAACAGTCTGTGCTGGACATTTCAAACAATAGCAGGTGGAAAGGGGGAAGGGGAGGGGGTGGTATTTACAATTGGCCTAGCATTAGAGATCTCAGGAAGTGGCAATTCTTTCCTATACCAAGATACCAAAATGTAGTAACCTAGGAAACAGAAAATGTAGTTATCCATAGTTGGGGCAAGGGTATAAACACACCCAAGCAGAGGCATAGGAGGTATCCTGTCTTAACAATCTCTTGGGTATTAAATACTTTAAAGGCTCTTTGTTAGGAATCAGGAAGAGTGGGGAAATTATCCTGCCCCCTCCTTCAGGTTTGCTTCTCCAATTTCCATTCAACCCAACCCCTGCCCCAGGCTGAGGCTCTGCCTGTCAGAACCCAGCACAAAACATCAAAACAGGAGTGGTAAAGATGTAAGAAGAAGGGATATGATTTCCCCAAATTCAGTAAATAATCATTAAAATAAAAATCATTCAAGAAATGAAGAAAAAAGTAAAAAGAGCAGGAAATTGCAGAAAATAATTTACTAAGAAAATAGAAGAATAAATGAGAAGGGGAAATGTAACAAGATAGAAAATAAGAGAGTTGGGAGGAAAAGAGAAAATGATTAATAGGAGAAAATGCAAAGCAGAGCTTAAGAATATATAATTTCTCCCTAGAGGAACACTAGGAAAAAGGAGCAGTTAAGAACATAATTAAAGGAAAAGATATGAAGAGGAAAACCTTTGTGGCAGTTTTCAAGAGAATGGTTCCTATAGGCTTCATGTTTGAAGACGGTTTCAGTTGGGGTGCATGCTTGGGAAGGATTAGGGGGTTGGCCTTGTTGGAGGAGGTGTGTCACTAGGCATGGACTTGGATATTTCAAAAGACTTCATGCCATTCCCAGTGTATTTCTCTTTCTGCTTCCAGTTCCCAATGGTCTGATACCTGTGGCCTCCTCCATGGGCACATGCTCTCACATGCATATTCACAAATGCAGAAACACATGCCTACACATAATTAAACATAAAAATAAATCTTAAAAAAATGAATGTGTACTGAGATCAGGAAAGGATGGGGTGCATTTGAAAATCAAAATATGGGTTGGGGATTTAGCTCAGTGGTAGAGCGCTTGCCTAGCAAGCGCAAGGCCCTGGGTTCGGTCCCCCACTCCGGGAAAAAAAAAAAAAAAAAGAAAGGAAAGAAAGAAAATCAAGATATGATTTCTCAGCTGTTCCTGCCACCGTACCTTTGCTCCACAATCACAGACTGTCACAGACTATAACCCCCAAAACATAAGCCCAGTTAAGTTGCTTTGGTGAGGGTGCTGCTTTTACAGCAGTACAGAAGTAACTAACAATCTTCCTGAGACAAATTCTTAAATAATATCCAAATTTAAATACCTTTAAAAGCTCCATCAGGCAATCAAGCAAATCACTATACGCAATTTAGGAAAACTTAATTATAAAGAATAAAAAGTGAAAATAGATTAGTCCCTTAATAAAGGTTGAGAAATTTATCTAAGGGCTAGCGCCAAAAAAGAAGCACCGTGCTAAACTATTTTTAATGGATTTTATTCAATGAGCCCTTAAGAAATAAATAATTAAGACATTATTTCTTACTGCAAACCTAAGGAGGAAGAAGTCTTCTAGACCCTTTAGGATGTGAGTATCTCTTGCTGTGCTGGGTAAATACCTGCTGTCTACACATCTGCTCCTTGCTCAGACACAGGGTGTACAGACACACTGCGCGAACTAAAAGCGGCCATAAATAAATAAGACAGCTGCCTCAGTCATTGTTCTAGTGCTCCGATGAGACACCGCGACCAAGGCAACTCTTACAAAGAAAAGCATGCAACTGGGCACTTGATTACAGTCTCAGAGGTTTAGTCCATTATCATCCTGACAGGACAACGTAGCAATTATCCTACTGGAGCAGGAGCTCAGAGCTACACCCTGATCCACAGGTGGAGAAAGACACTGAACTTGGCAAGGGGTTTTGAAATTTCACAGTTCACCCCCAGTGGCAGGCTTCCTGCAACAAAGCCACACCTCTTTTTTTTTTTCTTTTTTTCGGAGCTGGGGACCGAACCCAGGGCCTTGTGTTTGATAGGCAAGCACTCTAGAACCCAGGGCCTTGTGTTTGCTAGGCAAGCACTCTAGAACCCAGGGCCTTGTGTTTGCTAGGCAAGCACTCTAGAACCCAGGGCCTTGTGTTTGCTAGGCAAGCGCTCTACCACCGAGCTAAATCCCCAACCTCCAAAGCCACCTGTCTTGCTTCCATAGTGTCTTCCATAGTACCTTGCTTTGGCAAGGGCAAGTCTGGGGGTGAGTCTGCGGGGGAACTATTCTAATGCAAACCACCACAACAGATACCAGAAAGTTCTGTGGAAGAGATTCAGAGACAGAACTTGACCAACCTTAAAATGTAAAACACCAGGGACGGCTGAATATGAGGAGAATTTAAAACATAATAAAAAGAAGACATAATCTCAATCCCTTGTGAAAAGCATGGACTGAAATCTGTTTTTTAATAAAATATATTACCTATACTCCAGGATGTGCGATGCGTAATCTGTTTGAAGCCCAGTTCCCACAACTGTTTCCACGGTGGCTGTGCCAGTCTAACATCCATTAACAGTGGACAGCTTCCACGGTCGCCACAGCTCCATCAGCATCTTCTTTAATTTGATTTTTTTTTAAGGGCGGCTAGTTTGCCTATGTAAAAGGAAGTCTCAAAGTTGTTTAACTTCCCTTTCTCCAATGGGCTAAGGATGCTGAACACTTTTTAAAAGTATTTATTAGCTATTAATATTTCTTATTTTAAGAACTCTCTACTGCAGCTCCAGAGTCCATTTATGGTTGAGCTCTACCTTTTTGAGAACATTCTAGACACTTGTCCTCTGTCAGGTGCATAGCTGGCAAGGATTTTTCTTCCACTCTGCAGGCTGCCTCTTTACTTGCGTCACAGACTCCTTGGCTGTACAGAAACATTTTAACTATATGAAGTACCATTTATCAACCGTTCGTCTTATTTCCTGCGTGACTGGAGTCCTGCTTTGAAAGTCCGTATCTATGCCTAAATCTTTTAAAAAGAATTTTATTAGTTTGTACTGCAGTTTCATATGTATGTGGGCCTGACTATCTCTAAATGCAGTGTATGTACCTGGTGGGGCCCCAGGGAGCCAGGGAAATGGAGTTAAGAGTAGTTGTGGGCCAACCAATGTGAGTACAAGATCAGCAAGTGTTCTGATCTGTGAGCAATCTCGCCAGCCTGCAATTTTTAGTGATTTTTCTAATTTTTTCCTCTACTGGCTTTAGAGTTCCAGACTTTATGTTAAAGTCCCTCATCCACTTGGAGTTGAAAATTCTACTTTTCATTCACTTACCGGTGAATATCCAATTTTTCTGGAACCATTTGTTGAAGATGTCTTTTCACCCATGTCTATTTTTGGCTTGTGTTTGGGGGAGGGGGGAAGAATGGAAACAGCTACAGATTCACCAGTTTAGGGAAAGTTAATGTGTGAAGGATGCAGAGACACAGCCAGAATATGGCAAATACATAGGTGAATGCCAGCAGCAAACCACTGAACTGAGAATGGGACCCCCATTGAAGGAATCAGAGAAAGGACTTAAAGAGCTTGAAGGGGCTTGAGACCCCATATGAACAACAATGCCATCCAACCAGAGCTTCCAGGGACTAAGCCACTACCCAAAGACTATACAGTGGCTGACCCTGGGCTCCAACTGCATAGGTGACAATGAATAGCCTAGTAAGAGCACCAGTGTAAGGGGAAGCCCTTGGTCCTGTGAAGACTGAACCCCCAGTGAACATGATTGTTGAGGGGAGGGTAGCAATGGGGGGAAAATGGGGAGGGGAACACCCATATAGAAGAGGAGGGGGAGGTGTTAGGAGGATGTTGGCATGGAAACCGGGAAAGGGAATAACAATCTAAATGTAAATAAGAAATACTCAAGTTAATAAAGATGAAAAAGAAGAGAACATGGAAACCTACTAATTTGTAGGCCAATTTAAGAATAAGTGTTAAAAGTCAAGGTAGAAGGGAGACATACTGGCTAGCTCTATGGCTGTGTAACACTGACGTCAGGAGCTACTGTATGTTACAGAAAAGCTGTGGTTGCCTGCAGTAGGCCTGCTCATGACTAAGCCTGTCAATAGTCAACCATAGATTAAGAAAGGGATCACAAGGCGCTGCTCTTCCTTCTGATCTATTGGCTACTGATGGACCCTATGAGTCTAGCATGCTCCAATGAGTCTATTTCTATGACCCTGGTTGCAAAGATGATTCTGATTAAAATCAATGGGAACATATGAATATGGAAAGGGAATGGAGGGGAGGGGAATAACAGGTAGAAAAGAGGCAAACATGGCTGGGGGTGACAGTTCTCAATATACTAGATGCGTGTATGAAATAGTCAAAGGACAGACAAACGAATGGTGGTTTTTAAAAGTTAGAGATAGGAAATCCTCAAGGCAAAGGGTATATATAAAATGATAATGTTCCTTATAGTTGGTAAGGCAGTTCTCAGCACAGCAGCTGAGAATACACTGTATGTGGAAGAACACAACTAGAGTCATGATGGCTTTAAAAGAAGTCAAAAACGATTCAAAGTTATAAAGGTTATGACTGATGCCTAGAGGAATAAAAGAATCAACTGAAAAATTACTATAAATAATGGCAAAAAGTCCCCAGAATGAAGCCAAAAAAATCCCCCCAAAACAAACAAAACAAAAAAAACAACAAAAAAGCACTTAAAGCATTCATATGTACTAAAAATGAAGAGACAGAATGTATTGTTGAAACCTTATAAAACGCAACAGCAATACATACATACATGCATACATACATGCATACATACATGCATAAATGAGCTTAGCTTTCAATGTCTGGGTCATAAATAAAAGAGGGATTACAGTCACCATGCAATTCCAGACCAACTCGACCCCAACAGAATGGCCACTCCCATGTCTTTGGAGAATGAGGTGGTAATGCTGTCAGTTCTCATTATAATGCACATATGTATCATGGATCATGCAAAAATATTCTAATGAGGCATTTCGTTTCAAACTTAATTGAGAACTACATGTGTTAACTGCAAAAGTCATATAGCCAAACAGTAGTAAGGCAATTGTGGAATAACAGACTGCCCTTTAGAAAGGTGAACTGCCCCCTTGGGGTGTCCTGCTGCCATGAGTTCCCTCCAATAACCCATCTATTATCTATAACATGGGCTACTGGAACAGAGAGAAAGCTTTCTGGTCTGTTGGGAATGCAAATAAACTGAAATTTACAGGGGGAAACCGCAGGCTTCAGTTTGAAGTGATTTCGATAACTGGTAAATTCTTAAAGAGCAGTAACAACAGCAACAACGCCCTAGAGAAGCATTTTCAAAATATGTACAAAGGGCGAAACCAGGTTTTCAATGTAAAGCTGGGAGTTGAGCAGGCACAGTAACGGGACCTAAAGTCACCTGGGAAGTAGGTCTGTCTGTAGGACATTGATGATTGGTAGGGAAGAACCCAGCCCACTGTGGACATTACCTACCCTTGGCCAGTGGCCCTGGGCTGTGTAAGAAAGCAGGGAGTGTCCAGGCCCGGGAGGGACCAGAGAGGAAGCTGGTAATCGGTGTTCTTGTTCTTGCATGGTTTCCCTTAACCTTGGGCTGGAACTTGGAAAGGTAGGCTGAAAGAAAGCCCTTTCCTCCTTTAAATTGCTTTTAGCAATAGTGTTTAATCACAGGATCGAAAATCAAACCAGAGTACAGCTCAGCCCTGAATAAGGACATAATACTTTTGAGATAAGAAAGAACGCAGAGCGTGTGCCATCCATGATTCCTTCTGTGTGGGAGGAATGGAGAAAGGGCACGGGTTTTATTTGGTTGAATGCAGTATTAAAAACAAGGGATAAAACTCTCTCCGGAAGGGCTAGAAAACAGTTACTTATGAAAAAGCAGACAGGAAAATCGATGGGTAGGAACTTGTTAAGTCCATATCAAGGATAAAAAAAAAAAAAAAAAACAAAACACTTAATTCTATATATTACTTTTTTTAAATTTTGTATTCCAGGGATGCTGTGAAGTGCTTTTGAGGTTCTTGACTTTGGTTTTTTGAGACAAGGTTTCTCTATGTAGCTTTGGATGTCTTGGAACTCACTTTGTAGACCAGGCTGGTTTCTAACTCAGAGATCTGCCTGTGTCTACCTCACCAGTGCTGTGATCAAAGGCATGAGCCACCATGCTAGGTGGTATTACCTGTTTTTAAAACAATTTTAAGTGGTTCATTCCTTATGACCAAATGGCCATGCATTTTAATTTATTCTAAGAATTTTTTTTCAGATATGCACAATGATATCATCATAAGAAATTCATTGAACAGTGGTTTTTAATACTGTGTATGGGAGTGGGGGGAGAGAAGGAATTAAAATACCAAATGCTCAGTTGTGTGAGATTACTTTTAGACATGTATTCTATTTGCAATTGAATCATTAAAAATCATGCTACAAAATAACATTAAAGCTTTGGAGATATTCTATACAGTATATTTGTAATGACCAAATACCAGAAGTAGAACTGTTTCTACCAAATAGTAAGCAAACATTCTTAAATATTTTATCACTTTATTACTTTATTACATTATTGGTTTGTTTATTTACTGGGTGTGTGTCTCTCTGACTGTCTTTCTGTCTATGGGCATACATATATATGTAAAAGTGCACATAGATGCTTGAGGTAATTCGGAGGAAACCTGCAAGAGTTGTTTTTCTCCATCTACAATGTGAGTTTTCACGGTGGCACACAGGTTGTCAGGCTGGCAACAGACCATCAATCCATCGCATCTGCCTAGCACATAATACAAACAAAAAAAAAAAAAAAGCAATCAAAGAAATTCCAAACACAGTTATGGACTGCGATGGTAATGATGGCTTTCTTTGGGTCATGGAATTAAGAAAAAGTTAAAAATCTTTGCTAATGTATTATTTATCTAACATGACCACAAATTTTCTATGTATATATGTATGCATGCATATATGTCTGTGTGTATATATATATATATATGTGTGTATGTGTGTGTGTTTGTGTATGTAAGCATGTATATATATATGTCTGTATGCATATATGTATGTGTATGTGTATATGTATGGTATATGTTGTGTATGATGTGTATGATGTGTAATGTGTATGCATATGTGTATGCATATGCATATGCATATGTATATGTATTTATTTGGGGCATATTGCTCCACCCCCCCATGTGTACATACCCACATGCCATAGTGTGTGTGGATGTCAAAGAATATTAATTCTTTCCTTCTATCATGCAGATTATGAGGATGGAGCTCCCATGGTCAGGATTGACAGCCCACTCTACTACCTCACTACCCACATTATATTTCTTTTCTCAATTAAAACATTTTAGGATTCAAGAACCAAACACCAAAACAAAATAAACCTGATTCACATCCGTTTGAACATGGTGCTGTGGTATCTGTTTCATCTTGAGAGTTATTTTATAAATAGAATGTCATAATGCAAAAAGGCACATCAAAACACTATTCAGAACATGATAATGTTTATAACTGGCTGTCAATGAATACTTGCTAGGTATGTTTTGAGCATTCGTTAGATTATTTGATTCGCGTGATAGCCCACTTAAGTTATTATTACATCTACTATCATCAGATAATGAAAGTGAGCACTATAAAGTCAGTAATTTTTTCAAGACTCAACGGTGGCACAGAACATACCAGACTGAAACCCCTAAAATATCCACAGGCTTTATATTGCTGTGGTGTTGGCTATGATGATGGGACAGATAAAGACTTGTGAGATTCCCACTTGATGGTGATGTAAGGAAGGTATATAAGAACTGACTTTGCTGGTTATAGTAGTCTACAAAGGCAGAATCTAAATGGTTCAAGGAAGAGACTGGCCTTTTGGTCATAGAGGGAATCAACTGACTTCGCTCATGCCTCTGTTGCCAGGAGGTTTCTCCTGAAAGACATAACTGCCAGGATGGCTTTTCTGTGCCTAAAAAGTGGCAAACTTAATAATATCTCTTCACTTGGGTGTTAGAAGAAGTGAGTAGTTCCTTTGCTGTGAGCTTTCTAAAAAGCTAGGCTACACAGAATAGAACTACACAGAATAGCAGTAGGGCCCCAAGAGTATTGGCTAAGTAATATTGCCTAATTAGATTGGGTTTTAATGAGTAAAATAGAAAATAAACACATAACCTGCTGATGAAATAACTTTTCAGATCTAGCTAATCATCTCAAAATGAAATGAGAAACTCCCAATTGGTTTTCCCTCGACCGTTACTAAGTGACACATAAAGCAAATTCTAGCTATATGTTGTCTCCTAAATCACCATGACTACTTCAAAAGAAGGCTACTAACCTACAGGAATATCTAAAACAAATCATTTGGGGTTCCTGCTGATACATGAACATTCTAAATATTTTATTAACTACAAAAATCCCAGTACTCACATAAAGTTACTCAATTCCAGTAAGAACAAATTCTTGCATAGTACCTGTTAGAAAATCTCCTTCCCCATCAGTAACCCAACAAAGATAACATATGCTCTTAGAAAATGAATAGATGTGAATCAACTTTTTATGTTAATGTTAAAAATTTGAATTTAGACAGAAAGCATGCAAATCACATGAAATACACATGTTACCATTGATTTTGGAAGGAAGGAAATTATGTCAGTTGTGTAGCTGAAGACTCTGTGTGCTTCTTCTGAAGGACATGCCTGAAATAATTAATGTTGGTACAGGAATGGCAGAGAGATTTGTCCTAGAAGTAAATAGCAATCCATTGGTCATGCCTGATGAGAGTGATGGGCTGTAAAGACAGAGTTTGAATCTGTTTCATCACATTACAGGGTCCATATAAAGCAGAATTACTGCACTGGTGTTATCATTTAAGAATTTTAGTGTTTCTATCAAAAAGCTATGATTCATCTGGCAACATTTAAAGGGAGGAAAAAGAGAAAAAAAAAGTGTTACTGGTCTTTTGTCTTGGCCAGGTTTTGTTTTACAACGTTTGCTGACATCATTCTTTTTGATCAACATGAATCACATGTGAGCCATAGAATGTTTGCACTTCTGGTTTTTCCTATGATAACCCGGTCTGTTTTAAGCCGACTTATCTTAGGGCTACCTATTCCTAGTAGAGAGTACAAAATCAGGTCAAATATAAAAGACTTCCATCAATGTATGAATTTAGTCCTTCTTGAACTCTCCAGTGGTATGCCCTGGGTTTGATGACCATGTGACCTTACAGGTAGTAGACTTGATACCTTTGTTGGAGGTCATATACAATCCATTCCAGGATACTTTGTTGAAAATCTACATCATCTACACACACACACACACACACACACACACACACACACACACACACACACACACACACACACACATATATATGGTTTTCACAGCCACACACTTCTAAATAAGCTGGGATCCATTACATACTATAAATATCTGCACATAGTATCAGTTATAAATTTTAACAGCAGTCATTTTTAGATCCCTCATGTATCATTTTTCTTAGGCAGAAACAAGCATCTCCTACAAGCTGCTCAAAGACCTATATAGCTAAAGAATTAGTTTCAGGTGATGTGGCAACCACTGTACCTTTCTGGGACAAGGAAATCTGTTGCCCTTTGGAACCTCTGTCATGAACATTTATAATGAACTCCACTAATTCCAAGGCATATTTTATTCATTTTGACAGAGTTCAAGCAAGTATAAAGTAAGCAAAAAAGAACCCTGGGTTTTCCAGTGTGGAATTGAAGCCACAGCCTTGGGCACAGCAGGCAGGCACTGTACCACAGTGTCATAGCTCAAACCTCAAGAACTGTGATTTTTTTTTTTTTTTAGAAAAAATATCAGTTAGAGGCTGAACATTGTTCAAAAATTAGGAGTACTGGCTACTCTTCCAGAGGACCCAGGATAGGTTTCCAGCACCCATGCACTAGCTCATAACCACCTGGAACTCCAGTTTCAGGGGATCAGATGCCTTCTTCTGACCCCTGAGAGCTCCTATACACATGTAGTATACATACATACCCTCCAGCAAACACATTCACATAAAAATATATATAGGAGAATTTGTCTCTAGTCTTTAACATGAAGAAAGCAGGAGTCCAACTGGGATGAAGATGATGATGAGGGAACAGAAGCTTCAAGGAAGGAGTTGGGAAAGTTCTTAGGGCCCTGGTGGTGTTAAGGTGGGAAGAGAGGGAAGATTGTAAGAAGGAGCCATGATAGAAAGGGAGAAGAATAGATGACCAACCCAACCTAAGTGTGCATAAGGTAACTGCTATTTTGCAGGCAGGAAGGTGCATCTTGGTTGTCAACTTGGTTGCATCTGGGATCATCTAAGGGATATGCCTCTGGGTGGTAGGTTTTTCCTGGAAGGATTAACTGCCTCAGGGTTGGGGTTCTCTGCTAAAATGGTAGAATAGCTTCCATTGGCCCGCCATCGCCTTCAGTTGCTCGGTGCATCTACACTGTTGCGGCATTAGCTGCTCACAGCAGAACTCAGCTTTGTTTAGCTTTCAACAAGAGCCGAAGTCCAGGCTCTTTGGGAATCCTCCGCGATTCTTCCAAGATTTCAGGGAGCAGATTGACAGAGCCACCCTGGTTTGTGAACGAGCAGCCTCCCTAGCGTGCTGACAGCCGGTATTGGGTCACACAGACATGACTGTGCAAACCCAATCATCAAACCTCTTTCTAATAAATGTCTGGTCTATTGGTGCTCTTCCTCTAGAGAACATTGACTAATACAACTTGCTAACATCAAATTAGTTTGTGAGCATTTGGCTCAGGATTTGTCTTCTACATAAGAGCTGTGTTCACTGTAGCAGATGTGCAACTTGGTCTTCATGTGGGTCCCCTAACAGTTGAACCAAAGGCTGTCTCTGACTCTGTTGACTGCCATTGGATCTCCCTCTCCTAACTGGGCTGCCTGGTTGGGCCTCAGTGGGAAAAGAGATGCTTAATCCTGCTGAGACTAGATATATGGTGACCAAGGTAGCTTTCCCCTTCTCTGAGGAGAAGGGAAGGATGTAATGGGGGGAGGGATTTGTAAGGGTGGAACTGGGAAAAGAAGTGTGAGGGGGTTTCGATTGGGATGTAATGTGAATAAAAAAGTAAATTATGAATAAAAAGAGTTGTGTTATTTGCTCAACATTGTCAATGACACAGCTCTGAGTCACGGTGCATGTTTACCACAGATGAGACCCTGGGTACAATCCATAGCACCAAAGAAGTTAATTAAAAAGTGATTTTGAATGAAAATATGAGTGTATACACAGCAGTGGAAGTAAGGGGCCTCATGAGAAAATTGAATTCAAATTATAAAACATTTCACAAAAAGTGCTGCTCCGGCTATGTATTCTACCACATCAAAAGCAGTTTCAATCAAGGTATGAATCTCATTCTTTTGTAGGCTCCTATGTTCAAAACTATGCAAGAGGCTTTGAAGAAGCAACATCAGGCAGAGGTTAATTATACAGAGTCCAAAACCTGTAAACCTGTCTTGAATTCTTCTTTAGAATACTTCTTTAGAATATATGTTCAGACTGATAAGAAAGCTCTGCCCCTAAAGTGCTTATCATGCAAATCATGAGAGTCTGATTATGATTTCTCTCTCTCTCTCTCTCTCTCTCTCTCTCTCTCTCTCTTTCTCTCTCTCTCTCTCTCTCTCCCACACACACACACACACAGTTGTTGTCTGATTTCTATATGTGTACACATACACACTCACACACACTCACACACACATGATTGTTCTCTGACTTCTATATGTGTACTCATACACACTCACACATACACACACACACAGTTGTTCGACTTCTATATGTGTATACATACACACTCACACACACATAGTTGTTGTCTGACTTTTATATGTGTACACACACACACACACACTTTTAATGTTTAAAAATATTAGGTGAATAATGACAGAGGAAGACCCTTAATATTAAATATTGGCTTCTTCACAAGCATATCGACACACACATACATGCAGACCTGCATGCATACTTACATTTATACACACATCAATATGCACACACATACACAAACCTACACAACAATATGCACACCTGCATGCATACTTGCACATGCACGTATGTACACACCAGCATGTACATACATGCATGGATAGTTGTACACAGGTATTTACATATACCAAGATGCACACACACTCCAACATGTACACATATAAACATACACATCAACATTCACACCTGCACGCATACTTGCACACATGTATAAACACAATTAGGTACACATATATGCATGTATGCACATCTGAATGGATACTTGTACATAAATGTGCTTGCATACACCCCAACATATACACACACACATGCATGTACATGTGTACTCAAACCAAGCTGAGTCTCAATTTCCTGACAAGGAAAAAAAAACATACCTCTCCTGTAACTGCTATGAGCATTAAATGGGCATATGTATGGACACACACAGGGTCAAGTGTGAGGTGAGCATCAGTGTATCCCTGTGCTGTAATCATATAGCACAGTTTTAGTTCTAAGAAGAGCTTCTTGGCCTTACTCTGAAATAAAAACTCCTACCAAGCAAGCACCATAGCATCTTTCTTTTGAATATCCCTGTACAATAGTCTGGATACCTTTTATTTGCCAAGTATCTTTCCAGGAAACAGGACAAGAAGGTTTAGGTTTTGTCCTCATTTGCAATGGATAGAGAGCACATCTCGTTCATCTCAGCATTCTCTCATCTCTCTAGTGTAGCCTTCACAGTGTAACTGAACCAAAAGTTAATGGTAAAGAATGCCAGCACTGATAAGAACTATATAGTAGGTAAGATTTAAACGTTGAAAAATGTTTAAGTGAAATGTTACACACAACATAATAACTTAGGTGGATGAAAGAAACCAGAGCTTCCTAGGGTTTGTTTCATTTCTTTTTCAGTCCTTGTAGTGATCAAGAAGTCAAAAAATAACCTAACCCTTTCTAAGAACTAGACAGACACAGACTTCCTCCCGGCAATCTCTCTGTTTAAAGATGGGAAGGAGTTATTTGCAGCAAGACTAAAAGAGAGTTTATTTGCTGCTGCCAGAGAAAGACGCCTAATGAGACATGCATCACATTGTTGTACAGCTGCATTGCCATGCAGCCCTATCTATTCCTAAGTCATGCAAACGCATCTTAGTAGGGCAGTAAGCTCGTGAGAGAAGGGGGGACATTCGCACGCTGTACTTGACTATCTGCTAAGAAGCACACCCAGTCATTAGGCTTAATTAGAATGCAATTAGATGAGATGATATCACACTTAAATTGTCATATATGTTAACTAGCTTCCTTTGTCTACTAAATATGATTTATATCTTCTGCATCCGCTGTCATTAGTTCCAAGACATGGATCTCTAGATTCTGGTACATGGGTTAAATACGTTAAAAGGGAAAGCAAAGAAATATCAAGAAGACGTAACTACATTTGCCTTTAGGCCACCCCTTACTTAGAAGTAAGAAAAAAATGAGTCAGACAGAGGGCATAAGGGACATGGTCGACCATGTTTCCTTTACACAACCATAGAATAAGTCTCTTCCATGTGGTGATCTGAAGATTGTTGATAGACTCCATCTCTGAATGTCTCAAGAAGAGGATGGGAAGGAAGAGGAGGAGAGAGGGAGATGGTCATGGAGGTGGGAATTGCTGTGGAATGGAGAGGGAGAGGGAGACGGAAAGAAGGGAGGGAGAGGAAGAAGCAAAGAGAAAGAATAAATGGATTTTGAAATGACTATAATGCTTGCTCCCATGAAGGTTCCCATGGAGAAGAAAGATTTCAAGACATTGAGGCCAGAGTGATTTTTATTATTATTTATTAATTTAATTAGAGCAAATGACTACATATAGGGTCAACAGAGTTTTGAGAAATGAGACAAAATGAAAGAGCATCGTTTACAAAGACTTTCTTCATGTCAAGAGATACCCATTAATTCTTTAGACATGAGTTCATTAGATGGGTCTGTTTGTATGCAATGGGAACAATTATTACCATTTCCAGCCCATATTTGTTGGTGAGCACTCCGTGAATCTATTGAAATCTATGGTGTAGAGGGTAGACTTAGACTTCAGTCTGTTTCTATCAAGACAATGAGTATCTCCTGTCTTAATATCAGAAAAAGCACATTTAGATTTTTGCATAGAGACTCAAGAAATTTCCAGTGTGGAGTAGAACTCATCTGGAAACGGAAGCCTTGCAAACTTGCGTAGCCACTGTGGAAATCAGCATGAGGGGTTCTCAAAAACCTAAAACTAGACCTCCTGTATGAAACAGCTGTGTCATTTCTTCCCAAGACTCCAAGTCACATACCACAGAGATTTTTAAATTAATCTTTTTCTCTCTTCTTATTGGATATTTTATTTACTTGCATTTCAAATGTTATCCCCTTTCCGGTTTCTCGTCCATAAATTCCCTATTCCATCTCTCCTCCCTCTGCTTCTATGAGGATGCTCCCCACACACCCACTCCCACCTCACCTCCCTAATATCCCTTCATTTATCATTTAAAAAAAAACGTGTGTGTGTGTGTGTGTGTGTGTGTGTGTGTGTGTGTGTGTGTGTGTGCGCACGCATATGGACCCAATACACATGCAGGATCCTGCAGAGCAGAAGTGGGCATCAGATCCCCTAGAACTATAGTGACAGATAGTTTTGAGATGGAATTGAACCCAGGACCTCTGGAAGAGCAACCACTGCTCTTAGCCCCTGAGCCATCTCTCCAGCCTCTTCATAGAGATTCTTACATGCCCATGTTTATTACAACACAATTTGTAAGAACCAAGTTTGTAGAACTAACCTAGATCCAACAATAGAGAAAGGTAAAAAATATGTTTTATGTACACAATGGAATTTATTTTAGCCATACATAAGGATAAAGATATGTCTTTGTAAGAAAGTAGATGCAACTAGATATAATCACATTAAGCAAATTAAGTCAGTTTCAGACAAATACCATATGCTTCCTCTAATTTGAGGTTCCAAAGCATGTCCGTATACATGACGTGAATGTGAAGCTGCCTAGGCAAACACAGGTGATTAATGGGAGGGAGAAGGAAGTGATGGCAGACTATGGGCACCGAGAAAATATGTTCAGTGTACATATATACATATATGGAGAGAGTTGTGGATATACATCTCATGTAACATCATGTTCAGTGACAGAAGAAGGGGAAGTGAGAAATATAATTAAAATACAATCTCAAAAAATAAAAAGGTGAATCAAGAACACACCATCTATTATGTCAGGATTAGCATCCTGAGGAAAATCAGGCAGGTTTTCAACATTCTGCAGACTCTGTGTTTTCAGCTATAAATGCTCCCTACTTGCCTGGATATGCAGAGCAGATATGCAAACATCATTTTCATGAATACTTTGAATGGATATGCACAGAGACGACTGATACACCATATTAACCTCATCATCCTATAACCTGATCTGAAGCATAGCATAGTTTCAGCTTCTTTTAATCTATGACTGTCTTTCTTTTCTATTTTATAACGTCTTTTTTTTTATTGCAAAGGCAGATCCTACTGTTTGTCTTCTTGGCTAGCTTTGAAATATATCCTGCGTGAAACTGGTACATCCACAGATGTGATTACCTTTTCACATGGCCCTTGATGTTTGCAGCCTATGGGACTTCACAATGAAGTCCTGATCATCAGTTTACATATTCATGATGCTTGGTTCACCAAAATGTGATACCATGAAGTGCTTATAAAGGTCCACTTAAAGCTTCTCTGAATGTTTAATGAAAATAATAAATATAGCTGGTCATACAAAATGAAACTACATTCCAATAATACCATATTAACATACAGAACGCTAGTACCTCTCATTAACATGCACTAAAGTCTGTTAGTCTCGTAGACTAATGACATCCATCAAAATGTTATACGGGTTGGAGAAAGGCCACCAGGCTTGAAAGACACAAATTTGGTTTTTTTTTCCTCACAATCATGTCAACAATTACAAAATATTTTAGAATCACTTTCTCTCCTAAAAAAGGAGAGTTCAATTAAATCTCTCAGTAAAGCAAATTCTTTTACAAAGAACTCTGACACACGGATGTGCCCAAACCAACTTTCTCCGTAGCATAATCATGCTGACAGCATGTGAGTAAGGGTTGAAGGTATTCACATTTAATCAGAGATGTATACTTCTTGAACCAGGTATGGTGGCTTAGGCCTGTGATCTAACACTTACGAAGCCGAGACTAGAGAATCATCTCAAGTTTAATGCCATGGGATACATGAACACCACAGATCAGCATCAGTCCTGGGATGTCTACAGGAAGGCCAGACATATTGAAAAGACAAACAATCCTATTTCCTTCCACTCCTAAGTGTTTGGAGCCATAAACCTTTAACTTATCAAATTATTCGTTCAGCGAGCATCCATGGTGCTTCTTATTATAGGAAACACAGATGGAATCCGATACCATCATTGGAATGACTGGAGACTGCTTGACCATAGTAGCTAGCAGCTCATGTTGACTAGCCTTACACACAAATGAGAAGTAAAATGGTAGGAGAAAAATTGCATGCAAATATTTATAGTTTAATTGAGTATGGTCTTCCACAGAGCTTCTTAGAAATAACATAAGGCTTTGTCACAGTTTAATTTTACCTTAAATTCATTCTGTTCTTTAGAGCCTCACCCACTGCCACCACCACTACCACCACCACCACCACCACCAACCACCACCACCACCAACAACAACAACCAACAACAACAACAACAACAACAGCCCAGCGTGTCCATATTCTATGTCAAATGATAAGTATGATCGGGAAAGAGTCTAATCCAAGATTTTCTAGAAGAAATGGCACTGTAATCCAGTTATGGAATAGTTTGAGGCATTAATCACGGACAAAAGTGCTTCAAGCCATCTGGCATTCTCGGTTATTCTTAGAGTGCCTGGGGAGTGGGGCAATGAGCAGATATTATAGTGAATGCAGGTTTGCTCACAACACTGACTCATCGAAGCTCCAAATGCTTTGGATTCTGGAGGTTTTCCTCGTTTCCAGTTTCTACGCTTTAACAAATTATTATTTGATGCCCCATTAAATCTACTGGGCATGCCTATAAACTTCACTGAACTGTCATACCAATTACGTTTACCGACTTGCATGAGAATCAAAGCTACCTGGGGCTTGGGGATTTAGCTCAGTGGTAGAGCATTTGCCTAGTAAGCTCAAGGCACTGGGTTTGGTCCTCAGCTCCAGGGGGGTGGGGGGTGGGGGGGATAATCAAAGCTACCTAGGGCTACAGGAAAGCTGACAGCACATGTGGTGTAAACCAGGCCTGCTCTTTGTACTCGGCTCCCACCCCACTCCAAGCTTTAGGGTTCAGTACCTGTAGGCTCTATACCTGACATCCCCTTCCCTTGATCACATGACCAAAGGACAGGCTGCCATCTGGATCAGCAGCAATGCTGCTCTTGCTTCAGAGAAGCATCCCCTGATGCTCAATCTAACCCAGGCCTTGGTATTACAAAGGTCCATTATAATGCCTGCTTTGTATTTTTTATTGTCCACTACTTACTATGTTAATATATCACAACTAATTATCATAGAAATTCTACTAAGTATAAGTACAAAGAAACTGACTGATCCTAAGTGCTATATTCCTAGCACTGTACCAGATTCATATTTACATATGATAAATTATTAGGTCATTAACTCATTGAAATAATCATCTTTTAGAATTGCAATTTGACTCACTACACATGGTGAATAAAGTGATTCGAACAGATTTAGGTTGGAAATCTGTTTCATTCCATATAATCTGAAAAAATGAATATAACGCCCACTTCTAGAATTATGGCTTGGGTTTAATAAGAATTCAAGGGTTTAATGTAAACCATATAACCATAATAATTTGCAATCAAATTATTTATTCATGATTTGTATTCACATATTTTAATTCTAGCCCTCATATATATACCAGCACATCTTCTTTAGCCTCCACACGATAGCCTTTCAAACAAAATAACCTCCTTCATTTTTCTAATTAACTGGTTTGTGTTTCTTAATTATTTTACTGTGTGCTTTGATTTGTCACTTTATTTAAAACTATTTTGGAGACACCTAGGATCTGAGAACCCTGATTACTCACAAATCCCAGTCCTTATTGTGAATACAGCTAAAAAGGAAGCTAAATTATCCAAACAATCACCTAAAATTAGAAATCTTACTGAAGGTACCAACTGCAGAAAACCATCCATACAGATCCATCCTAACAAGTCTTCAGTAGAATCTAAACTTCCATTCCTAAGATGTCCAGAGGCTACAGGAACCAAGTACAGAGACTTCAAGTCAGTGGGGCAGGAATTATACTTCATGGACGAATGAAGCTCGGTAACATGAACATGAAGAAGTAGAAAACAGCTGTCAGAAATGAAATCCCTGTAGCTCGGTGGAAGAAATTATGTTGGCCAGGAAAACTGGGAAAGACTTTGAATGAGGTCTCGTGTTCTGCTACCTCCTGGGAGGAAATTATCTCATTTGTGTAAACATTACAATTGATATCTTGATGAGTTTATCATTGAAGACAATTTAAGTGACAGTATCAAACTCCGCTTGATGGAAATAAATAGCAACCATGGTATCAAAATAGCAATGATTACATCAAGAGTCCCAACTTTTATTATTTTTAAAACTGAAGTGAATTGTATACACATTTTTCCTTTTATTTAAAGTAATTATTTTCTCGTACACTATATCCTGATGGTATTACACTTGTCACCAAACAATGCTTCCAGGACTGGGGTTGGGTTATATCTAGTTGAGTTGTTGGACAAATGAGCTCCCTGCAGATACCCAGACAACCCAGGCTATTACTAAGACTATAGATTGTTCTCCATAAACCAACAACAAGACCCCATTCTAAGTCCCAATTTTAATGCACAGGTATTATACAAAGAACATTTTGCTATATATTTATTGATAAAGCATAAACATCATATGGATGAAATCCTTACATTAAAGAGCTGTGAATCTATAATGAATCTATTATCAAGTTAATGAGATGAATGAAATCACATACGTTATGCCACCACCCTGACTCTGGCCTTTGCATCACATATTGAGTCTAGATTAGTATTTTGCCTGTCACGCTGTTCATAGTCTTGATTTATACGAATTGCCTGCTTTATAAAGCTCACCTCATCTGTAACCTTATTGATAAATTAATAGAGAGATGGCTACCTACAAACTAAACAGAGCACAGATAAACGCACCATTCTCCACTGACCTTTACTGAGAGAAGGAATACAATAAATATAGACAGTGCACATGGTGACAGAGGATGCCGTTCTGAGAACAGGTTGGAGCTTAAATAATGCTATTCTGAAGCAGTACAGATAGACGTTCCAGGTCAGTTTCAACTTGAAAGGTGAAACACAAGTGTTGGCATTTTAGTGATGAATGTTATTAACATTGGTTATAATCAATGAACTGCCTGATGGGAAATATGACTCAAGAATAATTACTAAAATATGGGCCAAATTCTTATAGCAATTCTGAAATTATGGATATGATTAAGTATTTCTTTATATCTGAACTCAGTAGTGTCACACAGATAACGAAAACAGATTGACAACTCTGCAGCCAAGTGTCAAGTTTGCAGTTTGACATTGACAGTGAGGGACGATGGACACTAGAGGCTGAAGACTTGGGCTCGTCTTTTGTTTCTCTGTGTCTGTATATCTGGTTCTTCCCTATTTCCTACTCCTTCTCCTCTTCCCTCATCCATATAGTACTTATAATTTTCCTTCTCAGGTTCCCACTCTTGAGAATATTGTAAAGAAACTTTGATCAGTGGCACAATGAAGAGAAATATTAGAAAATGAAGAGAGACAAATCAGAATTCCCTGGGCTAACATAAGTCAGTATACATTTAGAGCCACTTAGCATCCAAACATCTATGTTAGAAGATCTATGATAGAAGCAACCCATCTTCACTAACACACTTTGAGGAAGAAGCATCATTAATTCATTACTTTATAGGAAATTTCAAGTCTATAAAGGTTTAGAAACTTACTCAACACTTACTGTTTCTTTTTTCTTTTAATGACTAACTATAGAGACTATTCGCAAAGATATGGTGCTTAATGCGTTTTATTTAATACATATCCATGCATATATTATGAATTCTATAACTCATACATTGTGAACTGAAATAACAAACAGGTCCTTGACTTGCTTAGTTTTTTGATGAGAAGATCTTAGTTTTCCTTGACTTGTATATTTTCTGTGTCACAAATCTATCTGAAGAGGAGCTCATTGCCCTCAGCCTTGGGGACAAGGGCTATTGAACAGAACATGATAACCAGCTCCTCAGTTATCACGAGAATATTTAAGAAAAGAGTTTCAAGTTCAGAAGTTGAGTTACTTTAAAAATAAGAAAAACACTTACAATATTTAAAGGTTTTATGAAACTCAGATCTCTCAAAATTTTTAGGAAATGAACTCTGATTTATGTATTTCATGTAATCAAGCATCAAGAAAGGTTTGGCCTTTCTGAAATCCTTTTACATCTAGCAATTTGTTCAAATGGCAGAGAACTTTGAGGGAAGGATATATTTGGTGTGACAAAGAAATGCATTTCTTATGCATGAGAGAAGTTTGTCAAATTAAGTTTCAATTTAGTTATAGGCAAGCATTATAAGATAGGGAAAGCTAAACATTCTTACTAATTTTTTTCTAGTTTTCTTGGGGCAATTTTTAGCTGAATTATCCCTTGAGTATATAGGGCAATGTTTCTACAATGCTGAAATTTTGCATAGATTTCTCTGACAACATCTTTAAAGAGTTGAGAATACACACACACACACACACACACACACACACACACACACACACACACACCAACTATAAGAATCTTAATTGAAAATTTTCACAGTTCAAATGATAATATGCTAGATCAAACAAACACATTTCCAAGCGTAGGCTTATGAAGTCTCAACAGAGGCTTTGGGATGCTTAGAAGTCTAAATGTAGGATATTTTTTAAATTAAATGAATGAAAGTTTCATCTTGAGGGAAAACGGGTAGGTAATTTTCAGAATTAACTGGATACTTAATAACTCTCAACTGGAAGTTCTTTAGAAGCTGTATAACCTATTATCAGCTATAATTGTAAGACAATAAAATTGAAAATCTGACATAAACTGAATCTGCCTATATATGTGACACATTTTTACACATGTACAAATTTGTGAATAGAGCTCTTAAAAGTGTGATGTTGTGCTATAATAGACTATATAAAGTATTCCATCAGAATTCTTAGTGATTCTCAAAATAGTTTTTGTTGTATCAGAGTGAAGCACTAAGAAATTTTGACAAGGATTTTTGTATTTTGTTGTAGTAATTTTGCTCATATAGATTATGACAGACTAAAACCTCTCTCAAACATCTACATCTTTATTTAGTCCTTTGAAGAAAATTTCGTTAATAAACGAAGTACATGTATTTGATACATGGACCACAGAATGAATACTTGTAAACAAACACTCAAAGTTTAGGCCTACCATTGAGCATGTTCAGAAAATGATGTGTGGTTTCCCAAGATTGCAATGACATAAAATTGTTTATTTGCATAGATAATAGATAGACTGGTTGATCTTGGGAAGAAAATGAGACCAATTTTCAAAAGTATATTACAAAACAATAGTACACTCTTATTTCATATTATATGAATACATGAAAATATTATAAAAATAAACCCAAGCTCTCCAGGTGAAATATATCTTCTACATTTCATTAATCAGTTTCCTGAGCACTCAATATTATACTAATTATATCAATTTTCTTATTAAATTCTAACTTTACATAATATAGTTAATGTCTACATTATATTTTAAAACATAATTTTAAAATGAAGTATTGCTTGTTAACCTCTCAAAAATATATCCTTGAACCCTAAGCTAATCAAGATAGCAGCAGCATGTGCAAAATTCGGCAGTTTGGAATCGGTGATGCAACTTTATTGTACAGCAGTGACTCACTCCTTCGTCACTGATTGTGGCTTCTGGAATTGTTATGTGGAAGCAAGTGGGTGACATAAATACTCTGGAGAAGCATAAATGATAAGTCATTATGACTTGTCCATTCGGAAGCAAGAATGAACATAAGGCACTGATGTTTGATGAACATAAAGTTTATTGAAAAGCTGGAGCTGTCCAGTGTTGCTGATAAAGGTATATTAAAAAAATCATTTGACATATAAGAGGGGTATCAAATTAACTCAAAGGTAAAAAGTCATATCTAGCAGAAAATAATGTATTTTGAAGGGACTTGCACGTAGTATGCACACACTTGTACACAGACGTGGTGGCAATTTCTAAGGCTGTATAAAACATCATTCTAATTCTAAATTGCTTAGAAGAGATAGACAAGGGTGGTATAAAGTACCATAGGATTCAACCTGTCTTTCATGTTAGAGAGGGAATTTTATAATGTCACGACACAGGTGGTTCCTTTGTAGAGATTATTTATTCCTGGTCTTCCTGTGATTAAATATTGGGGAAGGGGATGAGAACAGATAGTGTGTGACTTTGAGCACAAGCGTGCCTGCCCTGTTTTTTCTTATATTCCATATATATTTCTTGTATGCCTTGGGATACAGCATCAAAGAGCTGGTGATCTGCCTTCAACCAAAGAAACAGCAATGTCTGGGGACCTGGGCACCCACATCACAACATGAGCTTTAGCTGTTCAACGAGCCTCCTCCGTTTACTTCTAGGATATCACATAAAACAGAAATAAGTCTCTACTTGAGTAGAAAGAACTCATTTCAATGGCTCTTTGGTATTACAATTTAGTCCAGCCCCGAAACGATGAATAAGAAGACAACTGTGTACCAGATATGTCTGGCAGTGTCACTTCTCATTAATCATCTAAATTTCTCTATAAAACCTGATTTCATTATTCCAATTATTTAAGCCAAAATCTGGAGTCCTTCACTCTTTACTTCCTCTCGTGAGCTGCTATCAATCAATCAGTCCAACGAACTAGCAAAAACTACTGCCTGAACTTTCAAAGTAGACTCAGAATTTGACATTTTTTATATATCTTTATTCTTTTACTCCTTAATTCGAAACCAAGATCATAGCTATTTTAAAATTTTCTCATTAATATCACAGCTTCCTTCCTGCCATTAAAAATATCACTTCCCGTACATGATACAGGTTTCTTATTAGTCATAACGCAGAGAACTACAAACCACTTGAAAAACATCAGCATGGCCTATGATTCCATCTGAGCTGTGCTACCTCGCTGATTTCTTATGCTCCCCCACTTCATCCCCATAATCACCAACTTCTTCCAGCCACTCTGCTACCCATAGTGTTATTTGAATATGTCAATCAAAACCTGGTCTTGAGCATAGCACACTTTTATTCTCTCTGTCTATGATCCTCCTACCCCCATCATAAACTCAAGTATGTCTCTGTTCAATGCTCAACCTACAAACTCATCCATCTTGACTATCCCATGCAGCGCATCTAGCCTCTCTTCTGCCTACTGTTCTAGGTACCACCTCCACGCTTGATATTCATAACAGCACACACACACACACACACACACACACACACACACACACTTCCCTGTTAATGCATTGCCTCTGTTGCAACATAAGAAACCTAGTATCACAGTTGTGTGTTGCTTTCTGGGCTGTAACCGTAATCCTTAGAACAGGGCCTAGCACAGAGCATATGCAAAATTACCAGTTACTGAATCAATAAGTTGTAGGAATAAAATTTGTAAAACCCAACCAGGTTAAGGTGCTGTAAGGAGGGCACAGTGGATGGTAGGCCCCTCAAATAAAATAATACTGCTCTACTGGGAGTCTCTTTAGGACAGATACATTAGCTGACCCCAAAGGATAGCAGCATTTGAGAGCATGTAATTGGAGCAGAGGAAATACATGCTATCACGGATATAATGAACACAGAAAGATTAGCCAAACTCACAGAGCAGGCCACGCAGAATTGAGTGGAAGCAGGGCAAGTGTTCCCTCCCACATGTCAGGCACAAGACTTGACACTGACAAGAGAGGAGATGGAAAAATGTATCCAGAACTTTCCCCAAAGCATATATAGCTTCCTACTTGGATCTGAATTCAGGTCCGTGTCTGCCAAGCTGTAAACTCAGCTGACTTCATTTCACTGTAGGGTCTTCTATCCCAAGGGATTTGCATTGTTAACCACAGAAGGGCACTGGACACGTGACTCATGGGACATAATAAAACTAACACATTTGAAAAATATCAAGCTCATGATTATATGATTATGTAGAGAATGCAAAAAAAAAAAAAAAAAGAAAGATAAGCTTAAGTTCAGAATGGCTGAGATGAAATGTTAGGAAATTCAGGCAAGAAGTGATGAAGGCATGAATTAAAGCTGGGCCAGACAGGGACCGTTAAGAGCAGAGGACAGACAGAGAGACAGGACAGAGCTTTGTGATTGAACTGCCCCTGGTTTGCACTCTGGGCAGATTTTTACAGAGAAAGGATGATGTCATCTACAAAGTTGAGAAACAAAATAGACAAATCACAAAGAGGATTATTTCCATCATGTCTATCTGGGCACACAGCTGCTTAATGGGTAGATCTGGATTAAACCCCCAGGATTTATGGCTTTTAGTTCTTTGGTCATTTCTCCACCTGACATCTGAAACCAAATGACTGGAGCTTGTAACATAAAGCACAAAGAGACAGAGACCTAGTTCAGCAGTTTCACTGTGTCAAGAAAAGTCTATATTCTGAGCATGAGAGCAAAATGTGCTGTAGCAGAGAGCACTGAACTATGATGTATACACAATATATTATACACACATAGGTCTTTTATCCCTCACTGTGACTTACAATGCTGAGGACAACGGGAGAATGCTGTCTTTCAAGAACAAAACATGGAAGGAGTCACATTTTTTCCAGCTTATTTCATGAAAAGTGCTTAAGTACTGTGGGGGTTAAATATAAAAAAACAGGGAGATGTGCTAACAGATGAAAAGGCTCTTTGCAAAACGTAGCACAGAGAGAGAGAGAGAGAGAGAGAGAGAGAGAGAGAGAGAGAGAGAGAGAGAGAGGAGCTGAGATTCCAAGTCTTCACTTAGCAACCAGAGTTTTAAGAAAGGCCTCTATCCAACCGATACTTGACAGATGACGATAACATCTGGATGAAGACTACGAACTCTACAAACTGCAGGGGCCCACGTGTGGAATAATGCACTTTCTTATTTAATCTGAGACCTTTCATGCTATTGGAAGGGTTACTGTACTGAGTAATCAAAAGACAAAAATGTCAGCTCTAATGAGACTTTGAGTAATAGGTAAAGTATAATGCCACTTCCTTCAAGCACAATGCTGAGGAGATTTTAAAAAAAAAAATAGTGGATTCTTTTATTCCCTCTGAACTAAATGTCCAATTAACAAACATTTCCGGATCTTGCTACACTAATTCAGGATAATTATGGGGGAACCCAATTCAATTCCCAATTCTTGAACATTAGAAAGTGTGAAGCAAGATACATCAAGGATACTTTCAAGCTGTGAAATGAAATGTAATTAGCACAATAATAACCACTTCAATGGGGGTTACTGGCCCACTCATATCTGCCCAGGCTATTTGCCCTTAATTTAAATTCCACAATTGCAAAAGTTAAAAAAAAAAGTTTTCAACTTCTAATCATCAAGCCTTTACTTAGCACATGCTTGTTTGAAAGACAGTCCTACTGATCCATAGTTTAAGGGAGGGCCTCAATATCTGATGTTCTGAACCTAGAGCCAATGTCAATCTGCTCTGCTAAGCAAACATCAGCTGCTCTTGTTAGCCTTTGGGTTACATGGCTTAAGCAGTGCTTCCTGTAACTGTTAGCCTCTGGACAGCTTTACAATACTAAAACTATTGAAAATTCCCCAAAGTTTTCACTTATGTGATTTGTCTTAATGATGTTTATCCTATCAGAATTTAAGGTAAACTCAACAGGAAAGAAATCATGCCCAGTACTACAAAATTAGAGAGCTTCCCAGAGCCAGTGAAGTTACGCTTAGAAAAGAGTCTACAAGGGGTTGGGGATTTAGCTCAATGGTAGAGCGCTTGCCTAGCAAGCGCAAGGCCCTGGGTTCAGTCCCCAGCTCTGAAAAAAAGAAAAAAGAAAAAGAAAAAAGAAAAAAGAGTCTACAACTGCCACCTTGCTAGACCAGCACAATTCCTATATAGACTCTACGTCACACATTTATCCCCACACATAAATGCAGCTGCCACCCCTCATCAAAGAGGTTTCGCTATACAGCAAATGGAGACTATCACAGAAAGCCACAGCAGGTCACAGTATAGAGTTCAACAGATCCTGGGAAGCCCAGAACCAGTGGATACATCTATATCAGAGCTTCTGCATCTCTGTCTTGGGGAACATAGAAAAGGAGGCAGGGTTAGAGTCAGAATATAAGAAAGTGTGTGAAGCTGTCCCACTTAGAAATAGCTGCAAAACCAAAACTGAAACAAGTGAAAGTTCAATGAACATGTTTACTCAAAATATGGATAATTTTGAGGGGTCCCACCTGTAGACAAAAACATCTAGAGCAATTGATGATGGGTAGAAGAGGGAAAATTAGTCTCTTTCAGGGATGAGACTTCTTATTGGCTACGCAGTGCAAAGTGGTCAACCCTGGGACCATATATACACAAACAGCAAAAAAGACAAAATGATTTATATTTATTTATTTGTACATAACTATATATGTGTATGTGTATACACATGTATATAGATGTAATGATAACAATCAAAGAAAAGGAGACTATCAATTTAAGAGTTGGGGAAGGATATGGAAAGGATTGAAGGGAACAGACCACCATACACTATAGAGATAATCTCTTGTGCACTGTTTAAAAAGCATTCACCTGTCAAAATGCTGATTGGTCAATGAGCTGAAGCAGGATTAGAAGGTGGGGCATCCATCAGTGAGAGAATTCTGGGTTAAAGTCAGGCATGGAAAGATTCACCTGGACACACAGGAAGATGATAGCATGAAACTGAGGACCAGGTAACCAACCATGTGGCATGACTTTCGACTCCTTTAAACAGGATAACTGAGTTATGAGCTAGTCAGGGAACAGGCCCAAGCTTCTGGCCTATACATTTATTCATACATAAGACATCTCAGAATTGTTATTTTGGGGGGTGGGAAAACCTTTAGTTACATAGTCTCACAAGAGAATGAAACAGAAAAGAAAAATATAGCATGCTGGTGTTATGTGTCCTGATCTCAACGAACACTTAGAAGGGTTCCAACCCACACTGCAAGAGAGTCTGCACTAAGCATATCTGTTTTCATAAAATCGGAGTTTTCAGTTCAGTGCATGGATTTTCCACAGATAATCTTTTTTAATTAGGAACATATATAATTAAGACATTTATTCAAATATGCAACCTCACCTATTGAATCTGCTTGCTATAAAACAAGTACTTTAATTATGAGTGAACCATATTCACCAGCCTTTCCTTTTTGCCTGGTTTAGTCAGCAGAACACTCCGATGCCCCCTTCTTACCTCTTTACTGAGGACATGGATACTCACTGCCCCTTTCAGCAGCTTCAAGAGGGTACCTAGGGGCACCTTAACCCTCCTTTCACCAGGGCAACTCTCCTGGTTCACTCTCTTAAACATGAAATTATCTCATTTATTCCCATATCAGAAAATACCACCATCATTTGCTCCGTTATTCGCATTAAACAAGGAAATCATTCCTAATTTCTCTTTTTATCACAGGCACAGCTAATTGATATGTTGCCAAATCATGCCACAACTTTGGTGGACTCCCATCCACCACTGTCATCTAAGCCACCATTGTGCTTTGCTTTAATTAATGTTGTCACCTCCCAGCTGGCATCACTGGACCCCTCCTCGACTCCATAATTCATTCGTCATGGTCTGTGAATGTGTGAGCCAAGTCTGTCTCAATTCTTAAATACCCCCAGCTCTGTCTACATCTCTGAGGATGCAGAAGCAAATTGCAACAAGTGTCCTCGACTCTACCACCAATGCAACTCCAACTCGCGCTGTCTAACGTGTCTAACATTCTTCGTGGGGTTTCCTTTGTCTGGAGTGCTCGATCCACACTTTTGTTGATCTGACTCTTTCTGGTCATTTGATTCTCATCTCCGGTTTTCCTCTCTGAGGAAGCGTCATCATATCACAGACGGCCAGACTCACCAAGGCTACCCTACGTAATTCCAATTGTTCCTAACATTTATCACCACCTGAAAGCCTTTCGCTTTTGTCCATAGATGTTTTTGTCTTTTTCCCATTCATCCATCATCAAAATATATATAATACTCAGTTCTCTATTTCAGTCTGCTAAAACCCAGTAATAGTAAATGACTTAAATGCTACACTTCTTGAATACAGAATGAATAGTTAAATAAATATGGAAGTTCATTTCAATAAAGAATCTGTCTGGCAAAACAATCCACTAAGTAATTTTTAGGTATTGTCAGTTGTTGAGAATATAAAAATTCAAACATTTTACACCACCCACTCAAAGGCACACTGTAACACGCCATGAAAAGGGGTCATCTAATCTTTGGGGCTCATTAATCTTCACTATATACATTTGTGACCTCAAAATCAATACAAAGAATATTCTAAAAGAGTTTTCCAACTTTTGATTATTTGAACTCTGTTTGATAAAATAAATGATTAAAACTCACAGGAATAAACTCGGGAACTCAAAGCCATCTTAATTTTCTTTCAAGAAAAACAAACGAAATGACTGTTGAAAACCTACAGATTGATCATTTCTCCTTTGAGAACTAATGTTTACTTCCCTTGAAAGCTTTATCATCAATAATGATAGAAAGAAGATCCCAGAGTGTCTTATATGTTAGAGCAATTCACCTTAGCAAAGTTAATCAGATTAGGCCCCAGATTGGAACTAAATAAAATCACTAATGTAAATTCAGCCTGTAATAATTCCACAATATATTAAATATGCATGAAATATAAATTCCCAGGAATTTAGTTTAATGCCCTTCTAAGTCATGTCTATTAGAATTCTAAATCTCTGTGTGATACTTACAGAGATTTAGGACAAAAATATTATATTGGAAAGGAGTTTGCAGTATAACCTTAGCATGAACATCAGATGCAACTTTCCAGGCCATAATAGTTCAATTCAGAAGAAGCATGTGCCATTATAAGCTGCGTTTATGAAGAGGGAGGCCATTGTAGAATTCCAAGAACAACTGGGTCTTAATCCAATGGTCTGTACATTGGGGTGGGCTGTTGCCATGGTAGCCACAGTCTGAAGCTTCTCTGCCCTCTCTTGAAGAGTATGGCAAAACCATTACACACTATTCAGGGATGTTTCATCAGATGGATGGATACGAAAAGCATTAATCTAGCTAAACGCCCACAAAAGTCATTGGGAATCTTGTTACAGCCTCCTAGGAAGTACATGGGTGTGTCTTTAAAACTGAATCGGCAGTTGCGGGGTCTTGTTAAATGTTTAGAATGCACACCACCAAACAGCTTGATGTGATGATGGGTGGGGTGAGCCTGACCTCATTATTAAGACATCAGTGTGCCGTTATATTCTGGCCCAGGAAGTGATCATATTTTCTTCTCGCTCTTTCAACTGTGCAAAACCTACTTATTCTTAATTTTCATCCAAATAATACACATTTGAACTTCCAAAGTTGGCATCCCTTCAAAATGAAGACCGTGGAGAGACTGTCATTTGAACAAAGTGAATGAGGATAGAAATGAAATCCAAGATCCATAATTATGTAGAGTGACAGTAAAATGGGGGGAAAAAAGGAGACTCGCTCATAAAAAGTGTGACTCTGGAATTGCATCACTGAAATCACCCTGGCTCCTTTCTGAAATCAGTTACCTTCCTGGCTACCATCTCAAAACTCCATGCATGGCAAATTTCAGTTATTCACAATTTCTGAAATCTTTAAAACCGAGAAAAGTGCTAATGCCACCTTTTGTAATGTAGTAAATTTAGCTCGATTACTATGGCTTCGTTTTATGAATTCAGGCAGGGATTGATTAGCTAAACCTGCCAGTCAAAGTCAGTCACAACAGGGCATGGCAGTAATCCCAGCATTTGAGAGCCCAAGGCAGGAGGTTCTCAAGCTTGAGATCAGCCTGAGGTACAGAGGGAGACTCCCAGTGTCTACAACACAAATCCACAACAGGAAAAATACCTTTGATGTACATGTGCCACTTTTCAATAACAGTGCCTGTGGTCAAAACATTGAGTTAGTCCTGCTTGAATTATACAACAAAATGTGTCCCCTTTAAATGATACAGATATATCCTTAGTATATTGTGGGGAAAAATGCATTACTCAGTTTTATCATCAAGTCTGTCACTAAACGACCTGTCATGGTTTCCAAATACATAACAACTCTCAAAGAAAAAAAAATAGAAGAAAGAAAAGGACAAAGAAAGAAACCACTGTGGAACATTCAAAAACACATCTACCATCTACCTCTGAGGGTGATTCACATTCTAGAACATTCTGGAAAACAAGAGAAGATAGAAATGAAATAAAAAATATTTTCCAGCTTCATATTTCGAGAAGGAAAATGATTTTGGGATCACACACAGATAGAAACAATTAACTCCTCACATGCCTAACTCAAATGTTAGCCTTTACCTCTGCAGGCATTCACATATGCAGGAGAAATATTACTTTCCAGGATTTGTTAAGGAGACACAAAACCAAAACCGTACAAAAATCAGGAGATACACTTCACTGCATTCAAATTAATAACTGCTATCCCTCAGGTGTCAATAAGACATAAAAAATACAAGATCTACCTAAGAGAAAATATTTACGATGCAGATAATTGCCAAGGGTAAGCTCCGAATGTCAAATCAACTCCCAACATAAAGCTGAGCAGACTAACAAAGACTCTTCAGAGGGACAGCAAAGCTCCAAGGGGTAAGAAAAGAAGCTTTTCCTCATTAGAGGTTAGAGGGAAAGAAGGTGAAATCACAGGACAGCACTGTGCATCCATCCAGTGAGTTAGATCAATGTTAGCCCATAAAAGTCACCACGAATAAAAGAAGAAAAGTAGAATGTACACGAACCACAATCAGATATGACCAGGTTAATATAAAAACGTTAGAAAGACATTTGGCATCATTTCACAAAGATGGAGTGCTTTCTGGGAGGGCGAACAATAGAAACAACGTCATTATCGTCGGAAGCTTAAAACGTATGAAATGTAGCATTATGATGAAACAAAATACTGTATAAACCCTTCAAATGTACAAAGAACAGCTCAGAATTATTATAGTCATGGGAAGTCTAGGCTATTCAACACTACACATGAGCTTTGCATGGTTGGTGTGGTAAAGAGGAACTCTTATGACCTATGGAATCTCACAAGGTAACTTGGATAACACTCATTCACAAATATACCGGCTCGGAATTCTCAAGTTGGGGAAGACAATAGATGAGAGATGATTTAGGCACAGAAGTCCATCTTCCACCTACACAGTTTCTCCTAGAGGGCGCTACCTAAGTACCCCTAAAATGCCTTCAGAGACGGGTTTGGCCACCACATAAAGCTGTCCCTTTCACTTTGGGGACATTTTAATTAGTAGATTATTGATTTTCCAGCTGACTCAATTTAAAAGTCTTTGTAGCCTGCGTTTTCCCCCTCTGGTTATCTACACTCATGCAAAGCAATTCTATTTCCATATGAGAGGAGTTCAAGCATTTAAGAAGTTACATTTTCTCCCTAAACTTCCCATATAGAGACGAAATATTGGCAGTTTTTATAAATGCATAATTCCTGAATTTTCTCCAGCATATTAAAAGCTCTTTTGCACATTGTACCCCAGAGAGCATGATACTTATTCCATGAGCCACATAAATAACTCAGCTCCCTGACTCTGACTCCACTATCATAGCTGAAATATTATTTTTCAAAAGGCACACTCGGTACTTAAGATTCTCCTTGTTTATGAACTTTCACAAATACATGTTTTGTTTTGCTTTTGGGTAGCTACTTCATAAACATAGTCTTTTGCATAAATAATACAAGTGTTTTGGAAATACAAAAATAATCCGACACACTGATATTTCAACTGTCTTAAAGAAAGGCAGCTTCTGGGTGAATGTGAAGTCTCCTGAAGTCAAAAGGCCACACCCGACGTTAGTGAATAAAATGGCCTGCTTCTCCTGTTGCATTTACTGAAAACCGTTTCATATAAAAATGTATTCAAGCACCTCATATGCTCAGGCAGCATTTTGAATGCTAACACAGAGCCTTATCACTAATGTCTACTTTTATATAAAAAAAATCCCTTGTTGAATGCCAGCATTCAAAACGTCATTTAATTTCATGCAGAAAATAAGAATTTTTGAAGAGAACTAACAGTTACAGTGGGAAGTATGTAAGTTTACAATACAGGATGTATAGCAGGAAAATAATGATTCTGGGTGTATGCAACGTTTGCAGACCTGTATCCATGAATTACTGACAATGAAGCAAATCGAGTTTTGCCCCAAATTCAATCAAACCAAGTTGCTAAAATGTCTCTTTGTTTTGAGAGCTGCTGCAGATAACCAGGTACTCCTTAAAGACAGTGTGCAATGGTCCATGCCAAGTCTTTTCTCTCCTGAGCTAATGGGCAGCGCTTGAGAATTTTTTTAAATTTAAATGTGAGAAAATAAAATCAATGTTATTGACTTTAGGCAGGAAGAAATGGCATTTCCAACATTCCAGAAGTTTAATCCTCAGCGGAAAGTACACAGTGGGGAGGAGCTAAGAGTTAAGACAGATCGCAGATTCCTTCGGTGAGAGAAGATGAACTAAGGAGGGAAGAAATGAATTCCGGATTGTCTGAAAGGAGAGTGGCACATAGTAAAGTGTGTGGGGCACGGCACGGAGCCCAAGTGGCGGGAGATCTGAAGAGCAAAGTCCTGGATGGCTTTCATCACGGGCTGTTCCTACTCAGCCTTGGCAGACTTTCCCTTCCTGCAGTATCGTTTCTCCTCCTGCACTTTGAGAGTGTGCATCTTTTGTGAGTTTATGAATTGGGACATTCATAGTAAATATGTTCATGCTGAACTTCTAATCTGTCTTTGGAAAGTTAGCATTGCTAAAGACATGGGTATGGAAAGTGTAGGACTTGGCTTCATGTTTTAATAGATGTTTGGAATAATATTATCGAAGGATCTAACTTCTCTAAATACTATATACTTCTCTATGTACTAATGCATAGTTAGATGATCTCATGGAATAATTAATCATAAAGACAAACATGTTAATAATTAGCAAATGACTAAACATTGTGTAGCAAGAAAGTACTTGAATGAGTTATTAGTAAATTAATCATTGGTAAATATCTTATAAAAAATAGCAATGATGATTCCACTGAAAGAGTTAACTTAAATAGGCAGTTCTCAGAATACTCTGTCAGACGTGGGATTCAACAGAGCATGAGGTCTGCTTCCACACAGTTGTGCACGGCCATCTTCTCTAAGCCAACCAAACACTTCAGCATATTACAATCAGCAACCTCTGGTACCTGAATGTCAGGTGAGAATCCTGAATACTAGGGTTTTTTTTTGGATTCAATTGCTAAATCAGAAATTTATTTTAAATGAGGGTAAACTGAGGTTTACCTTTCTAATAAAAAGAAGACCATAATATGGTTGAATTAGGGAAAAGTTGGAAGAAGTTGAGAAGGGCCACCCTTGCAAGAGAACCAGCTGTCTCAATTAACCTGGACCCCCGAGATCTCTCAGACACTGGATCACCAACCAGGCAGCATACATCAGCTGAGATGAGACCCCCATATACAGCAGAGGACTCCTGGGTCTGGGTTCAGTCAGAGAAGATACACCTAACCCTCCAGAGACTGGAGGCTCCAGGGAGTTAGAGGTCTGCTGGAGTGAGGGGCATGGAAGTGGGGACATCCTCATGGTGACAGGGGGACAGGGGGAGGTATGTGATGTGGAAGAGTCGATGGGTGGACAGGAAGGGAATAAAATCTGGAGTGTAGAAAAAGAGATTAAACTTTAAAGGGGGAAAAAAGGAAGTAGCACATCATAAAAGAGGCCAATGTCCATTTCTTAGTGGAAATAAGTTATAAAATATGGTAAACAATTTATATATTTGAGATGTCAAAGGATTCTTGGACAGGGCAGTTGTTTTTTCTTTAAACCTATCCTATAACCTTAGGAAGCTAATCCTATGCAATTCTTGATGAAGTTTGAAAGTGATATTCTCATTAAGTTGTAATTTTAAGTATCTGAAAGGATCAGTTCACACTACAGGGAAACTTGAAAACTGGGCTTATTTTCTATGTCAACTCCGTGAGTGTTTTCATGAAGTTTTGACAGTAAGCTTGTGAAAGATCCTTCAGAGCCAACTCACTTATTGTACCGTGCTATACTCTTTGTAAATATTAATGTTCACAAAAAGAATCTTTCTATACCAAGAACGTGGCTGGGCAAGCTATGAGAGAAGATTGAATGTGTTGGTTTTCAACAAAACTAATTACACAATAAAACATTTGCCCAGTGAAAATTTGTAAAAATTTAAAAACAGAGTTTTTTATTTTAAATTATTTTTCCATAAAGATGAAAGCAGAAGTTGTATTGAGCTGATTTCAATTCCTGGGTGTAGAAAGCCTGCTATCCATTTATGGAATTATCGTCACTTATTGGATTTATTAAAGACAATCAACAGTATAAATACAGCATGACTATGAATATTAACGTATCATTTAAAGTCTTATTTTAAAGGGACAATTAAAGCAGAGGTTGTAATGGGTAATTAGGATGATATTTTGCTTAGTTAATCTAACAATGAAAAGATACATACAATTTATCCAAATTATGCCAAGGCAATCGCTACTGAGGCAGTAGTGAAAGTCGTTTATTTATCTTCACTAATGGAAGCAATATTGTCTCTGATAAAGTTGTTTTTACATATTTTGTACTGAATATATATGGAAATAATTGTTTTTAATTTCCTTAAATATGAGGAATTAACTTTTGCATAGTATTTAAATATTGTTAAATTTACATCATAATATTTAAGTTATATGGTATCATCAAGATAAGGGAACATCACACAGGATGTGTGTAGAATATGAGTTTGTTGCTCATTGTCTTTAAAGATTAAATATGGTTATATATTAGATACCGAGTGAGTATATGATAGACTTGATATATTGTACCCAAGGATACCAGACACATACTTAATTGTTATTCTAGATACTTTGAAGGTATGCTAGAGGTGAGAGTAATATTTAAGAATAAACTGGGTGAGGTTTATTGTCAGACAAAATGTTAATGAAAGCCCTTCCGTCATCTGATGACTTCAATAGGCAAAAAGCTGATCTCTACCACAGAAATGGAAAGTCAACAGTAGACAACCTTCAGCAATTGCAGCCCTGAGCATCTTGGACAGCCCCCACAGGTGCACAATCCCATTTCAAGACAAACCTCTTTCTCACTGCTTATATGTATGTATTATACACATATATAATATATACAATTTGCTCCATTTCTTTATACAACCCTTACACTCCCATAATTAAGACCTCAAGTTATGAATCAAGATTGCCTGGAGAAAAATTTTAACTACCATGATTGACTTGGAAAATAGCACATCCTTATTGATTCTCAGTCTCCCCTTTTATAAAATGAAACAATACATTTAGAGTTTATGTGTGACTGTTTTGAAAATTAGATAAAGTCTATACATGGAACTGTTTAAAAACCACACTCGATATAGTGGATGGTCTAGACATTCAATAAGCCATACAGCTAAAAGTAATCTACCCTTTTCCTTTGAAAGATAGGAGATGACAAATGTACTTTTTTATATTTATAAGGTTTTATGTTAATCTATTTTTAATAAATATTCATTATGGAGTAAAACTTAAGATGCGAGGTTTGAAGATTGACTGTTGCAGTAGAGAACCAATGGTTTCAATTTAAAGACAACCAAGCCAAAAGTTCATTTTGCTTCATACAATGGCTGCATTATACATAGTTACCACATGAGTACATTGACAAATCAAATTATGTGAGATCATTGACATATATAATGTTATATTCCTAATTTTAATCATTCCTAGAAGAATACCTCTAGTTTCATAGTCAATATTTGCCTCCTATGTATGTCTTTCAGATTTTTCTACCATGCCTACTCACTGTCTTACAGTATACCTACCCTGTGAATTCATTCCTATCCTTACAATTCTCTTCCAGGTACATAATATTTATATTTGTGTTTTGGTTTTATCAGAAGAAATCTTAGCTTATCTTAGCAGAAACTTAGGATGTGGAAGCAAAATATGAAAATATTAAAGGAAAAGATGAAGTACATTACAATGTAAAAACTGAATATTACAGAAGACTACAAAGAAAAATTAAAGGCAAGTCACAAATGCACAGATAATTATAACTATATTTTCAAACACCTAATAAAATAGATAAGACATTATGATTTTATAATGTGTAATTCTTTACATCAAATATTCATAGAAATCGGAGGTTCTTAACCTTCCAAACTGCCATCCTTTAATACAGTTCCTCGTGTTTGGTGATCCCCAACCATAAAAATATTTTCATTGCTACTTCTTTTTTTTTTTTTTTTTTTGTTTGTTTTTTGTTTTTTGTTTTTTGTTTTTCCGGAGCTGGGGACCGAACCCAGGGCCTTGTGCATGCTAGGCAAGCGCTCTACCACTGAGCTAAATCCCCAACCCTTCATTGCTACTTCTTAACTATAATCTTGCTACTTTTAAGAATTATAATGTAAATATGTATTTTCATTGATCTTAGGTGACTCCCATGAAAAGGTTGCTCAACTCCCAAATGGGTTGCAACTTACAAGTTGAGAACCACTGATATAAGTTATCTTATTTGACTTCCTAATAATCCCATAAAAAGACAAAAACAAAACAAATATTATCAATATTGGTAATGATGATGCTTCAGGCCACAAAAACCACTTTGGGTTTTTTCTTGATGGGAAGCATTCCTAACCTTTACCCCCCAAAAGCCTTGTCAACCTTTCTCAATATGATACCCAACTATGTCTCCAGATGCTTTCATGAGGATCTCCCAGTTTACAAAATTAGTTGTTGAAACCCAGAGAAAGTAGGACTTGTCCCAGTACATCCTTTCTTCGTGACCCATAAACTAGAAGGAGACTATGGGAGTCATGAAAGACTCAACAGGAACACTGGTCATGCCTAATGAACTCAACAACTTCTAGCACATGCATTTCTGGACTTGCTTTCTTCCCAAGCTATTTCAGAAATCACCTCAGGTTCTTTCTCCAAAGGTAAAAAAACTGGTTTTACAAATTCCAAATTAAAAACAATCAATATTAAAATCTACCTAGGCATAAACAATATTTACGAAGTTAATGGTTAAGTTGTTCATCAAAACATTTCTACATCAGTTCCTGAAGGGTTTTGTGAAACACACTACCCCTCTTATTAATTAGAAAGCTAATATGCCATGAGGTTTACATTGACTCTGTGATGCGTATGCAAGTGACTGAAAACATCACCTTTATCTGGAAGAATCCCAACAGGAAACCTGGTGATATACTAAATGTTAAGGGTAGAGTTGAATGTACTAATTACTATGAAAGACAGGAATTACCATTAAAGCACCATCAGAACGCTAGCTAGTGTAATTGTGTGCAGTCCCGTGCAGTTAGCAAGTAGTATTTCTTTCACACCGTTGTCATTCCCCAGGTGTGAAAAGATGGAATCCTTATATTAATATTCTAAACACCAGCATCTCATAAATTACAACCACGGTACGTAGTAGTATTTTAGCTCTTTGTTCAAGTTGTTTCCCAATAAAAGAAGAAAGATGGGAATTGTTCCACAGAGTACATTGCGATCCTTGGGAAACTCAGACGATGGAAAGGCAATGAGTAGCAGAGAACAAGTTACTAACCATACCTTCCATGACATACACCAGTGACCCCACATCGCCTTCCTTGATGATGCAGCTGTCCTTGCCATATTCCACGGGGTACATACAATCCACAATCTCCTGGATCTGCGACAGCTCCAAGTTCTTCATGAAGTCATTGTCAAGGATAGCCTCCTTTATGAGATCCTTCGACCTAGAGCATGAAAGAAGGGAGTGACTGACACATCTGACTAGCTTGCATAGTTCTCGAGGCTCAGTGGAGCCGTGCAGTATGCTGGCACACCACAAGTGAGTCTTCTTAAAAGGTCTGATAACAAAGCATCATGACAGCAGAAAGAGAACAGAGAAATTTTCCATTAAGCAAACTACCATTTGGTAAGTGGCAACATGCCAAATCAGGCATATCGTTTCAATTTGTTTTATGATGTTTTGATCCACAAAGATTGTGGGGGGAAAAAAAAACAATGGATTGATATTAAATTAAAAATTATACTTCGGTCTAAGAATAAATACAATTAAATTTACAAACTCATAAAAGAAATAACTTTTACTCTATATATTATAAGACAAAAATCACAATTTTGTATGCGTCATTTACTAGACCTTATGTTTTTAATTTGCTCTTTTCTGTACAATATATTTCTGGTATTAATGCCAGTTGTGATATGGGCACTCAAGAAATAGTCTAGCTGGAGATTTTTAGGAAGTGGATTCCTAATTAGCTGGTTGAAACAACTAGCAGGAAGGTGACAAACTTTCATCGTAGTGTCTTGCTTCTGTCGAAAACAGTATTCCTTTGAGCATCTTCATTTAGAGTAACTAGACAGAGCTACGTTGAACAAGATACTCAAAAAAACCACAGGAGTAAGAACTGGAATTAAATACAGACCGTCAGTAGGAAAGAGACGAACACATTTTGCAATAGGGATTCTATGGTTAGCAGAAAAGTTCTGCAGAACTTCAAGAAGTGTGATAATTTTACTCACAGAAGAATAGTAAGTTGCAAAGCACTCACTATGGGTAGGAAAATCAAAGAGGAAGCGATGCTAAGAAATGTCTTGTCAAGAAGGAAACAATCAGAGTGCATTATGGGAACTGAGTCTAATGAAAGCAGAGGCCTCATTAGTACAGGTGGCGCAGCACATGTGGAATTTTATATTGAAAGATGAATTTGTTTTAAACACGAACACAAGCTGGCCTGTGTTTGCACTACTCATGAAGTGGAAATCAGAGAAACAACCTGGAGGAGGGACGGCTGACTGAAGCATCCGTCCTAACATCCACTCATCCCCGACTTCTCATCTAGGCTAAGCCCAACTGACCCGATGATCCTCACACACTGTAATTCACAACAATTTCCCTTTAAATTTGAAAAACACATATAAAACCAAAAATATTTACAATTTTATTTTTGCAAAAATATTTCTGAAAAGAGATGGCTATCCTGCAATTAAAAATGAATTTGGAAGAGAACAGAGAGGGGCATATTGGAGGGCTAGGGAGAAGAGCAGGGAAATATATTATAATCCTATTACAGTCTCCATTTAAATATATATATATATATATATGCATTTATGCATAACATTGGAGGCATAGGGAAAGCTGTAATATTTTAAGTGAAAAAGTACTAGAGAATTGTTTTAGGATAAATACATTTCTTAGAAATAACAATAAGCTTTAAAGTTACCCATATCCAGGCCTCCAACTATGCTTGCTTGCTCTAAAACTTTCCTCACTATTCTAAATTTTCATTATATCACCTGAAAGATGACATTTTTAAGAAAAACAAAGACATAAAACAAGCCATTATATAACAGGTTTCTACGTGAAGCCTAGTGACAACACAAAATTACTTTCATTAAAAAGTGAGGGATAAATTTGATGGTGGCATTGACTGCAGAAGCAGCAATAGGAGGAATATCCCAACATCCTCAACCCAGATTTGAAACAAGATCTACAGGAAATGAAGAAAAATTTGACTTCATGATCTTTATGATGGAATTATATTTTTCTACGTCTGTAAAGTTTTCTTGTTTCTGAAGTTTAGAATGGACATGCATTTTTATGTACAAGTTTCAAAAGTAAATCCTGAATAGTAAACTACTTTGAGGAAAATAGAACTAATCTATTTCCCATTTAATTAATGATCATCGGTCATGATTGGCAACTGGGAAATGACTCTTCAGGAGGTTGGCTTTTATATTCTTGACAGCCGCGGAGCACTAATGACAGGAGATTTCACTTCAGGAAGCAATGGTGAGAGCTGGAGCATTATTAAGAGTCTCAGGATGTCTTTATTTTAAAAGTCATTTTTTTCTGAGGGCAGAGTGTTCTGCGGCTACATGGCTTCTGGTGTTCTGACTTATTTTTAAATTCTCATGTACAAAAAACTTTTGTTTTCAGGCCAAGAGTTGCATTATTTCTTTCTGGATTTTAAAACAAGGTGCAAAAGTCATCTTCAAGAAGCTTGTGTGGCTAACTATCTCCCTCACCCTAACCTCACAAAGGCTAGAGGCACCTTCATGTTGACTCCCATGTGTTTAATTTATAAGTATCTCCCCAATACCAGAGTTTTGCCTTGAATAAATTCTTTTTATCAAATCTTATCATATTTTTATTTACTAAGGTTTTTTTTCCTATTTTATTTGGGTCAAAAAAGAAGGCTGTCCAGTGGGTTCACAGTTCCTAATGTAAGAGAAACTAGATTTATTAACCCAAAATCCCAACTTTTTTGGATGGGATCCTATCCTTTGAACAATACTAATAGTATTCTACAAAGATATGAGTTTTAGTTGCCTAGAAAGATTAGGAGTAAAGCCCTCTTCAGAGAAAATAATTCACTCCACTTGAAGATGATGTGAGAAAAGTCATTTCCTCACAAAGAATGCTACCGACCTGTATTCCAAACACAGAAATGGTAAAGCAAATCCTGGGACCCTTCCTAGCCAATCACCCAAGGTGCCAGAGCATCCCAGAGGCATATACTTCTTAAATTTCATTTTCAATGGAGATCATTTAATCTCAGGTCTCTGAAGCAAATCCCCTTAGGCTTCATATGTGCACCAGTATGAGATTCGAGCAAATTTAGTACGCTTTAGATGAATTCCAAAGTTAGAGTGATAACATTCACGAAACCTTGTCTTTATTCTCCAGTGCTGCAGAAATAGATATGTATGTATGAACGTACGTAGGTATGTAGGTACATAGGTACGTATGTACGTACGTACATACATACATGCATACATGCATACATACATACATACATACATACATACATACATGCATACACTAAGTGAAATACTGGTTGATAGAAGATCCATGATCTATCATTTATCCCTCCACACAGACTTGGTGAAGTGCTACTTCTTGTCAATAAAATATCACAAAATAATGTATCTCTGACGTCACAGCAAGATGGAAACTTTGGGCCTCTGTGTGATCTAGTCTGCTCTGGTTAGTTTTACGTCAACTGGACACAAGCTAGAGTCACTGAAGGAGACTCAATTTAGAAAATGCATCCATAAAATCTGGTTGTAGGAAAGTCGTGTGGCATTTTCTTAGTGACCGGTTTAGGAAGGCCTGGCCCATTGTGGGTTAGGCCACCCCTAGGCTGGTGGCCCTGGGTTCTATAAGCCAAGAGGCTGAGCAGGTCATGGAGAGCAAGCAAGCCAATGACCAATGCGTCTCCATAGCCTCTGCAGCAGCTCTTCCATCCCGACTCCTGCCCTGCCGGAGCTCCTGTTCGGACATTCCTTGGTGATGAACTATGATGAGCCAAATAGACCATTTCCTCCCCAAGCTGCTTTGGTCATGGTGTTTGCAGCAATACCGACCCAGAATTCAAAGCTGATCTTGTCAGGAAGTAATACACAAAGCCAATCCCTCCTTTTAACTGACAAACCTTAGGCCTCTCCCACAGGAACGGGACTGTCGAGTGAATCTTCATTACCCATTCCCAGCCCCAACACTCAAGACTGTAATACATCACGACCTGCAACTCACCCTACTTGGACTGTTTCTGTTCCCCTGCAGACACTTGTACTAAGACAAGAGTTGCACGAGAAATCACCTGAGCTGATAACACAGCTAAGGGTCTGAAGGAAAGTGACATTGCAACTGCTAGATGTGAGCTATCCTAACCCAGAGTTCATGTGCTCATGGTTTTCACGAATTCAGTGGCATGACCTAGCCTGAGAGGCATCGGAAGCATGCACAAAGATCTTGAACTTCCCATTCTTCTTATCTGTCTTATAAAACTCTTTTTCATATTCCAAATTTGTAACTTTTAATCCAAACAGCCTAACATTAACTAGCTTACTTTGGACCAAGTGCTTTGGAATCACCTGAATCACTGTGGGTGTGGAGAGCCCTGGTGTTTAGCAGTGTTGATGTCTCTGGTGTTAATATTCATACCATGGGCAACTTCAAATTAAGAGAAAGATGACCTGCTTTTAAAAATAGCCCAAAACCTACCAAATAGATTTTATATGAGGCTGTAAGTTATTCCCAAATATCCCAAGAATTAAATGAACCCATTTATTTATTAAGAAGTTCAACCTAAAGAGATAATCTTATCTTTAAAAAATCTCATCAGGTGTCACAATATCCTTGAATAAGTGTATGTTAGAAAGAGCAATAGTTTTTTTTTTACTATAAATTTTAGACAAGTGAATTAAAATGTCACTTTTCCTAGTTCTTCAATAAAGAGAAAGTTTCTGAAAAGCAGGTAAAACTAGACGATTCTAGAACGAGTGTAAGAAAGTATACAACGATTTTCTCAAACAAGGGATCCAACATTATGTACTGTTAAATATAACCTCACTAACTCGTTTGGCCTAATAAGAGAAGTTTTACATTGTGGACACTATATAGCTAATCAGGAATACCTAAAGTTGTCTGTTGAATTGTTTAAAGGATGAGGAATGACAGATTCTGTGGGTGGTCCCAAAGGCCTTACTTGGCTGAGGAATGCATGTAATGAGTAACCACTATCTTTTCCATGGCAGAAACTGGAGAACAACAATCTAATCAGATTGGGAAGAAAAAATAGGTGGAAGCTACATAGTTTGGGATGAGTGTAATTTGTCAAACCAGCAGCCCAACTGACAGAAGCTCTAAGTGGTCAACAGAAAAGGATGAGAGCTTGAATCCTTGAGGAAGGTACAGACCAGTCCTTAGAGCAGTGGTTCTCAACCTTCCTGATGCTGTGACCCTTTAGTATGGTTCCTTATGTTGTAGTGACTCCCAACAAGAAATTTATTTTTTGCTTCTTCACACCTGTAATTTTGCTACTCTTATGAGTCGTAATATAAACATCTGATCTTTCCAATGGTCTTACATGACTTCTCTGAAGCGATCATTGACAGCCCCGTACAAGTGTAGAACTGCTACCTTAAAGAAATTGGGAGGCCATTAAAAAGTTTAATTTTATCCCCCAAACCATAGAAATTCAGTGAAGATTTACAATAAGAGGAGTGTTCCATACATAAAATATTGGGCATGAAGAATAAGTATTTAGGTCAAAAGATTAGTGGGTTCTTGGGGGTGCTTTCATCATGTTATCTTATCAATCAATGGATGCTAATACCAAAACTTTTTATTAGACTTTGAAGGAGAGTATCTAATTGACTCACTAGGGAACGACTATCTAGAAAAGCTGCATTTATTTCGATCTTGAATCAAGGACTCTCAGATGATTCCCACATGCCAAGCACAAAATAAAGTGTTCTCTATGGTTTTAAGAATTATCTCCAGAGGCCTGAAATCTTCATGATTGTCTTTAGGACACAGTCCCTCAATTAGATCCAAGTCAATGACAATGATGCCATATGTAGCCTTCTCCAGCCCAGTATGAATTACATCTAATTCTTCAGTGCAGAAAAACACTTCCAGGCATTGAAATAATCACAGCCATTAAGTTCTCTCTAAGCATGGGAACCAGCCAAAACAATCTAATAACTGAACATAAAGCTTCTATAATCAACCATTTAAATAAAATAGTAAGTCAATGACCTTTAGTTCTCAATGGTCAGCTTTGGGCTCGGATATCAGGAGACACAATCTATACAAATTAAGGTCACCATAGCCTAGAGTCTCCAAGTCCTATTCCCATTGATAATCGGTAGCCCTTTCACCAAGATGTAGTCCACAGAAGAACTTCTGACAGTCCTAATTCTGGGAGTCACTTCAGAAAGATAACTTCACCTACCTGCTATGAAATGTTTAATCAGTCAGCTATCAGAGACTAAATAAATAAGACCTCTTGAAATAGTTATCTGGCTGCCACTGAGATAAGAACTCGCTTAGAATGTGTCGTCGCCCTGACGGCCGTCTTCCTGTGTCAACCCAACAGGTTAAATGTGGCTGAGAACAAACATGAACAGCTGACAGCTTTTAAAGGCGAACTTCAGTTGGCCAATCATATTGATCAATTCCGGTCTTCCTTCAAAATTAAAAACCTGTCTGAACTGAATTTAAGTCTGGATGCTCGCACCTACCAACTTCGTCAGTACTTTTTCAATCTAACAGCAAGAACATGCGTGAGGAATTATAAAGTCCAAAGAGCCTTCAGAGACACCATGGGTATTCAATACAGAACATTGGCATCACCAGGCAGAAATTTACGACATCAATGTTCTTCTTAGGTAACTAATGGCATTAATCATTTTGGTATGTATATATTGTGATTTTTCTAATATTTTTCAAGCTCTAGAACAGAAAATTTTGTTCCAGTGATTCTAGAAGTCATTATTATAATAGGAAAAGCTGGTTAGCCCATAGATAAATTTGCTACAATGTCATTCGCTACAATGTCACTTAGAAGATAACATAAGCATTCTCTCTTTTACATAAGGTTCCTGTTTGTTATCACGGACTAAGAACAAGGCCAAGCAGCTCTTAAAATCGCAGGTTAGCTATTGACAGACAAGAGAGAATTATATTAATGAGAGATAAGTTAGCATTCTTTACAGGTGTTCATCAATTTCCATAAGGGTCAATATTAAAACTCTCCATTCAACTATTCACACCATTCATCTGTGCAGATATGAACACTCATAGCTGGTCATTTACAGAACTGACCCTAGTGTGAAACCCATCAGTCTCCAAAAGAGCCCAGACAAGACGCTTGCTCTCTGAGCTCCCTCTTTGATATCAGAGAAGTGAGACAGTTAGGTTTCATAGAGGTGCTATAAAGTGCTTCACTTGAGAACAAATAAGACAATACTCACTACACTGAAGAATATAAGTACTATGTAGCTTCATCTGTTAAGAATGAACTATGTCAGCTTCCAGGGACTAAGCCACTACCCAAAGACTATACATGGACTGACCCTGGGCTCCAACCTCATAGGTAGCAATGAATAGCCTAGTAAAAGCACCAGTGGAAGGGGAAACCCTTGGTCCTGCCAAGATTGAACCCCCAGTGAACGTGATTGTTGGGGGGAGGGCGGTAATGCGGGGAGGATGGAGAGGGGAAGCCCATATAGAAAGGGAGTGGGAGGGTTAGGGGGATGTTGGTCCAGAAACCCGGAAGGGGAATAACAATCGAAATGTAAATAAGAAATACTCAAGTTAATAAAGATAAAAAAAAAGGGAATGAACTCTGTGATTGATGTCCAGATGCCCACAAAACAGAACTGGGCAGAGATTGAAAAGAAGACATGCTCTGAAGCCTAAGTTTACATGAGTCGTTGCAATGCGGAATCACACAGCATTTTTTAACCTTCCTATGAGCTAAATAACTGGCCTCTTAGAAACCACTTGCCTCCAGGAAGGTCCACATGATGAATTTATGGACACTTATTAAGTTAGTCACCATCTTGGGCAACCCCAACTTCAGGACATAGTTAGATGCCATGATGTCCATCCTAAGGCCTCATATCTTCTTCATGCTATACATGGTCACTTTGATAGTTATAGAGCTTTGATTTCCATAATCAGCAACTAAATGAATCATTTTAAAACAATTATATGTTTCTTAAACATAGTCTCTGGGATAAATACCATATACTCTAAGTATACTCTCATTCAACTGCACAACATTAATATGATCTACACCCTAACTGCCTTCCTCACACATCAGTGTGTACATATTCCATTGTCTGAAAAAGAATGATTTGATTAATTTGCCCAAGTCATGTAATCTCAGGATACTCAAGAGAAATTAGGCTCTGTTATATACTCTCTGACATGTCTTGGGAAGCAAAAAAAAAAAAAAAACCCAAAAAACAAAATCTGATAAACCTGGTTATTTTCTCAACAAACACTATCCTAGACGGTGCTTTAATACAGGAGGGACTCTGAATCTTCCTGAAGAGAAACTGAAAACAGAAGGTAATTCTTAGTCCTGGTTGTAAAAGCTCTGTGTGTTCTCAGCTTCTAAAAATAAGTGAGAAAACTTAGCCCCAAACTGACAACCCAAGTCATCATCACAGTGGCAGTAGCTGGACGACTATTGATATGAATTAAATAGTTACTTTGTGTTCTGCAGTATGCAAAACCCTTCGCCTCATTTATGCCTCATTGTGATTCTCTGAGTTCATTATAGTGGAATCCAGAGCTGTTTTCAAAATGTTCAATGATGCTCACTTAGTAAGTGCCAGGCAGAGTCAGGATATAAAGATTAATCTCTTTGACTTCTGAGACCACACTTTTCCTAAATGCTTCTACTTCTGATTGTGAAACGAAATTTGATTTCCCACTTTTAAATAATTATCCTAATTATAAAATCTGAAAGTAAATATTATACTAAAAAAAACCCACAAGAGTAACAGTGGTGTTTGGGTAATATTCTCTTTCATCTGAAAAGACCATTTCATGCTTTCTAAACAGTCCTAATAGAACCTTTCATCCTGTAACATCCTAACCTGAGCAGGGGGTAGAACAGATATGGCTATTACACTTGTTTGGTGTGTAAGAAAATAAAAGCATCCAGAGGTGCGAATCCTGGGGAGCCCATGTTCAAGATCACACTGCCTACAAACCTAAAAATACAAACCCGTGTTTTCACGTGCACATTTATGAACCTTCTTTCCTATTCTCTGTCACTCTGTTCTTTTTCCTCTGTGTCTTTCTGTCTAGGCCTCTTTTTCACAAGCTTCAACCTTTTTAATGTTCAAACTCACATGAAAAAGGGCAATGGGACTTGGGAAATATTCCCACTTGTCGATAATTCTGTGGCTTACAAACTTGTATGTGGCTATTTTCTCTCATAGAAAACCCTCCACCTAAGAGGAAAGCTCTTTAAGACATCAATCTTTCAAGTAGGGAAGGGGCTGGTAATATATTCCACCCGTCGAAGGAATCTCTCAAGCACAGAAAGAAAACAACTCAAACACATCAGGAAGTTTCTGAAACTGAGCAAATATTAGACCTCCTTACTCCCAAGCATACATACATAGGAAGGACTTCTAAGAAACACTGACAAGCTAAGCTGACTAAAAAGGTGGCTCAGATTAGAAGATGCCGGGAAGAAATAGAGGCCAGGAAAGCATTCTAGAAAACACACACACTGGCCAAGCTACCTGAAAGATGCTCAGACAAAGTGAACTGCCTAGAAAAGACACTCTCTCACCTGTTGAGATGCCTAGTGCTTGGGCACTGCTCTCCAGGGGTCCCCATTCATGAGCTGGTTCCCATGCTGGGCTGGGATTTTGATGACATCTTGACATTGAGTCATTTCTGATCCACTAAGATTTCCTTCACCCATATTCTATATATTCCCCCAATAAAGCTTTCAGTTTCACCTAGGTGGACTCCAGTGATTTTCCATCCTAATCTGTCCTCATTTCTAGTAAGAGTGTTCATATCTCCCCAGGAATAATGTCGCACACATGGAGATGAGGAGATGGTTGCTCAAGCGTGAAGATTAGCGTTCAGATCCTGAGTACCCAATAAAGAGCCAGGTTGATGGCAAATGTCAGTCATTGGTCAGATGGCAACTACAGGAGGAGCCCTAGGGTTTGTTCAACGAGCCAGCCAGTCTAGGTGAATCAATGAACTCTAGGGTCAGTGAGGGACTCCAAATTAAGAGAGAGCTGTAAAGATACCTGATGCTGACTCTTGATCTGCACACTCAGACAGCACACATATGCACATGCACATGCATAAATAAAATAAAACAAATAAAAATAATTTAGACATTCATTTTGGTTCTTTCAGAGATCGCTACCTCTTCTTCGGGCAGCACCTCCTGAGCTTAGCCATGGAGCTAACTCGTTTTGAGTCTAGGATGCTTACATTTCCTCTCTCTATTTCTTTCCTCCCATCCTGCACCCAGATGGCCTCTGTATACAGATGTGGAAGAGTACTAAATTCTATGGAAGTGGAACCATCGATTAAGATGGATGTTTTTATTTAAATGCAGCAGAAAAGGCGGGCTCCTGTGGAGCTGGGAGAAGAGCTCAGTAGTAGAGCACTTTCCCTCACACAGGAGGCTCTGGGTTCTCTCCTCAAAAGTGCACCAAAGAAATAGAAGCTCCCACTGTCTGTATCTCTAGGATAAAAATCGAAGACCAAAAGCAAAACTCACCATTTTTGACCCATTTAATTAATGACCTACCACATGGTTTTATTTCAGGGACCTAGATATGATAATAAATATTAAATACCATGCACATGTGTGTATTGTTGTAGAGCCTAATATGTTGATTTTTATAATATTTGATAAATGTCTGTATGTAATGGTTTAGACACTCTAATCTGAATTAACTACCTGAAGTTTTCACTGAAGATGTCAGAGAGGGTTAGGAAGCCAGAGAAATGGGAAGATAAATAAATGTGATTTCATATCTTTCGTTCACTACCTGTATATCATGCAGCATGCTGTCCTCTGAAGGTTTGCCCCTTTCAAGAGCAAATAGTTAATATTTATGATCTTTTCAATACAGCCCTTTTGGTTTAAAAAATCAGCCATCGCAGGTACCTGCAGGCAGAATGATTGACAGGTTTAAAATACAGCCACAATCTCCTACAAAGTGATTTAAAGACTGAACTAAGGTTTCTAGCAATAAAACTGCACTTTTTGGAAATGAGCTCTACTCATAATGCTGGAAGATTACTACACAATGAGGTCAGTGGAATGTTTACCTCAAAACAGTTGAAAGGATGCTTTAACGCTCTCACAGTGAAGCAATGGTAACTACTTGAGGGATGCATATGCTGACTGTTGCTACGTAACCATTATTTCAGAGTCTGTTCATATATATTGCAATGTCACCTTGTATACCACAAAATTAATAGTTGTCAATTAAAAGAAAACAAAGACGCAGGAATTACTACATGGTACTCTGTACAAATACATGGCTGTCGCCTTTGAGAATGAGTGAGACGAGGAACAGGATAAAGGGATATGAATAGGGTGGGGAGGTCCACCAAAACCCCTGCATTTCCCTAGGGGTTAGTTCAGATCTAAGTGGGAATAATGTGTAGGAGAAAGCATTTTGAGTGCTTCTATAATTTAACATTTTACATTCTTTATGCTGACATTTTACTTATACCATCTCCATTCTTCCTCCCCCTATTGATTCCTCTATGTCTCCTACTATTTCCTCTCCAATTTTTGACCTCCTCTTCCATAACTGCAAGACTTATGCACACATATCCTAAGTGGGCACTGAGTCCACTTTGTGTTGCTCTTGGGTATATGTGTTTAGGGCTGATCACTTGGAATTGGATAACCTATCAGGAGTGTTAGTACTTATGTAAATTTTATCCTCCCACCCAACCCCACTTCCCCACACATAGAAGCTCCATGTAGAAACCAATAAGTCTTAGTAATTAGGGAAAAAAATCACATACAACTTTATATTTTCATCTCACAACTTCTTTTTATTAGGAAATGCCAGCCCAGTGATCAGTGAATCATAGGAATGTGAATCTATGAGAACGAAAAACTGGTAGTGACATGCTATCACTTAGTGATCTACTCAGTCAGAATTTGTTCTTCATCCATTCATTCAATCAGTAAAGCATTCTTTGAATGCCTTATCTATGACACAGTACTAGGTACCATAGGCACAGGAAGAAGTAGAAGGAGACCCTGCATTCTTGGGGTCAAAATGACAAGAGTAAAGGAAGATAACACAACATTGACACTAAGAATGCTGGGTGTGGGTTCAGTCAGAGAAGATGCACCTAACACTCCAGAGACTTGAGGCCTCAGGGAGTTTAGAGGTCTGGTGGGGTGGGTGGGGTGGGGACATCCTTGTGGAGACCGGTTGGGAGGTATGGGATGTTGAGCAGTCAGAGGGTGGACTGGGAGGAGAATAAAATCTAGAGTATAAAAAAAGGAAAAGGAAATTAAAAAATAGATATAAGTTAAGGAGAGAACCTGTCTGGAAACTTAAAACATAAAGGAACATGGAGCAGAAGATTAGAAGGAGGTGTATTTCAGGTCTGAAACAAAGGCCAGACTGAAAACAAAACATTTAGGTAGAAGTTTAAGGATAAGAAGAGCTGTGCTGTAGAAGATCTATAAAAATAATGTGTATACATCAAATGATGCTGATTATTTCTGGATTAAGATTAGGGTTTCAAAAAAGGCCTTCATGTTTGATGCAGAACCTTTTGGGCAACACAACGAGGATAACTGTGGGAAAATCCGCAGCTGAAGAGGAATCTGGTTGACCCAGGGACATGCAGGCCCTTTGGAAAGCATTAAACTCTTGAAGGAATGTGACTCTATGAGAAAGAACAAAGATAGTAAATGATATACTATGAATTATGTTTTTAAAAGATCACTAGGATTTCAGTTAATAAAGTAGGACAACTTCTTGTGAAAAGAGAAAGAACGGAAGGCTAAGAAAGGACACTGCACTACTTCAAGCAAGATATAATGGGAAGAAATGCAGGGACAAAGTGTGGAGCAGGGACTGAAGGAAAGGTCATCCAGACACCGCCCCACCCTGGGGATTCATCCCATATGCAGCCACCAAACCCAGTCACTACTGCTGTTGCCAAGAAGGCTTGCTGACAGGAGCTTGATGTGGATGTCTCCTGAGAGGCTCCACCAGAGCCTTACTGATAAAGATGAGGATGTTTTCAGCCAACCATCAGATTGAGCACAGGGACCCCAATGGAGGAGTTAGAGAAAAGACTGACAGAGTTAAAGGTGTTTGCGACTCCATAGGAAGAACAACAATATTAACCAACCAGACCCCCCCCCAGAGCTCCCAGGGACTAAACAACCAAAGATGGAAGGACCCATGGCTCCAGTCACAAATGTAGGAGAAGTTAGCATTGCCTGGTATCAACAGGAGGAGAAACCCTGGGTTCCATGAAGGCTCAATGCCCCAGTGTAGGGGAATGCCAGGGTGTTGAGGTAGGAGTGGGTGGGTGGGAATTTGAGTATCTTCATAGAGGTAGGGAGAGGGAAAATGGGAGAGGGGAGAAAAAGGATAACATTTTAAATGTAAATACATAAAATATCCAATAAAAAAGAACAAATAAATACATAATGGGGACCTAGATATTAAACTTTTTCCCTAGTATTCCCTCTTTAGCCAAGAAATTTTTACACAATTGTTGGTATACATATTAGTGTGTAAAATGTGTAGACATATAGTAGGTATATAAATTAAAATTATTTACTGAAATAAGCCAAAAGTAGGTTATTCTAAAACAACTCAAACACTTATTAAAGACAGAAGCAAATTTTCATACTAATGAGATAGAATGCTTATTTTTACATAAAGAAAGAAATCTTGACACTGGGATTTCGAGCATCTTATATTTTTCAGATCTCAGCAACATTTTGATTTTATTATTATAACTGCTGAGAATGCCATTTCATGTAAACCCACAGAGTAAGATGGCAGAAGGATGTTTAAGGTCACTTCTGAAAGTTGGAAATAACGTTCTAATATAAAGCCAAATTCATTTAACAAGTTGCATGAAGCTCAGATCAGCAACATAAGCACTGATGTTTAAAGATAAACAATTTAATAACGTAAGTTCCAGTTCACTTCTCTGTGGCTGTGGTAAAACTAAACAAAATCAACCTGGAGATGAAGGGACTTATTTGGCTTAGAGGTATGGGCCATCACTGTAGGAAGTCAAGGCAGGAACTCAAGCAGGGCAGGAATCTGGTGGCAGCAACTGAAATAGGGACCATGGCAGACTGGGGTTTATATGCTCTCTTTCTGTGGCTTTTCCAGCTTTCTTCTGTAATCCAGGGCAGTCCTACCCAGAGATGGTATGGTCCACAGTGGGTTGGACCTTCTGACATCTATCATCAATCAAGAAAATGTCCTTCCGGAAATGCCCCCCTGGCCAATCTGTTGGAGACAATTCATCAATTGAGATTTCCTCTTTTCTTCTTCCCAAAAGATTCTGGTTTGTGGGAAGCTGTCATAATTTAACCAGTACAACATATAGTCCAAGGAAACACTAATGTAATTTCTCACTGAGGAATGATAGGCAGAAAATACTAAAAGGCTTGGTTTTCCATAATCAGATTATTATGTTGCTACAAGCACAGAGAAACTCAGACACTAAGAAAATCCTACAATTCACACCTTATCTTTTTTCAAATGCAGGCTGGGAAATTCCCCCAGCAGCCTCCGTTGGATTTGCATAGCACGAGGTAGTTTGCCGTGTGGAGTGTACATCTGTGTGCCTTGGAACCAAGGCTGGATGAAGTCAAATGAAACAATATGGCTGACCGCTGCCAGAAACATCTCACTGCCATTAAGCATTTGATTTGTGAATTAAATTTGATCATTGTCCATCTATTCTCTTTTTTCTCTCTTTTAATTTTTCATGTTCTGTAAATTCAGTTACATTACCGCATATAGGGATACGAAACACAGTTAAGCTGGTGGCCTGCGTTAGAAGGGTGACAGGAGACATGTGAGCATCTTCAAACCATCATCTTGCAAGCAAACACTGCACACTACAGGACTGACAGGATGGACGTAAGCATGACAGAAAGGGAGGTAGCCTTAGTATGCGCAGTTGGAGTGAATACACATACATTGGCACTGTTTCCGAAGATGGCTTAAGCTTGGAGAAGTAACAGGTTCCCAGGGATCAAATTAACCCAGAAGTGGGACCATGGGACATAAGACAGATTTGTAATCTACATAAGATTAGAATTAGCAAAAAATATGGAAATAGGTCTAGGGCAATACATTTCAGGAAAGACAGATTTCAAAAAGACATATGATGTTTGACTTTTCTTTTGATTCCCACCAGAGACACATTTTTAAATATTTATTTTTAGTATTTTTAATTATGTGTAGGGAGGGTACTATATGAATAAAGTATGCTTCAAATGCCAGAGGTGTAAAACATCCCTGGAGACGGTTACAGGTGATTGTGAGCCACCTGAACCTGGGTTATGATATCCTAGCTCAGGTCTTCTGAAAGAACAGTAGAGGCTTTTAACCACTGAGTCATCTCTCCAGCTCCCACAGCCATAATTTTTAATATGAACAACTTTATCTCATTGGCCTGGCTAGCTCTGACATCAATCATTCATTACAGATGAGCTCTGTCTTTTTTAGCCTAGCAATAATTAACACTGCTTTCCCCAGGCTTCTCCTTGTGGCTTTATTCCTTAGATTCCTTTAAGTGTACAAGTTTCAGAGCAACTGAAATTTTCTTGGAAACAGAATTACTCAAAGAGAAAGACAGTAAGACTTACTGTCTCCCTCCTGTTTTATGTGCGCGCGCACGCGCGCGCGCGCACACACACACACACACACGCACACACGCACACACGCACACGCACATACGCATAACTAAACAGATGTATGGGAAAGGCTGTGGCATCTACTGGGTAACAGTAGTGCCTGAATAGCCTGCTTTCCTCCTCATTTATCAGAGTAAGGTGGCAATCAACCAGAATTAAATCAAAATGAGACCTCCATCTTGGCAGTAAGATGTCTCCTGTAATGTTGAGGAAATATACTTGTTAGCAGCCTGACAGAATAATCCATGCAAGAAACTGGCTTAACAGATTTGGTTTTCGTGCCAACTTATTGCAGATAAAGAAAAAAAAAGCATCAGGCAGAAAGGCAGGCAATAGAGAACATCAAAGTGACTCAATATTAATCATACTTTGACTCATTCAGCGCCATATAAGCCTCATTACCCACCCCTCCATTTATTTCCTAAGCTGAGAATTGTGTTGTAAATGACACCATTCAGAGGAATGGCTGTGCCACGAGGATCATTAAGAGTTCTATGCCGAATATAGCATTTTAGAGTTCTAAATGTCAGTACTGCGAAGCTTTGCACATGATAAACTGAATGTCACCTCTCACTTTGGACTCTAGCTCCCCAAGTTCCCATCAAACCCTATTCCTTATGTTCATGAAGACATGACAATCAAAGAATCAACTCTTTAACTTCTTCATTTGAAAGCGTGATGAGCAGAAAGTGTATAGGTGAAAGATAATTTTAATGATCCAGACCACAAAAGACAAATATTGTAGGTTTTCTCTTATAGGTAGTTGTTAGCTTTTAAGCATGTGATATGTGGGTTTTGATCCAAACAAGCACAGATGTTAGGTATCTGGTAAGGGCAGAGGTTAGGGGGGAGTTCCACCTTCCACGGAAGGAAGGGGGAACAGAATATAGTGTTGTAAAGAAGCAAAGGAGAAACCACAATAGGAAGATTAAATGAGGAGGAGGAGGGAAGTGCAGAAGCTTCCTAAAACATGTATGCACAGGTAAGGGATTTAAATGCAGTCACCATATAATGGGAATTACAATGGCTCAAATAAACATTCTACATCATTAATTAGAACCCCAGGGTCAGGAATGGGCTCTGTCTTGTTGAGTCATTGGCTAAAGGGATCTCAGGAACACCCCAATATCCCAAGCTATTCATAAAGCTATTAGTTACCTTCCACAATCTGATGAAGAACTGAGCCAGTGCCCAACTAGGAGTTTTACCTCTACTAATATTCATTCTACTAGAAAGTAATCTATATGCTATGAGAAAAAAAATCACTTCTTATTTCAATATTACTTCAATATTACTCAGTTCAATACTGCAGCCTACAACAGAGACCTACCTACAAGACAGTGCAATCGTGGTACAAATGTTATCAGAGCAAGCAAACCACCTTTCGACTGAATTTAAGACCTACTGCATCAGATAGAACCTGTGCTTAACACTGTTAAAGTGACCAATAACCTGAGAATAACTAGTCACAGGACTTCGGTGAAAACATACTACTACTATTCTACTAAAAAAAAGTCACAGTCAAACAACTCTTAATGACATATCATTATACCCTGGACCAGTGCATTACTCAAAGCTCATCAAAGATGCTTCTTGCAGTAGATGAGATTAACACAGAGATCCACAAATGGAAAATATGCAGAGAGATACCGTGACGCACTCAGTCCTAAATGCGGTGCCTTTATTAAACCCTTCGGGGATCTGTGCAGAAGAAGTGGTAGAATGATCACAAAAGCCATAAGTGATGGATTACCTCAAGGAAAGAATGTCTTCTAGACACTACAGAGCTGATGCACAGAGGAACGTGCAGAAATTGTGGCAGCAGACACACGATCTGCATAAACTCAGACCACACAAATCCAAGCACAGAGAAGGGGAAGTGGATACAAACTCCCACGCCTAACCAAGAAGCTAGCTGCAACTGATACTTTCTAAAAGGGAAGATCAGTTTTCTCAAATGGAGTAGCACTGTAATATCCACCACAATCTAGGACAGACACCATGCCCAGGATTTATTGGTCAACACAAAATGAGTAGTGCACGAGTGCGTGCGTGAGTGTGTGTGTGTGTGTGTGTGTGTGTGTGTGTGTGTGTGTGTGCTTTATTGGTTTTGTTTGTTTGTTTTGATTTTCTTTTTTTGTTTGAGAGAGAAAGGCAGGGGAAGAGAACTTGAAGCTGCTTGAGTAGAGTAGGAAGGACCTAGAGGGAAAAGGTTGTATAATTTTTTTATTAAAATATCCATATTTTGAAAAATATTATCTTTTTTACTACTTTATTCTTTATCCTCAGTTCAGGCTTATTTGGAATTATGGGTTATTACTGTGGAGCTGCACAACCAATTTCTAATTATACTAAAACTGCTCCACCTTATCCTTTTCCATTCAACCACCGGCTCCCTTGAGAGACTGCAGGAACTACCAACACTGCTACCTCTTTTCCTGACAAAAGTTCCCAAAGTGAGTTTCAACTCATGCTCATTTTGTGTTGTGTCTACAATCCAGATGTGTTTCTTTCTCAAAGCAATGATTAACATTTTCTTGCCTCATCCCTTTAGTCCACAGTATGCTTTCCGACACCAACACCAGACTGTCTTCTTCCCCATGTTTTAGCGTTGGTTGGTCTAGATGGGTCATTCAAATTTGTTAATCCACATTTGCCACACAGTTTGACAAAGCAAAAATAATATCAATCACACCCCTGTCCTAGTAACCCAAACCTACTATCCTCTTGATGCCTTCCCAATTCAGGGGTTGCCTTTTCTTCCACAGTAGCCTGGACAGCACCTTCCAATGCTTTGGTGGCTCGCCAGGAGGAGGACGCTTCCATCTCAGGTCCTGCTTGATTCCTCTGTATCTTGAATCAAGTTGTATGTCAGTACTAGGGGTTATCATCTACCTATGATGGGCAATCAGTAGATACCAAGAACCTGCACTGTTCAAAAGCCTCTGGAGCTTCCCTGGCCAACAATTCAGTGGGTCAAATGAAACTTACCTTTTTGTAAAACCTCCAGCATTTCATCTAAGAAAACTTATTTAGCCTTCATTCTCACATGAATAGTTAAAGGTTTCCAGTTGATAATATTTTCTCTAAGAGATTCCTCAGAACACTTTCATCGCTTCTAATATTAGACTGTCTGTGTTGTGAACATTCTCCATCCATACTATCATGAGGTAATTTCAGATATCCAATAAAAATCCCAAATATTTTTGTTTCAGTTACCCTGAAATGTGGCCCATTTACTGGTATATCCAATATCATGTAGTTATGACATGAGAACTATCTTTTCATTATAAAATCATGTGTTAAGATATTTTTGGTTTTGCTTCACTGAACTGAGAACGGGACCCCCGTTGAAGGAATCAGAGAAAGGACTGAAAGAGCTTGAAGGGGCTTAAGACCCCATATGAACAACAATGCCAACCAACCAGAGCTTCCAGGGACTAAGCCACTACCCAAAGACTATGAATGGACTGACCCTGGGCTCCAACCCCATAGGTAGCAATGAATAGCCTAGTAAGAGCGGCAGTGGAAGGGGAAGCCCTTGGTCCTGCCAAGACTGAACCCCCAGTGAACGTGATTGTTGGGGGAAGGGCGGTAATGGAGGGAGGATGGGGAGGGGAACACCCATATAGAAGGGAAGATGGGTTAGGGGGATGTTGGGAATAACAATTGAAATGTAAATAAGAAATACCCAAGTTAATAAAGGTGGAGAAAAAAAAGATATTTTTGGTTTTGCTAAACTTGTACATATAGTTCATTATTTTCCGTCTTGACACACACAATTGTCAAGTTTCTGATTACCTTCAAGAGGAATAAAATATGGCAGAGTTGCCCTAGTTTGCTTTCTGTTGATGTGAAAAACCATGACCAAAAGCAACTTGAGGAGGAGAGGGCTTATTTGACTTATGGGCTGCACTCCACCATGAAGAGAAGCAGAGTAGGAATTCCCAGCAGACCTAGTGGTAGGAACTGAGGCAAAGACCGTGTGAAAGGTTGGAGGAACACTGGGAGGCAGGGACAGGTGAGATTGGGTTTTGAGATGCAGCTTCTTGTTTCCAAAAGACTCTTGGAGGAGAAACTGCAAGAAGACATAGCAACCTAATGGTCTAACCAGGACACTAGGGGAAAAGGGAAGACCAGGTAGCCTTGTTAAAACTCCAACCAGCATTAACTGATTTCAAGCCTTAGGTTTCTCACATTCTGAATGTATCAAATTTTTCTTTTTCTTTTCTTCTCTCCTGGTTGTTCAATTTATTTTGATCATGCCAGGGAGCAAACTCAGAAATCTCCTGGACAACTGTCATCAGCCCTGACAAACATGGAGAATTGCTGCTTATGCTTGCTTCGCTGAGATTGTATTCTTATATAACCCAGGGCCACCTTTCCAGAAGAACCACAGCTATAGAGGGCAAGGCCCTTTCACATCGATCATCCATCAAGAAAATGCACCCATAGACTTGTCTATAAGCCAATCTGATGGAGGCGGTTTCTCAGTTGAGTTTCCTCCTTCCCAGATTACATATCTTGTGCTAACTTGAGAAATAACTAGGCAGTGCTCTATTTAAGTATTCCCAATGCAAAGCAACATTCTGGAGGGTGCAAAGCAATGTTATAGAAAACATAACACTTCATCATGAGTTCAGTTTACACTAATATAAATGCTAAGCTTTAAAAACAAAAGGATAACAAAACACCAAAGAAACTTTAAATGGAATCATAGGAAAGAGAATATTTATTCTCCCAAACAATCTTCCTTCCTTCTTTCCTCCCTCCCTTCCATCTTTCCTCTTTCCTTCTTTCATTTTTAAGCTAATATAGCACATATTTGCTCAATTTCCATCTCTCTCCTGTTTATCTCTTTCGTCGCTTTCACCTCTCTCCCTTTCCCACTCTGTTTCTCCCTCACCTCTGCTCCTCTCTGGTTCTCATCAGCAGATTCTATCTCTGTTACTTCCTTTGTGGCTGTTTAATCTCCATAGTTGTTGGAAACTACACATTCATTTCATTTCATATTCTCCTAAGACAACCTTATTAAAAGCTATTTCCTATACATTTAGGATACCTAAACCTTTAACCGTCCCAACCCCAGCCACCATCTTTCTAGAGCTTCAGACAATACGAATATTCCCCTACACAGGTATCTGAGGTTCACTGTGATCACAATGACTTTATGGCTTGGTTTTCCATAAACCTATTGCTCTTCTGGTTCTCACTTAGAAGCATCACCACTGATTGGCCCAGCAAGTGAATAAAGCAGCTGATGGGTCCTCTTTGACTTTATTTCTTCCTCCTTGAGAGTATTTAATCACTGAGACATATAGAACATTTCTACCTCTAAATATTTCTAGTTATCTAGATTGTGTGTGTGTGTGTATGTGTACATACTGCAGGTCTGTGAGAGACAGAGATAGATAGATAGATAGATAGATAGATAGATAGATAGATAGATAGATAGATAGATGATAGATAGATAGATAGATGATAGAAAGGTAGATAGATAGATAGATGATAGATAGATAGATAGATGATAGATAGATAGATAGATAGATGATAGATAGATAGATAGATGATAGAAAGGTAGATAGATAGATAGATGATAGATAGATAGATAGATGATAGATAGATAGATAGATAGATAGATAGATAGATAGATAGATAGATAGATAGATAGATAGATAGATATCACAAACATTGTGTGCCTGATTGGGTGTCCTTCTCTGTCACTTTCCACTCTATAATTTTGGATAGTCTCTTATTGAACCTGGAGTTCTGAAGGTCCTCCTGTCTCTACTTCCCTAGACCTAGAATTACAGCCACACACATCATCATGTCCTCCTTTCTATCGTGTGCTAGGAATCCAAACTTGGGTCTTCGAGGTTTGCATGGCAAATGCTTTTACCAACTAAGCCATCATTTTAGCTGCTCTGGTAATTTCAGCAAACAATCATTTTATCTACCAACTGGACCTTGCTCCTTAATCTCCAAATAATGCTGTAACTTTATACATCCAGCCATGGCTTCCGTCCTTTCTCTACATTGTTTTGAACTTTTAAACCAAAATAATCTATAAAATTGAAACACATCTACATCTTAGCCAATGACACTCAGCAACATAAATGCATTGGTTTCAACACTAGATACTATGATTGTGTAAGATTCTATCACTGGGAGAAACAGGGTGAAGAAACATAACACCCTTTATACTATTTTTGCAAGTTCTTATGAATCTTACTTGGCTTCAAAGTCAAACATTACACCCTTCACTACGTTCTCTGCTTTCTTCTCCCACTCCACTTTAAAACCCTTAAATAAAATCCCTCTGTCCTTAAATAAGGCCACCCTCTTCTCAAGAGACTTTCCAGTCCATTCAAGGTCTAGTCTACAGCATGCTCCATTTCTATTTCCCTTTTGGACTTGTATGACAACTGTACCAATCTTCTTTTAGTCTCTCAAAAAGGACTCTCTCATGCCTTAAGAACTTCAAATAAGCTAACCCATCTGCCTAAAACAGTTTCCTCAAATCTTCCCTTGGCTTGTGCTCTGCCTATTTTTCAGATTTCTGCTAAATGTCCCTTCAGGGTGGAAGTTTTGCTAACTTTACTCTAGTGATCCATCTCCTCGGTCTAGATCAATTAGCTCCACTTGTATCCTCATCCATAGCAGCCTTTATCTCTTCTCATAAATTTCTTTAATGGGCTAGAAAGATGGCTCAGTGGGTAAAAGGCGCTTGCATCTCAAGTCTGGACACCGAAGTTCAATTCCCAAAACCCACATGAAAAGTGGAAGAAGAAACTGACTCCACAATGCTGTCCGAGTCCAAATATATTCACAATAATTTTTTAAATAATGTAAAAAGTGTCAGAACATGGTCAAAAGACACACATACACACACACACAGAGTGAACAAGGCCTTGGGAACCTATGAGTAAAGAAGAGAAGAGGCAGATCTTTTTAGTTCAGGTGCACTCTGTTCCCTTCCTTTCATGATTCATGTGACAAACATGTACATTCAATTTATAAGACTCATTTGTTTTTGCTGGATGTCAGAACACAGCTGTAGAACCCAATCAGGTCAGTGTGCCCTGAATCTGAATATCACCTTCTGCCTTGCTTCTGTGCTTTCCCAGAGATAATCTATAGCGTGTGCCAGGCAATTTTGTTTAAATTGGTTTGTCCTTAAAAGTTCTGGGAAGTGGCTGCTCTGTTAAAATTTAGCATGTGCTTCCTGGTATTTATTTACATGTTTTCTGAACTCAAACTTCCTTGGGTCGTTGCTTGCTTTGTTCAGTGTGAAAATACACTGAGAGTGACATAAGGTTGTCTCTAGCACCAGGTTGAAGTCCGTCCCATTCTTAAAGGTCCTCAGATCCCAGGCCCAGAAGACAAGATCTGCACAGCTCATCTGAAAAGTTGAAAAAAGGGATGTCTTTTCATATTTAAAATAGGTGTGCATGTTTCAAAACTCTTGCTCCATATCTACCCTCAAATGAGTCTTCTGAAAGCCCAGCATGGTAAGGGGACTCAGTCTTTTAAGAACAGTTACTGTGAAATGAATGAAAGAGGTTTTCAATTGTAACTAAAATCTCATTTTCTCTCCCTTCTTCACTTTCCAAAGGCGCCTCTGCACTGTGTGTATGTGTGTGTGTGACTGTGTGTGTGTGTGTAAGTGTGTGTGAGTGTGTGTGAGTGTGTGAGAGTGTGTGTGTGAGTGTGTGTGAATGTGTGTGAGTGTGTGTGTGGTGTGTGTGTGAGCATGTGTGTGTATATGTGTGTGTGAGTGTGTGTGAGCATGTGTGTGTGAGTGTGTGTGTGATGTGTGTGTATGTGTGTGTGGTGTGTGTGTGAGTGTGTGTGTGTGTGTGTGAGTGTGTGTGGTGTGTGTGTGAGTGTGTGTGTGTGTGTGTGTGTGTGTGTGTGTGGTGTGTGTGTGTGAGTGTGTGTGTGTGTGTGTGTGTGAGTGTGTGTGTGTGTGAGTGTGTGTGTGTGTGTGAGTGTATGTGTGAGTGTGTGTGTGTGAGTATGTGTGTGTGTGAGCATGTGTTTGTGTGTGAGTGTGTGTGTGAGTGTGTGTGTGAGTATGTGTGTGTGTGTGTGTGTGTGTGTAGATATGTATGCACACACAAGTATTAGAGAGAGAAAGGAGTATGTTTCATGTTTATCCAGCCATATGATGCTTTATTAACGAGGATTTTTGAGATGGTGTTATACCAAGCATTGTACACACTGTGGGAAATGGTATGTTATTCCAGATGCTAAATTAGACATAAGTATGGCTAACAGGAATATAATTATGATGTTATTTAAATATCTAATAAAATGGGAAGGCATGCAAATATATACTTCTTTTTAAAAATAGCTCCTTAAGAAGCCTGTAGCTCACAGCCCATTAGGAGTACAATAGCAGAGGGCTAGGAATGGCTAAGCAGCTAAGGGCACTCGCTGCTCTTTGCAGAAGACCCAGGTTTAGTTCCCAGCACCCACATGTCAGTTCAGAAGAGCCTGTAAGGCTGATTCCAGGGAATCTGACATTTCTGGCTTCCAATGTACCAGCATACATGTGGTACAGGTACATTCATGCAGACAAAATACATCATTCAGTACAATAAAGACAAACCCTTTCTTAAAAAGAACACAATGGAAGAAAACCCATGGGAAGTGGATATAGTTTTGTCCTTCCTCAGGTGCTCACAATAGTCGTCTAGTGTAGTTTATGATAACACAGCATGTTAAAAAAATTTGCATTTTTCTAGGCTGTTGCATGAATGTCACAATGACTACTACACTATCCCAGGAATCAAAAGATGCCTAAGCTATAAGAAATCATTAGGGAGCCAACCCCAGGTTCTGAAAACAAAGAACTTAACAGAAGCAGAGTTCATTGGTGTTATACCTGAAGTATGAACTTCAGTCATTTGAAGTCTAGTGAGTCGGCTGGCTACCTACGCATACAGATTTCCATAACTGCAAAAAGTGTAACAGCTTACAAAGACTTCTACCTGGGATATTAAGCCCTTGGCTCCTCGTTCCTAACACCTTTAAAGTAAAAACAGTGGTTTGACCTCTACATTTGGAATCAACAAGAACTCAAGCTAGCTTTCTGGTAAAGGAAGATAGGGAACCAACTGCTCCAATTCTGAATTTGGATATTTAAGACCTTGTAAGTTCGAGTTTTTAAATTTCATTTTCTTGCAAGCACACTGTAAATTAGCTTCCAAACGAGAGAGTTTGGAAGGTAAAAGTCATACGATCTTTGTGCCAAGCACGACCCAGAAAGAAATTCATTACAAAGAGGCATGACAGAAATGATTTGAAGAAACAAGAATGGTGAGTTTGAGTTAATGTTTTAACGATGTACTATGAGCTGTTTGGGTCTATACTGTTTGTCTTTTTAATGGCTATTTTTTTTTTCACAAAAGGCACACCACACATATCTTATCTACTCGTTCATGCAGCAGATATATTTTAGTTTGTAAATTAGCGTTCATTATAATTCACTTGAGTGAAGTCTAATATCCTTTCTTTGATATTAAAATCGCATTTAAAAGCTTGAAAGGAACACGACAATAAAGAAGTAAACCATATTGTTTCATATTAGCTGTGCCAAGGTTTTAGCTATCAAAGCCCTCTGCATTCTTGTTCGGAATGCCAAACAGTAAATGTCTGTACAGGAGCATCCCTGCAGAGTGGCTGCAAAAGTACAGCTGAGTCCCTTCTCCACCTCCTTGCAGCTCCCTCTGCACCGACTGCTCACAAGGCTGCACTTGACTCCAGTCCTATCGGCTGCAAAACTAAGAATGACGATCATGCCTGCTTCTAAGGCTATGCTGGCTGTGCCCAACAAGAATGGTAATAATTAGGTTCTCAGAGCTAATAAGAGCAAAATCGATAATGGTTATTCTCAGCATCTAGGATTAGCAGACAAAGGACAATGGGGGGCAGGGCATGCTGTATTGGAAGACCAGCACAGGTTCGAGGTAAGAGAAAGCGGGAGGTCCAGCTGCCTTGAGGACACGCAAGGCTGGACAGCCTGTGGGACTGAGTAGAAGGTGCTCTCCTTGTCTACTTCCCACCACTTGTTACGTAACTGAGAACATTTAAGAGCTGTCACTTACCATTACAAACACTAAACAGTCAAGCGTTTGTTACTTTTCATGGTGAACAATGTTCCTGGTAGACTTTTGTATCTTCAACGCCTGAACTGCAACATTTTTGGTTGTTGATGTTCCCGTCTTCACCTACCAGAATTCTAACTTCCTTTGGAAGTTAGTCTGTCTTCAGTGTAGTATGCACAGTACGTCTTCAAGAAAAATTATTAAGTATCAAGAGTCATTTCAGATGATGACTCTGCACGGACCTTTCAAATAAATTTTTAAAAACATGGCATTTTCTAAAGTTCCTTATAATTTGAGGAAGGTTCAGAATCCTTTTTTCCAATAAAAATCTCTTAGCTTATTCTAGGATAACAAATGATTTTCTTTCCCATCAAGAATAAAGGGGCAAGAAATTTTATATGAGGAAGAGAAATCATGTAAGCAAGCTATCAAGGGATATGGTTGGCCATCTTAATCTGTTTTTCCTTGAGAACTCCCTACAGAAGCTCATAGAAGTCCTTTTTCTGAGGAGGAACATGTTAAGGGAGGAGCATTTAACTCCTCCCTTATCTGCCCACTGCAACTACAAGCTAGAGAAAGAGATCATAGAGGTTGGAGGTCAACAGTCTTCTATAATGTTGCCAGTGACTATAAAACACCAACAGGCAGTGGCATGTTAAAAGAATAAAAAATGGATCACTGCCTTCAGCAGCTCTCTGCTCCCAGGCCCCCTGGAGGGGAGTTCTCGCCGCCTGGTCGGGCGGGCACTCCTGAGGCAGCAGAGCGGAGGAGACCACCAACGCTGCCCACCCCTGCCCACATCCCTGGCCCAGGAGGAAACCGTGCTCACGACCTCTGGGTACCCGAGAAGAGGGCCCAGGGCAGCAGGTCCACTCGTCTGAGACACCGCACCTGAAGGGACCGACCGGATAAACAGTTCTCTGCACCCAAATCCCGTGGGAGGGAGAGCTAAACCTTCAGAGAGGCGGACACACCTGGGAAACCAGAAGAGACTGCACGATGCACACAGTACTGATCCCAGAGGAAAACAAAAGCTATCTGGAACCCTGGTGCACGGAACCTCCCGGAAAGGGCGGCGCAGATATCCCTGGTTGCTGAGGCCGCGGAGAGCTCATAGGCAACACCCTGCGAGCAAACTTGAGCCTCGGGACCACAGGTAAGACCAACTTTTCTGCTACAAACAACTTGCCTGGTGAACTCAAGACACAGGCTCACAGGAACAGCTGAAGACCTGTAGAGAGGAAAAACTACGCGCCCGAAAGCAGAACACTCTGTCCCCATAACTGGCTGAAAGAAAACAGGAAAACAGGTCTACAGCACTCCTGAAACACAGGCTTATAAGACAGTCTAGCCACTGTCAGAAATAGCAGAACAAAGTAACACTAGAGATAATCTGATGGCGAGAGGCAAGCGCAGGAACCCAAGCAACAGAAACCAAGACTACATGGCATCATTGGATCCCAATTCTCCCACCAAAGCAAACATGGAATATCCAAACACACCAGAAAAGCAAGATCTAGTTTCAAAATCATATTTGATCATGATGTTGGAGGACTTCAAGAAAGACATGAAGAACTCCCTTAGAGAAACACAGGAAAACATAACTAAACAAGTAGAAGCCTACAGAGAGGAATCGCAAAAATTCCTAAAAGAATTCCAGGAAAATATAAATAAACAAGTAGAAGCCCATAGAGAGGAGTCACAAAAATCCCTAAAAGAATTCCAGGAAAACATAAATAAACAAGTAGAAGCCCATAGAGAGGAGTCACAAAGATCCCTGAAAGAATTCCAGGAAACACAATCAAACAGTTGAAGGAATTAAAATGGAAATAGAAGCAATCAAGAAAGAACACATGGAAACAACCTGGATATAGAAAACCAAAAGAAGAGACAAGGAGCTGTAGATACAAGCTTCACCAACAGAATACAAGAGATGGAAGAGAGAATCTCAGGAGCAGAAGATTCCATAGAAATCATTGACTCAACTGTCAAAGATAATGTAAAGCGGAAAAAGCTACTGGTCCAAAACATACAGAAATCCAGGACTGAATGAGAAGATCAAACCTAAGGATAATAGGTATAGAAGAGAGTGAAGACTCCCAGCTCAAAGGACCAGTAAATATCTTCAACAAAATCAGAAGAAAAACTTCCTAACCTAAAAAAAAAGAGATACCCATAGGCATACAAGAAGCCTACAGAACTCCAAATAGATTGGACCAGAAAAAAAACACCTCCGTCACATAATAGTCAAAACAACAAAACGCACAAAATAAAGAAAGAATATTAAAAGCAGTAAGGGAAAAAGGTCAAGTAACATATAAAGGCAGACCTATCAGAATCACACCAGACTTTTACCCAGAAACTATGAAGGCCAGAAGATCCTGGACTGATGTCATACAGACCCTAAGAGAACACAAATGCCAGCCCAGGTTACTATATCCTGCAAAACTCTCAATCAACATAGATGGAGAAACCAAGATATTCCATGACAAAACCAAATTTACACAATATCTTTCTACAAATCCAGCACTACAAAGGATAATAAATGGTAAAGCCCAACATAAGGAGGCAAGCTATACCCTAGAAGAAGCAAGAAACTAATCATCTTGGCAACAAAACAAAGAGAAGAAAAGCACACAAACATAACCTCACATCCAAATATGAATATGACAGGAAGCAATAATCACTATTCCTTAATATCTCTCAACATCAATGGCCTCAACTCCCCAATAAAAAGACATAGATTAATAAACTGTATACCCAATGAGGACCCTGCATTCTGCTGCCTACAGGAAACACACCTCAGTGACAAAGATAGACACTACCTCAGAGCAAAAGGTTGGAAAACAACTTTCCAAGCAAATGGTCAGAAGAAGCAAGCTGGAGTAGCCATTCTAATATCAGATAAAATCAATTTTCAACTAAAAGTCATCAAAAAAGATAAGGAAGGACACTTCATATTCATCAAAGGAAAAATACACCAAGATGAACTCTCAATCCTAAATATCTATGCCCCAAATACAAGGGCACCTACATACGTAAAAGAAACCTTACTAAAGCTCAAAACACACATTACACCTCACACAATAATAGTAGGAGATTTCAACACCCCACTCTCATCAATGCACAGATCATGGAAACAGAAATTAAACAGAGACGTAGACAGACTAAGAGAAGTCATGAGCCAAATGGACTTAACAGATATTTATAGAACATTCTATCCTAAAGCAAAAGGATATACCTTCTTCTCAGCTCCTCATGGTACTTTCTCCAAAATTGACCATATAATTGGTCGAAAGACGGGCCTCAACAGGTACAGAAAGATAGAAATAATCCCATGCGTGCTATCAGACCACCACGGCCTAAAACTGGTCTTCAATAACAATAAGGGAAGAATGCCCACATATACGTGGAAATTGAACAATGCTCTACTCAATGATAACCTGGTCAAGGAAGAAATAAAGAAAGAAATTAAAAAACTTTTAGAATTTAATGAAAATGAAGGTACAACATACCCAAACTTATGGGACACAATGAAAGCTGTGCTAAGAGGAAAACTCATAGCGCTGAGTGCCTGCAGAAAGAAAACAGGAAAGAGCATATGTCAGCAGCTTGACAGCACACCTAAAAGCTCTAGAACAAAAAGAAGCAAATACACCCAGGAGGAGTAGAAGGCAGGAAATAATCAAACTCAGAGCGAAATCAACCAAGTAGAAACAAAAGGACCATAGAAAGAATCAACAGAACCAAAAGTTGGTTCTTTGAGAAAATCAACAAGATAGATAAACCCTTAGCCAGACTAACGAGAGGACACAGAGAGTGTGTCCAAATTAACAAAATCAGAAATGAAAAGGAGACATAACTACAGATTCAGAGGAAATTCAAAAAATCATCAGATCTTACTATAAAAGCCTATATTCAACAAAACTTGAAAATCTGCAGGAAATGGACAATTTCCTAGACAGATACCAGGTACGAGGGTTAAATCAGGAACAGATAAACCAGTTAAACAACCCCATAACTCCCTAAGGAAATAGAAGAAGTCATTAAAGTCTCCCAACCAAAAAGAGCCCAGGTCCAGGCGGGTTTAGTGCAGAATTCTATCAGACCTTCATAGAAGACCTCATTACCAATATTATCCAAACTATTCCACAAAATTGAAACAGATGGAGCACTACCGAATTCCTTCTATGAAGCCACAATTACTCTTATACCTAAACCACACAAAGACCCAACAAAGAAAGAGAACTTCAGACCAATTTCCCTTATGAATATCGATGCAAAAATACTCAATAAAATTCTGGCAAACCGAATCCAAGAGCACATCAAAACAATCATCCACCATGATCAAGTAGGCTTCATCCCAGGCATGCAGGGATGGTTTAATATCAGGAGGAAAACCATCAAGCGTGATCCATTATATAAACAAACTGAAAAGAACAAAACCACATGATCATTTCATTAGATGCTGAGAAAGCATTTGACAAAATTCAACACCCCTTCATGATAAAAGTCCTGGAAAGAATAGGAATTCAAGGCCCATACCTAAACATAGTAAAAGCCATATACAGCAAACCAGTGGCTAACATTAAACTAAATGGAGAGAAACTTGAAGCAATCCCACTAAAATCAGGGACTAGACAAGGCTGCCCACTCTCTCCCTACTTATTCAATATAGTTCTTGGAAGTTCTAGCCAGAGCAATCAGACAACAAAAAGGAGGTCAAGGGGATACAGATCGGAAAAGAAGAAGTAAAAATATCACTATTTGCAGATGATATGATAGTGTATTTAAGTGATCCCAAAAGTTCCACCAGAGAACTACTAAAGCTGATAAACAACTTCAGCAAAGTGGCTGGGTATAAAATTAACTCAAATAAATCAGTAGCCTTCCTCTACACAAAAGAGAAACAAGCCGAGAAAGAAATTAGGGAAACGACACCCTTCATAATAGATCCAAATAATATAAAGTACCTCGGTGTGACTTTAACCAAGCAAGGGAAAGATCTGTACAATAAGAACTTCAAGACTCTGAAGAAAGAAATTGAAGAAGATCTCAGAAGATGGAAAGATCTCCCATGCTCATGGATTGGCAGGATTAATATAGTAAAATGGCCATTCTACCAAAAAGCGATCTACAGATTCAATGCAATCCCCATCAAAATACCAATCAATTCTTCAGAGTTAGACAGAACAATTTGCAAATTCATCTGGAATAACAAAAAACCCAGGATAGCTAAAACTATCCTCAACAATAAAAGGACTTCAGGGGGAATCACTATCCCAGAACTCAAGCAGTATTACAGAGCAATAGTGATAAAAAACTGCATGGTATTGGTACAGAGACAGACAGATAGACCAATGGAACAGAATTGAAGACCCAGAAATGAACCCACACACCTATGGTCACTTGATTTTTGACAAAGGAGCCAAAACCATCCAATGGAAAAAAGATAGCATTTTCAGCAAATGGTGCTGGTTCAACTGGAGGTCAACATGTAGAAGAATGCAGATCGATCCATGCTTATCACCCTGTACAAAGCTTAAGTCCAAGTGGATCAAGGACCTCCACATCAAACCAGATACACTCAAACTAATAGAAGAAAAACTAGGGAAGCATTTGGAACACATGGGCACTGGAAAAAATTTCCTGAACAAAACACCAATGGCTTATGCTCTAAGATCAAGAATGGAAACAAATGGGATCTCATAAAACTGCAAACGTTGTGTAAGGCAAAGAACACTGTCGTTAGGACAAAATGGCAACCAACAGATTGGGAAAAGATCTTTACCAATCCTACAACAGATAGAGGCCTTATATCCAAAATATACAAAGAACTCAAGAAGTTAGACAGCAGGGAGACAAATAACCCTATTAAAAAATGGGGTTCAGAGCTAAACAAAGAATTCACAGCTGAGGAATGCCAGATGGCTGAGAAACACCTAAAGAAATGTTCAACATCTTTAGTCACCAGGGAAATGCAAATCAAAACAACCCTGAGATTTCACCTCACACCAGTGAGAATGGCTAAGATCAAAAACTCAGGTGACAGCAAATGCTGGAGAGGATGTGGAGAAATTGTTGGTGGGATTGCAGACTGGTACAACCATTCTGGAAATCAGTCTGGAGGTTCCTCAGAAAATTGGACATTGAACTGCCTGAGGATCCAGCTATACCTCTCCTGGGCATATACCCAAAAGATGCCCCAACATATAAAAAAAGACACGTGCTCCACTATGTTCATCGCAGCCTTATTTATAATAGCCAGAAGCTGGAAAGAACCCAGATGCCCTTCAACAGAGGAATGGATACAGAAAATGTGGTACATCTACACAATGGAATATTACTCAGCCATCAAAAACAATGACTTTTATGAAATTAAAGTAGGCAAATGGTTGGAACTGGAAAATATCATCCTGGTGAGCTAACCCAATCACAGAAAGACATACATGGTATGTACTCATTGATAAGTGGCTATTAGCCCAAATGCTTGAATTACCCTAGATGCCTAGAACAAATGAAACTCAAGGCGGATGATCAAAAATGTGAATGCAGATCGCTCCTGAGAGACACAGCCAGAATACAGCAAATACAGAGGCGTATGCCAGCAGGAAACCACTGAACTGAGAACAGGACCCCTGTTGAAGGAATCAGAGAAAGAACTGGAAGAGCTTGAAGGAGCTCGAGACCCCATATGTACAGCAATGTCAACCAACCAGAGCTTCCAGGGACTAAGCCACTACCCAAAGACTATACATTGACTGACCCTGGACTCTGACCTCATAGGTAGCAATGAATATCCTAGTAAGAGCACCAGTGGAAGGGGAAGCCCTGGGTCCTGCTAAGACTGAACCCCCAGTGAACTAGACTGTTGGGGAGAGGGCAGCAATGGGGGGAGGGTTGGGAGGGGAACACCCATAAGGAAGGGGAGGGGGAGGGGGATGTTTGCCCGGAAACCAGGAAAGGGAATAACACTCGAAATGTATATAAGAAATACTCAAGTTAATAATAATAAAAAAATAAATTAATAAATTAAAAAAAAGAATAAAAAATGGATAGAGAGCAATTAATGTATTAGGTCATGCTTTAAAACCCAGCTAATTTCACACTTAAAGAAATGAAACTGTCTTCTGTCTTTTCTTGGTACACCAGTATGTTTTGGCATCACTAGACCCATTCGCTAGCAGGTCAAGAGTGGGGAGGAGACAATGGGGACTGTGCTACTTCCTGAGAAAGGGGCTGGCTCCTACCTGACTCAGGCAGCTCCTGCCGATGCCTGTGGACATAGGAGTCCACTTAACCACATCTTTGATTGTGTGGACAGTGGGAAACTGTCACGTGAAAACTTTCTAAGAGTTTGATTTGGTAACTGACAACATATCTGCACATACATCAGTGACAATTGATGTCCCAATTCTATACATGATACAATGTGTAGTGGTAATAGCCCTTGAACATCATCTCTATGTGTTGAGACATGTCAGCTTCTTCTGGTGATTTGGAAATACATCCTCATGCTGTAAGAAGGCCACAACCAATTCCTCTGAGCTAGCTGTAACATTTTACCCATTATCTAGCCTCACTGGCCCTCCCACTCCTTCTGAAACCCAACTCCTCCCCAGCCAGTCTCTTCCTGCTCTCATGCCCTTTCTAGGGAGGGTTGTATGGATGTGGGAGGGAAATTATTTACTGAATCACAGAGGACTTAACAGCTCCATCATTGAAGAAAATGGCACTTGCCTTCTTAGCAACCATAAATTGGTAATAGCTCCTTCTGAGGGTTAAGGCATCATCCATGACACAGTGCTAATGGCTCACCCTCATGCAGTCATCCACAGCTGCAATGAGCTCATGAGTCCACTCATTATGTCACCTCCTGGAGATGGAGGCTCCTTTCACACACGTATTAAAGACTTATTTTATTCTTTATCTACTTCTATGTGCATGTATGCCACCTATATATGGGTGCATGAGTAAGTCAGAAGAGGGTGTCATGGCACCTGGATCTGGAGTTACAGAGACTAACAAATCACCAGATGTAAGTCCTGGGACCATAACCCTGGTCCCTCTGGAAGAGCATACACATCTTAGCCACTGAGCCATATCTTCAGGCCCCTGGTTCTCACCCTCTTTCAACTCCCTCTTCCTCAGTGCTCCCTGGGCCTGTTTCATATAGGGTTGGTCCACCATTCTCGGTTGACCAGGTGCAGGTGTGTTCATTAGCCACCTTGCTTCAGAAAGTCTCTCAGATCCTCCCAGCATGAGTCACACTACAGTTGAAAGCCCCGAACGATCTCCAGATTTTGTTCACATTTCTCAAAAAAGAAAAAAAAAGAAAAACTATGCATAATTCAAAACTGACATTTTAAGATAAAACTATTATATCAAGAGACTCTCTCTTGAGAAGTCCACACCTACACGTGGGTGTATAATGTTATTTTCTTAAGCACCTCTCTCTTTCCCATAATACTAATGCTTAACTCTCTATTAAAACCTTTTCTTTATAAACTTTGTTCCATAAGAAGCTATTGTATACTTCTTTTATCATCCACCATGATCTATTTTTTTTTAAATATGAAAGTAAATTTCTTTGATCTCATCTCCCTCCCTTTCTCCTTCTCTGTCCTTCCCTTCTTCCTCACTCATGTTCCTTCTTCTGTCCCCCTCCTCTTCAGAGTACTGAGATGACCTACATGGTACCCTGGCTTCCCTCCAAATGGGCCAGCCATTCCTTTCTGCCTTAAATAAACTCTATTTTTAATTTATTTCCTTAAAGTTTTTGTCAATTCGATCGCTCTTTTAAACACATGCCTCAGGAGCTCAGTTTTATAAAGAGTATACTTGAGATTCTGAAAATCCACCAAGTGTTTTCTTTGAGTAAATCCATGTTCTTATATCTTCTCTGTCATAGTTTGCATCCAACCAAATTCAAACTGGAGAAGGGGCTGTGTGGGGGCAGTTCCTTTAGCAAGTTGTCCCAATAAAGACAAGAGACAGTGGAATTTATATCTATGAATCCTTATAGAATTAGTAATCTTGTGGCCAAGTACGGCTTAAAAGATCCTACACAGAGCCTTATAAAGGACATCAATATCAACAAACCAGACCCTCCAGAGGTCCCAGGGACTAAACCACCAACCAGAGAGTACATACATACACATGGAGGGACCCGTGGCTCCAGCCGCATATGTAGCAGAGGATGGCCTTGTTGGGCATCAATGGGAGGAGAGACTCTTGGTCCTGTGAAGGCTCAATGCCCCAGTGTAAGGGAATGCCAGGGCAGGGAGGTGGGAGTGAATGAGGGGATAGGAACACCCTCATGGAGGCAGGAGGTAGGAGGATGGGATGGGGGTTTCCAGAGGGAAAACCAGGAATGTGGATAATATTTGAAATGTGGATAAAGAAAATATCCAATAAAAAAAGAAAAATTAACAAAAAAAATAAAGGGCATCCTAGAATTTTCTTTGGAAGACACTAAAAAGGAGAGTCCATACCGGCACCCCTCCCTCACTTATCTTGGCTTCCCTGTGAGGTCTCACTCTAATGCACACACAGATGCACACAGACACTTGAGTCATGGCAACAGGGTGAGATGTAGGAGGGAGGTGAGACACAGCTGTGGCATGGTGCTATTAATTTACACATGTACACACTTGGCTGTCACCAGAGCGAAAGTAAAAAAGGTAGGATGAAAAGGCTATGAAGTTGGGCATCAGTAGTACTTCCCCCACTGCCCCTATTTGAATACCATGACCTAGCAAAACCGTGGCAAGCACATTACAGAAGTGATGAGGGGGGTGCAAACCTTACAAGAAAGGGAAAAAAACTCATTCACAGCTGCAAATGTTGGAAATGTTGGAAAATTTCCAACAAGGGATACAGCTAACTGCACGAGGCATGCACAGAATGATGTGTTCAAGGAAATATAAACAGTTTGGTAGTGCACGGACCAAGAAGCAAATGTAAAGGACTGTGAAAGACATAAGACAAGCTGGGCTTAGGAGGTTTCTCTTAAGCCTGAAGGCCATAGCATGTTGGGAGGCCCTTAGGAAAAATGTCACCTAGAAGACAACAGAAAATATCATTTGCAATAAAAGGATGAAGTCCGTGTTAACACATGGTGGATGGATGGATGGAGAATGGACAGGAAAGTGGGAAAATATTTAGAAAGAGAAATTAGAGGATTCTCAAACAGCTAATGGGGTACAGAAGAAGCTTGCAATGACTCACACAGGCTTTTGACATTTGTCTACGGCAATTGACGTGGTGACTAAGTTACAGGAATACAAGGTCTGATTTGCTCAGTTTTAAACAAACCAGGTCTCCAATTTTCCAGTGGTTTTCTGTGAGTCACAGTGTTGGAGAAAGCCGTCAGGAGGAGGCTGATTTGAACATGTACTTTGGAACTCACTCCCTTCTTGAAGCCTTGCCTCCCTGCCAAACATAAGAAACCCAAGTGGCTATAGGAAGTCTTACACGTTGGTGCTCCTGGAAGGTCTTTGCACATAAAACACAATGGGATTCGAGCCTAAAACTACTGAACAAGGTGACAGAGAGATAATCACAAAAAGGGTCAACACAGACGAGGTCAAAGAATGGCAACTTGGCTACTAAAAGACATTAAAAAGAAACTACCTGCATGTTCCGACCTGGTTTATCAACCTTCCCTTTTCAATTATAAGTTTCCGAATTCCCAAGGAGGTCCTGTCCATACCAATGTACCGCTCTTACTTGACTCTTCTTCATTGCAACTTTAAGTGAAAGAGTGTACCCCCACCCAAACTCTCCAGGCATAGAGTTGAACAGTCTGATTTGTATCTTTTACCATTGTCCTCTGCTTTTTAAACGTGGAGGCGGCGGCAACGATAAGGAAAAGCTGCTGCCTAGGAAAGCCCCTCAGAAGCCGCAGGAGCTCATAGACACTCCATCAGCATCCGCTGCTGCAGCTGCAGCAGGAAGGCACCTGCAATGTTCACAGACGCTCTCCAGACAGCCTGGAGGCAGGACAGAAGTTGCTTAGAGTGGGAAGTCAGGCTTCCCGACTGCAGACTGTTACCAGGAACTAAAGGAGGCTGTCACTAGAATATATGCATTTTCATCAACTTGGCATAAGTTTTCATCAAATTAAAGTCTTTGCTGCTAAATCAATACCCATTAGGATTAAGCTTGAGACATGAATATTGAATGTTTACTGTTCATCTTTTTAAAGGAAAACATTCTATCTTATTCTTTCTTATTAAAAAAAGCAATGAAATGTAATTTGTAATTATCAAGTATTTAATTCAATTATGGAGAAAGCCTAATGTATTTTCCTAGTGATTTCAAGATTTAACACATAGCTATTTACCAAACACCAGGAACCCTGGCCCATGGGACATAGATATTGTGTCCCCTCCCATAAATGTGGGCATTCAAGAGATGCTTCAGCTTACAGTGTATTCACTCTAGTGGTTCTGTTTCTGCCATAAATTTTCCATATGTTCCCTCTTACTTTGAAAATTACCAGGTAAATGCTTGCACATTATTAGTTTGCCAAAATCAAGATACAGCCGTGAAGAAAATAGTTATGGCAAAAGTGAACATGAGATTCAGAACTTTTAAGACCAAAAGAGGCAAACTTTTTAAAATAGTAAGATAACTTGACTAGTACTTTGATTTCTGAACAGAATAGCTTATGTTCCAACACATAAATGAAAAAAAGATGCTATAAATAAAATAAAATTTCAATGGAATTAAGACAGACAACTTACTTACTTACACATAGTTCTGACTAGCGGCGGCTGGTTTTTGTTGTTGTTGTTGTTGTTGTTTTGTTTGTTTGTTTGTTTCATGCAATATCTACTTTTAAAGGAAAAATGAAATCCAATATTTAAAGGCTGGGCAGAAAGTGTGTATGTTTTATTCATATGGTTGATTCATGAAACATGCGTAGGACATCCCAGGTCAGATGTCACATCAAGGCTTCTCTGTGATAGAAACTGGGAAAGAGCCCAGGTAGACGGTGGCCGGGAGCCCTTTCACCAAAGTCAGAGAGCATGAGGAATGCAATCGACGATCATCTTGAAGAACATCTTAGCCTTATTTCTGCCACTTTTTATGTAGACAAAATAATAGATTTTTGGGAAATCGGGGTTAAGTTCATACTGTCTTTACAAATTGAAGCTATCCTATCATTCACTGAAAACTAAATTTTACACTTATAGAATCATTTCTACATGAAATCTTCATATGCACGATTCTTTTCTGGAATTATAAATTGATTTTTAAAACTCTTGAGAATGTTGGCACTTATGGATCAAACCAAAACAACTGTCTTCCTTCCTATCCCTGACAAATGAATGAATTCTCCTGAAAATGACCAGGCCAGCAAATATCATGTCTATGAGCTGAAAGAGAAAGCATAAGAAACAAACAAAGGAGACGAGAACAACGCTTTGAATAATGTTAACGTCCAAATGTGTCTACAGAAGAAGGAGTTGGGAAAGGAATGCATTGGCAAAGCCTGAGAGAATACATGGAAAATAGGAGCGCCACAGAGCAGGGGCTTTTCATAGAAATTAACATGCAGCCAGGCTTCAGAATAAAATGGACGGAGTGACCCCCACATTGCATCTCCTCCTGGGATGAAAAATGGAAAGGGCAGAAAATGAAACGCTCTTCCTTGTAAGTCCTTTTAACAAAATGAATTGTTCTTCGCTGTGAGTCCTTTTTTCTCACTGACTACGAGCCCATACATGCAGATTAAAAAAAAACCGTGCTCTTAAAGAACAAAGCTCCATGATCTTGTTCCAGAACTTTGTGACTTTATGTAATCATCTCAGTTCAGTCGGTGACAGTAGTTTTCTGAATAGTCAATGCCTACAAGTATTAGCCATGGGGAGTTTAGGTTTGCTATTTATTACAGGAAGCAAATGTAAGATACGGTAGCAAAAGATTTGTAGGGTAAAAAAACATATTAAAGGACACAAACTGTTGATAATTTTGAGCAGGTTCTAAGACAGTCAAGGTTTACTCTAAATTCATGTCAGAAAGTAAGATGCTGCTAGGGTCTGAGTAGCTATCAAGAGATCAAGTCAATACAAGCCTGAAGTCACAGTTGGTTTAAAAAAAAAAAAAAGGAAGAAAAAGACATCACATCTTTGGAAACAGAGAGAGAACTACCCAGCACCTTCTTAAGCCACAGGGACTCTGCTATGCGGACATTCTCTGGACCATTCAGGCTCAGCATGAGAGAAGGACTTTGTTGTAAGCATTCAAGCAGGCTGTGAGAGCTTTGAGGTCTGGTTGAGTGACAGATCAAATTCCACATGTCAATGGCTATTCTTCATTTAATTTTTGTCCTCTTCTTCGATCGTTTCCTTCCTTCCTTTTTTCCTTCCTTCCTTTTTCTCCTTCTTTCTTGTTTTCTCATGAGTAAAAGATGTTTAGCAAGGAACCATACATAACTAGCTTTAATTTATATGAATCAAGTACTTACTTTGTGGGGTTTCCCCTTTAAAAATTACGGCATCCTTAACCTCATATATTTAAAACCATACACAGTCATACTTTCACCCTGAAAGAAGAAACTGAACCATGTCCTTTATTACTTTTCTCCAACAGGTCAAGGATTCTGCCCAATACCATTCAGCTCTGGCCTGACAGAATCAGGCCTAGGACTGGTGATTAAATCAAAACCCCTTGGGGTCATGTAAAGTCACCTGAAAGTGACAGTGAAGTGCAGGGTGCTTTGTTAGTGTCCAGGAGAGTGTCAAGCTTCGGTCCATGTACAAAATGCCTTTCACAATGGCTTTGCCCTTTGCTATAGTGGAGCTCAAAGACTTCAGCCCTCTGATCTCAGCGCAAAGTGACTGTGGAGGAAGGTTAAGGCATGGACTGCAAAGTACTAGCCCTCATCAGAGAGGGAAAGCTGGCCTCTTCTTTGCTAAAAGAACAGATGTTTCTAAACTTCCTGCCGAATGTTTAGTGTGGAGATGGTGCTGGAGGTATAGCAGACGGCGAAGCAGATGTGTGTAATACAGGAAACAGCTGGCAATGGTGAGGGCCCTCTATGAAGGCTACTGGGGTATATATTACAGGAAGCAGAGGGCTGGCAACCGTGAAAGCCTGCTCTCAAGACTACTGCCAACGCTCATCATCACGAAGAATACCAAGTACAACCAACAGAGTAGAGTTCCTTAGTCCTGGGATAGTAGGACCTTATTATCACACACATTAACACCCCATAAGCTGGGAAACTGATACAGTGTGTCACTGTGCCATTTCTGAATCCAGTGCATGTTTAACGAACTCCATAAGTTGCTCGTGGATGAGGATGGCATTTGTAAGTCCTCTAAGACTTTCGCCATCCAGCTTTGGGCCAGATCTTACCTGCCCTCGCTTATGGTTGTCAGTTACTAGCGACCTTGTCTCCAGGTCCTTCTTCAGCTTTTCAAATTCTTAATATTCTTTTTATTTATAAAATGGAAAGAAATAGCAACTTCTGTAGAGTTCATGGGAAGATCAAGTGGGATAAGGTCTAAAAGGTGATCATCTCTGAATGTAGTGCTAACACTATTTATTATTATTTTTAATTAACTTCATACCATACTTCTCTATTTATAGCTAGTTTTCCTATCTCAATAATGCAAAATATTTGGAAAGAACAAGAAAGCATGGGCCCTAAATTAGAATGAAATTCAACAGCAAACATGTATATAGTCATTTCTCCAATCCAGACTTTTTTTGGACATTAATAAAAATTCTCCTTGCCTGGGAGGGGAAGAATCATGGCCCCCTAAGGTGTCTACTACCTTATCTCAGGCTATGAACATGTATTTCCTTATATGGAAAAGGAAGTTGGGGGTTAATTAAGGGAATAGACCTCGCATTGAACAGATTATTTCAGATATTCATATGGGTTCACTGTAGGCTCACAGGTCCTTGTCATCAATGAAGAGCAGACGGCCCTACTCTAAGTGAAGTGAGGTGAGGAAAAAGAGCAGTGGATAGAGTGGCTTCAGAAACAAGAAGGGGCGATCTGAAGAATGTTGGCAGACTACAAACTAGAGATGATAAAGAAACATATCCCTCCCCCATCCAACTTCCAGAAATGAAGGCAATCCTACTAGCGCCGCGACTTTACCATAATGAGATCATTAGCAGAGCCCTGACTAACAAAACCAAACAACCAAGGGTTCTGCTGTGACACACTGAACTTGAGGTGTTTGTGACAGCGGCCACAGGAAGTTAATATGGTGCCTTTTGGACTTATTAAATCATCTTTGTAAAATGACCAAAGGACATCCAACGCATATGTGGGATACGTGCTAATAGAAGTGAGTAGCAGCTCTTTACTGAATGGTTGACCTGGCTGAGTTCACTGCAGAAGACTAAACCACATCATAACCGACAGACACCACGAGCAATGCTAGAACCCCTGTGGATGCTTAGCAAATTCCTGAAGAGGACAGAGGTGGCAAGCTTCTTTCAAACAGAGACCTGGAAGCCACAGTGACAATAATCTAAATGTGTCCTACAAACAGAGGGCACGGTATATACTAGACTCAGAGTAATCTATAAAAGTTCATGCTGGGATTTTAAGCAATACTTAATATTTTCCCCCTCCAAATAGGGGATGCTAATATTTGGTGTGACTTTAACAATATCATAAAACTCTGACATCCTTCACCCCTGCCTTACCCTGACAACAGCGCCATTCTTAACACTTGCATAGGTCACCAACACTCTGATCAAAGTCATTTTCTCTAGAGAAGAAAAGGTAAGGTGAGGAACAGGCCCTTTGCCACCCATGCTGAACTTAAGCTCAAATTCTCTCACCTTGGAAACAAACACTATTCTACTCTTTTCCATAACAAACTTTCATGAGATGGCCTTTTCTCTTCCAAGGCTCAAAAAGTCTTTTGATAAATTTCCCCAATGGTTATAAATACGGAAGAGCAATTTTAAGAAGAAAGTCGGGCTGGAGAGATGGCTCAGTGGTTAAGAGCACTGACTGCTCTTCCAGAGGTCCTGAGTTCAAATCCCAGCAACCACATGGTGGCTTACAACCATCGGTAATAGAATCTGATGCCTCTTCTGGTGTGTCTGAGGACAGAAACAGTGTACTTATATGTAATAAATGAATAAATCTTTAAAAAAAAGAAAAGAAATAAAGAAGAAAGTCACGGCGCATCCTATATGAAGATCCTGCTGACATGTGAGACACTGTCCATGCTCACAACGACTGCTTCCTCTCATGAGAGCATTCATTTCCTACTTGCAAATGGAAGCTAACATCCTAAGGGAAGAACATAATTTTTCTAGAGGATTAATGGAAAATTAACTCTATATTTTTATAACTCAAAATAGTTTTGTTTAAGATTTTAAGACATCTAAATGCCACTGCACTTTGAAACATATCAACATAATCTTACTGTGAGGTGAAAAATTTTGCCTGGTGATGAGATTAAAATTGCTGTATTTTTTTTTTAGGCCATGAATGTTAATATCCTCTAGAGAGATCATCTTGAATAACATCCAGAATCCAAACAGGAAACACACTGGGTCATTCAGAGAGTGCCCGCATATTTTTTTTTGTTTTGTTTTGGGAAGATGTTCCCTATCAAAATATGACATTTCAGAGATGGAAGCACGGCTCACCGTCCTAGGTGTGTGTATTTAACTGTCTACATGTCTGTCTCATAACTCTGAAGTATGTTTTTAGACCACAGACTTTTCTTAAGACAGAATTGCTGATTATAGATGATCAGAGAGATTTCTCTAAGTGTGAAGAGAAGTGAAATATATAAAATGTTTTAATACCAATTAACATTTACAGCTATCTCCTTTTATTTGCCCCACACTCACTAAAGCTCTAATCTCAATTTGAATGAGGTAGAGAGGGTAAATGGGAAACACACTGATGACTGTGCATGGCATGACCAAGATGTTAAAACTGAGGCAGGTTTTATAATCTGCATGAACATCTGAAGCTGTGTGTGTGTGTGTGTGTGTGTGTGTGTGTGTGTGTGTGTGTGTGTGTGTGTGTGTGTGTGTCATACAGAGAGGGGCACAGGAGAGAGGATGAGAATGAATTTTCAGGGTGTGGTGGTTTGAATAGGAATGGCTCCTAAAGGCTCAATTATTTCGAATGCTTGGTCATTAGGGAGTGGTGCTACTTGAGAAAGGTTAGGAGGCTTGGCCTTGTTGGAGTAGGTGTGGCTTCGCTGGAGGAAGTCTGTCATTGGGGGTGGGCTTTGGGACATCAAAAGGCCAAGCCATGCCCAATGTTTCTTGTTCTTCCTGCTGTATGTGGATCCAGATATAGAGCTCCTCAGCCACTTCTTCAACAAAATGTCAACCGATCATGCTTGCTGCCATGACAATAACAGACTAAACATCTGAAATTGCAAGCAAGCCCCAATTAAATGCTTTCCTTTATATATGAGTTGCCGTGGTCTGCCCAGCAAGAGAACACTGAGTAAGACATGGGAGGAGGAAGAAACAATGAAAACGTCTTCCAAGGCCTATTATTACGGGCCAGTGCAAACCATGCTTGTGATTCCCTGCGCTTTTCTTTTTTTATCCATTCCCCTAAGAGATCAGTGCATAAAATAATCTGA